>NW_027256883.1:68852488-69347488 GCF_029215685.1 Pituophis catenifer annectens
AGGTTCTGACGGGTTCTGGAGAACCGGTAGCGGAAATTTTGAGCAGTTCAGAGAACCAGTAGCGGAAATTTTGAGTAGTTCGGAGAACCGGCAAATACCACCTCTGGCTGGCCCCAGAGTGGAGTGGAAATGGAGATTTTGCAATATCCTTCCCCCAGGAGTGTGGAGGGAATGGGGATTTTGCAGTATCCTTCCCCTGAAGTGGGGTGGGAATGGAAGTTTTGCAGTATCCTTCTCCTGCCACGCCTACCAAGCCACATCCACCAAGCCACACCACGCCCACAAGCCATGCCCACAGAACCGGTAGTAAAAAAATTTGGATTTCACCACTGGATCAGACCTATTGAACATCAGTGCTGATTCACATCTTTCTGGATCAGAAATTATTGGCATCAACTGATACTTACTGTAACTTCTCTCTCTAGCATTTGATATATGGAAGTCATCATCATTGACGTTGTCAGCAAATAACACTCATGTCTTTGAATTAGCTCAACAATGGCATGTGTCAAAGCTGGATCTGTGGCCAAACTATGGTGGTCTTTGCAACAGATTTTTCAGCCTGTCCTCTTTGACTTCTATGGTTGAACACATGAGCATGAAGAATTTGATCCACAAGGCCCACATTAGTTATAAAACTGTTAGTTATAATAAACAGATTTTTAATAGCATTTTCTCCTGACATTTTGTGATCTTGAAATCAGAACTGAGAATAGAAATTTCTGATGTGTTATTATGCCTACCATTTGTTCACATACAATTGTTCTGTGATTGTGTTTCTGAAAACAACCCAGAATCTGAAATATGTAACAGGGCCAAGCATCACACACCAACGCATAGTTGTAATTGTGGGAGAAGTTAGAAATTGGAAGGGTCATGGGTGCTTTAACATTTGTGTTAAACATGTGCCATAACTGCAATGCTACACTTGCAGGAAAAATGGGAGATCATTTAGTCTGTTTTTAAATCTTGTAAATGTATGTATTGTATATCTCCTATACTTCATACAGCAGCACAAGAGGTGTGCAGATTCACGCTTCAGAAGTGCATATTGAATAAAATAAGATACATAGTTATCTAAACATAAATTTCTTCACTGTCTTCTCTGAACCAAAAGTCAGTGTTAAAAAAATATTATAAAGCCAGTTCTACAATATAATTTTATTTTGCTAATCGTAAATGCAGTAATCTTAGCAGTAAAAAATCATAATAAATAAAAATGACAGAAAAATAATAAAAGAGCTCTACAAACTGAGAATCAGGAACAAAAACCAGTTTGGAAATTTATAGTGAGTGAACCACAGACCAAGAGAATAATTCTGTCACATGCTTAGGAATTTCTAATATTTTATATTTCAGACTTCCATTATTTGTACTGTAGGCTCAGCTGTCATAATTTTAACTTATATTGGAAAAATGCTCTCTTTCCTTACATTTATTTCAAAATATATGAATTTATAGCACTTTTTCTTTCTTGGCAGCTGTGTTAAAACTAGGGTTTTAAACCATTTTAGTATATCCAGAAGGGATTCCGTCCAAAGCTCAATTGTTCATACAAGATTATAAAGAAATTTATTTATTTATTTATTGGTTCGATTTATATGTCGCCCTTCTCCGGAGACTCAGGGTGGCTTACAATGCGTTAAGCAATAGCCTTCATACTTTCGCCCCCCCCCTAAGCGGTGTTCTTTTTTATACAAAGTCAGCTTATTGCCCCCACAATCCGGGTCCTCATTTTACCTACCTCAAAAGGATGGAAGGCTGAGTCAACCTTGAGCCTGGTGAGATTTGAACTTGCAGTAATTGCAGGCAGCTGGTGCTACTTAACAGCACTTTAGTCTGCTGCGCCCCCAAGGCTCTTAATAACAGAAATAACAGAAATGTCCAGAAATTGCTATGATAATGATAGCATACAGCTTAATGTAAGTGTAGATATATTCCCTGGTAGTCTGTATAAAAATATATTTCATTCTGAGGCTTAACATTATACAGTATCCTATTACTTACTTTTCCTTTGTAAGGAATAGTGAAAAAAAGATATATTTAGAAAAAAGTTACAGCAAAGGCTAATAGGAGCACATATAAAGCAAAACTATAACTGGATTCTGTACTGAAATGTATCTTTCACTTGCTAAATAATATGCATTGTATATAAATTTACCATTAAAAGAGTTGTGTTAAACCTCAATAAATAAGTTAATGTTACAATGTTAATTCTAATATTTTCCTACACCAATCTGTCATTTTACGAGATTTAATACTTTCCTGTTTTATGCTATAGTTAATTTCAGCCCTTATTAATTATACTTATTTCAGCCCTTATTAATAATATAGTATTGTATTAATAGAAATTGTAAATCCACAAGTTTCACAATTAATTCGGAGGATGTCCAGTAGAATGCTATCCCACAAACTAAAGCAGTCAAAATCACTAGAGTAAATACTCTTGTTTTACCCTAACAAAGGATAATAATTTGAAGGAGCAGTAGGAAGGATATAACTATGTTTCTGTTAGAATTATAATTTTCATTAGTATAGCACTTAATATGGTCATGATAATTTAAAAAAAAACATAAAGGCAATTTTAATAAAGCACTCCTTATAAAATGTCACACATGCTGAGAAAATAGAAGTTTCCCGTTACAAAATTAAAAGGTAGAAAGGAAAAGATTCACAGCACATCCTTTTTTTCTGAGATCATGAAATGGATTTCTTGCTGAGGTCTGTCAGAAAATAGTAATGACTGTTTAGAAGGTCTCAGCTGATCGTCTGCAGCATTTCCTGTAGGTTTTGATGCAAATCTCCTTGTTGTTCTTCGGTTAAGTGAAGGGAAGTAGTATTAAATTGCTTTGCAAGGATATTATTCTGAAGCAGATCATCTGCAACCTTGACAATGCAGGTGATTTATTCAAACGATTTGGTTCAGTAAAACCCTCCATTGGAATAAAAGGCTTTCCTCGATGTTGCTCTAGTAGAAAAAAATATAAGTGATATGTTGTTAATGCTAGTGGAAGAATCACTATTAAAACAGTGAGCCCCCTGCCCTATACCTGATGAATTGTACATTAATTGAAAACCACAACAACTAGTAGCCCCAACCAAGCAATGGTAAGAGGCTAGGAGTATAGTTCAGCAACATCTGAGCCTGAACTTCTCTGCTTCCTAAAAGAACTTCAAGAGCTTCTAAAATGCCTTGCCTGTGGACTTGTGCAGTGAGTTGCACAAGCCCTATGAAAGTATTGGCTTTGGCACACATAAAAGGCTAAAAACAGAATTTCCGCAACTGAAAGACACTTTACATGGCTGGAATGGTGCCACTGGAAACAACCCAGAAGAGTGTTAATAACCCTGCCCTTTGGGCTAATAAATCTGATTCAGCACTTCATTGTACACAGCTGCTGATTGTACCTTACTGGAAGAATTGTTTCAATAGACTCTTAATTTAATGTCCATTGGACTAATCCAAAGCCTTCTAAGTTAAAACAAAGCAAACATATGCATGAAATCAAGGGCCTTTCAACAGCAAAAAGTAGTCGTTATTGAGTAATTTCATGCAATTGTTGTTTTTTATTGACGATAATAGGATTTAAGCTACCTCTGTATTTAAATGTTCTCCAACATACAAATACATCACGATCATAATTTGAGGCTTACATGAGCTAAAGCAGGGATCCCCATGCCCCAGAGTGCGGACTGCAATCGGTCCGCAGCCCACTAGGAACCGGGCCATGTAAATGAGCGAAGCCCCACCTGCACACGCACAAGATCCAGGCAGCATGCGAAACCACCACCACCATCATCCTGGTCTGTGGAAAAATCATCCTCTATAGATGTCTATGGACAGTCTCAATCATCCAGGTCATGGTTCTCCCTGTTACATATGTAAATAGCAAGTGAAGCCAGGGATGTAGGCTTCACTCAGGTCCGGGTTTAGCTGGACATTTGCATGCCCACCACTGATTGGTGGATTCAAACGGGGCCCGCCACTGATTGGTGGATTCAAACAGAGGGAAATGTAAAGCGTTGTCAGTGGCTGAATCAGTGGGACTGCTCCTTTTAAAAGGGAGTGCTGCCGGCTAAGCCTTGGCAGAAGTCACTCACTTAAATAAAGAGCTGAAGTTACTGTCTGTCCTCCTGCCTCTTCATTGCCTCCCATGATCTAACACTCCCAAAGGTGCTTTTTCAAGAAGCAAGTGGACTTTCTGGTTTTTCTTTGAATTTTCTTTGACCCTGAGGACACAGATAAACCTCCAGGTGACTTTAACCCAACTCGCTAAAATAATGCAAATGGCCAGCTGTTTGCAAGTATAGTATAAATCCTTCCATTCCCTACCATCCAGTCAGAGCTGAAGAAGCTTTTTGGATGAGAAGCGAAACGTCTTCAAAGAAAAACCAGAAAGTCCAGTTGCCTCTTGAAAAAGCACCTTTGGGACATCCTCCTTGGAACTAATCCCTGGCGCCCAAAAGGTTGAGGGGGGGGGGGAATCGCTGAGCTAAAGAACTGGCAACTGTGACTTCATATTGTTGTGAACAATAACAATAACAATTTATTAAATACCATATTTTTCGGAATATAAGACGCACCGGAGTATAAGACGCACCTACCTTTTTTGGTGAGGAAAAGAAGAAAAAGAAATCTCCCTCTGCCTATGAGCAATTTTGCCTCGTTGCAGCAAGCAGCAAACAGCCTGCTTTACTTTCAGTTTCGTTTTCAGCATAGCTTGATTAGCACAAGGAAAAAAAAATCTGCTCCAGCAATTTACCTCTTTGTAGCAAGCAGCAGAACCCTGCGCAAAACAGCTGAGAGTCCAGAGGTCGATCCAATCAACTTGTGCTAATTAGGCTGTGCTGCAATTGAAAGGAGCTGTTTTTTCTTGCTGTTTGCTTGCAAGGAGGTAACTGCTGCGAGGCAGAGGCCAAAGGGTGGGCGGGGCTACATTCAGTGTATAAGACACACCTAAATTTTCACCCCCTTTTAGGGGGGAAAAAGGTGCGTCTTATACTCCGAAAAATATGGTATATATGCTGCCTCACTCTCAGTAACTCTAGGAGTTTTACAATTGTTAAAAAAAATATTTAAGAACAAAAAACAATACCCAAACCCACAGAACAGCATAAGACTTGAGAATAACAATGGCAAAGAAAACAAATCCAGAGGGGAACAGAAAGGAAGAAAGAGGCATCAGTCACCCAAGATCTCACCAAAGATATTTCAAAGGGTAAAGAACCCTTTGAAATATGTGTAAGGTGGGAGCCATTTGAATTTCAGGAGGAACCTCATTACAGAGGGCAGGCTCTACTATAGAGAAGGCATTTTTGAGGTCTAGACAGATGGGTCTGTTTAATCGATGGAACCTGGAGCACTAACCTGGATGTGGATGGAACCGGCTGATCAGATACAATGGGAGACAAGTGGTCCCTAAAGTAACCAGGCCCTATGCCATGTAAAGTTTTACAGATGGCTACCAGCATCTTGAATCACACCTGGAACAAACTGACCACCAAGTTTACCAAGCTATGCCCATCACTGCCCCTGTCGCTGCAATCTGAAACAGCTGCAGTTTCTGTCTGGTTTTCAATGACAGCCTCATGTGAAGCACTTTGCAGTAGTCAAGCTGTGACTGTCTGGAGCCCCCATCCCCCCACCCCATCTAGGAAAAGATGTACCTGGCACACCAGATGAAACTGAACACAGTTGCCACCTGCTCTTCAAGCAGGAGTTGTGAGTCCAAGAAAGCTCCCAAATAGTATACCACCCTTGCATGGGAAAATATTCTCACATATTCTCACATATTCTGGATGGCTTGAGTGGTTTAAGCACCCAAAGCCACTCAGTCTTGGTAGGACTGGAGATAGTTCCTGCCCATCCATACCGAAGCAGCCTCCTGGCACATGGGTAGAATTTGACAGCCTCACTTGGTCATCCTAGAGTTGAAAGATATAATTGGGTATCAACAATATACTGTTACTGAACCCCAAAATGGCAGATGAACTCACATAGCAGTTTCATGTACCTGTTGGAAAGGAGGAGAGAGAATGGTACCCCATGGCACCTCCCAAATATGGGGCCTAGGGGACAACCTCTTGCAGCCAATTAACACTGACTAGAAGCGACTCTAGGGAAAGGAAGAGAAATCACAATAAACTGGTGTTTGCAATTCCCGACCCACAAAGCCAGCTCATAAGGAAGCCAGGAAGCCATGGATGATGCTATTAAAAGCCACTAAGAGATTGAGGATGGATACAGAACCACCACCCCAGCTCCATTACAGTTCAACAAGCACAACCAACGCTATCTCAGTACTAATCCTGGCCAGAAACCGTTCTGAAACCGGTCTAGATCAGTATTGGCGAGCCTTTTTGGCATCAAGTGCTGAAATGGGAGCAGCACGCATGTGCGGGAGAGCACCGTAAACCAGAAGAGCAGCTCCCTGGCCCGCACCGCGGGAGCACCGAAAACCGGAACAGCAGTTCCCCGGCACGCATGCACGCATGGGGAAGCTTAGCTTCCGGTTTCTGGCGTGCTGGTCACCTGGTCTTATGGCCGGCGTGCATGCGCAGGCAGGAAGCCGGAAGTTCAGTTTCCCAGCGTGTGCATGCACGCCAGGGAGCTGCTCTTCCAGTTTCCAGTGCTCCCAAGCATGCAAAGACCAGCTGGCCAGCGCACATGTGCACACTGGAACCCAGAAGACCAACGGGCGATGGCTGGCATGCCTGGAGAGATGACTCTGTGTGCCACCTCCAGCACACATGCCATAGGTTCGCCATCACAGATCTAGTTAATCCATTTCCTCAAAGATCCTTATAAGCTGCAGACTGACTACCTTCTCAACAACCTTCTTCCTAAACAGGAAGATTGAGGACTCCTCCATAGATATCCCAAACCATTATGTAGAAGGAGGGTCTCTTGAGGAGGGAGCACATTACTGCCTCTTTCAAGGCTGGGGCACTATCCCCTCTGTCATAAAAGCTGACATTATTGCTTGGAGAGCCTCAGTTAAACTCTTCCCTTGATTAAGTTGCCTTGATTTAAGAACATCATATTAAACATATGCTGAATCATACCATCTCATCTTTATAAACAATATAACTCAATTTTCTACAGATGTTTAGATTAAGATGGTCTCATCACACATCTTGTAATTGAGACAGATTGTTAGCTGTGAAACAAAATCTGAGAAGGAAAATATTGTTAATTTTTGGCTCAGTGCCAGCTCCTGGCCTTTTCCTATCTGTTTATATTTGTGTCTGCAAAGTTCATGCATTTAAAGGGACCTGGTTTGGCTTTGGGAGGAATTCTTGGTATCCATGATGTTTAAAATGCCTCACACAGAGACCAATAAAATTTCTGACATTTACAACTCAGTTGGTAATGACTACTAGGAATCTTTTGTAGTATAAAACTAGCCTAAGGAATCTCACTACTCTGATGTGGATGTGGATGTGGTAGATAATGTGGTATAGAAAAAGGGAACTGGCCTTTTTAAAATGAAAATGGTAATGGGCAAAAATAACTGTCAGTAGTAGCATCACAAGAAAAGTCAGTCTAAGCCTATAGTGGAACCGGTAGCACAGAAATATTGAAATGCTGATTTCTCACTGCTCAGATGGATTAGCCCTGGTCAGATTCAAAAGCTTTTAGGGATGATGAAAGGAATATAACTTATATGAGAATATATTAAATACATAGGATAGATAAGTGGGATTTATGGGCAGGAATGTATAAAGAGGTGGGTAAACTTTTTGCAGGCCATGGCATCATCCTAATGGCATGGCATCATCATAATGAATATATTTTATTCATTGATTCCTGGATGGATTGATAAACCTTGAGGGCAATTAGGGGCATGGTGGTGATGTCAGTGGAGGAGATGGGTTGACTGCATTTTTCTGCTCCTTTCTGTAAGTGCATCAAGTCTATTTTCAAGAAAACAAATGATTTTGGGATTGTTACAAAATGGATGAAAATCATTTTGTAACAATCAAATGGATTGCTACAGGTTCTGACCGATAAGTTGCCTGCCATGGTATATAATATTGAACTGCATTTTACTGAGATAAATTGTTCACATTGGATCAACGAGAAGCTGCCATGATACCAACAATCTGTTCTTAATCAATGAGACTGTTAGTTCACTGATCTCATTCAAGTTTGAACACAAATTTAACAAAAAATTGGATATTCATCTTTTGCCATTCAACTCAGTACTAGGATACTCATCCTAGTATTTAACAGGGATACCAAAAATAAACCAGGGCAGACTTCTACATATGAAACAAATTAAGATGGAGATGAAATAGCAGAGTTTCAAACTGGAAAAATTGGTTTGTTCCAACTGGAACAGCTTCATAGTACAAGAATAGAAGAGAATATTCAGAAGACTAGCAGAGCACATCCATGAACATCAATCAGCAGTCAGAAGAAACAATGAAAACTCCTTGATCAATTAGGAAACAGGGAACATCCTGAACCAAGCTAAATCCAAAAATGCTAGGGAATTCCAATGCAAATTTTCAAGTCTCTTCTTACCTCACTTCTTCTGTGGATAGTCTCTTTATATTGGGCATGCAGATTCTATTTCAGCCCCATTCATAGTATGAAGTAGTTTCAGTTTATTACATTACTCCTTTCTACTATATGTTTAGACTGGACTTCTTTCTTCTAAAATATATGGAAAAATACCTAGCTCATGAAAGAATATCACAAATTTCTGGTGACCTGAAAGATGAATCTGACAGAAAAGTGTTGACTTCACCTCTTTTAAATAGTCACATGAATTGACATCAGCTGAATGTAGATTTTTTTTTTACTGAAATGTTCATTATAACAAACATGCTTGCTGCTTGCAAGCACACAATAATAATAATAATAAAATACAAGCACAAAGTGTAACAATCAGCCAACACAGCAAAGTGGTACTATTCTCAATAACCAAAGATTGAGCCATACAGATCTCCTCTCAGTCCCTATTTCTTCAACCCTCTTTGATGAAACTAGCTACCAAAAAGGCTATCTTTCAGGTGGAGGATGTTAATGAAGATATATCTGTTCAAAGGGTACAGTAACTGGAACTTTAAAAACAACAAGACTGATATAAGGAAATGGCAAATGTTTGGGGTGAAAGAAAGCATACACTTTTGAGAAACCGAGTCACAGGAATGTGGCCAGACACAAATGTGCTTTGTCTGGGCAGAGTCTGTCTTTATCGTGTATTATCTGCTAGTCACTTCCCTAATCGTGCATGTAGCAAGTCCAATCGTTTCCAAGATCTCAGCTGTTAGTGTTACAAATTTTTGTTCTTTGTACCTCCCTTCCAAATATGCCAAATCAGTTGATAAATCCTTGTGGTGGCAGGGTGGCAAACCACACAGAATGTTACTCAAAACTCAAAAGCTAGCCAGCAAATGTTCAAGGGCACAGCTCTTTGATAAGCTAGCTTTATCACAGAGAAGAATCATAATAGAGCAGAAAACCAGTTCCCACCAATTATAAGCCCTGAGCCATATACATACCAATCCTAAAGTTCAAATCTTAATCTCTTTTCCTCATTAGTTAATCCTAATGGACTGTAAATGGCTTATTTCTTAATGGGAGATGCAGTTGATATCTATGTATTGCTTCTGTGATGGATTTACAACTCTCACATTTTTTGCATCTGATTTTGATCTTTCTGGCTCGGTACCCATATTCCAAAATTATTTCTACCACTAGGCATAGAAAGTTGGAATTCAGAAAAGGTTCCCATTCAATTTCTAGGTGCAAATTTGAGGCCAATCTGGGTTCCGGTGCGGAATGCTGCCAGATTCTAAGTAGAGTTTGAATTTTGTATCTGAATCACTGGACATCCCTATGTTTTTGTTTTTTAAAAAAATTTTTTTATTTTAAAACACATTAAAAATCAAACATATACATACAACAATAAATAACACAAAAAAGAGAAATATCACTTTTCTTTCAGCTATACACAGCGGTCTGCTCTTTCTATACATCAATATTTATAAATATTTAAGTATAAACTTATTTGACGTTCATTTTCTACTTTATATCATTTCTTCTTTACTAACAAAAGATCATACACATTTTCCCCCTCCTTTCTTCATTCATTTAACTTATTTCCTTATGTTTCAACCATTCATACCATCTACTCCAAACCTTATAATACTTTGATTCTTCTTTCCCCTTAATTTCTTTAGTTAATCTATCTAATTCTGCACATTCTAGAATTTTTTTAATTAAATCCTCCTCTGTTGGTAGTGTTTCCTTCTTCCAATATTGTGCATATACAATACGTGCTGCAGTCAATATATGCAGTATAAGGTACTGTATTTCTTTAGTGTAATTGTTTATTGAAATTCCTAACAGAAATTGTTCTGGTTTTCCCTCTATTGGGTTCTGAGTTATTTCTACTATCCAAGTTTTAATTTTCTTCCAGAATTTTTGTGCCATCGTGCAGGTCCACCATTGATGATAGTATGTTCTGTAGCCGGTCTTGCATTTCCAACATTTCGGGGAGTTGGTGGGAAACATTTTCGCAATTCTGGCTGGTGGGAGGTGCCATCTATAAAACATTTTCATCTGGTTTTCCTTGTATGCTGTCGCAATTGTTAGTTTCATGATTCTAACTGGAGTTTGAATTTTGTATCTGAATCACTGGACATCCCTATGTTTTCTTCTCTGACATCTGATGCTCATTGATTCACCTTTGTTATTCTCGCAGTGGAGAGAAAACATATCCAATCCATATGCCCTTGTTACAGATGGACATCTTGAGTGATGCTGTTCCACCTTTTCTGGAATCTGCAATGATTTTGCTATCCAGTTGTCCATCTTACTCCAGCTGCCAGAGGATTTCTACTATTGCAGATTTTGCTCAATTTGCGAAAAAGTTGCCACACTTGGCGCCACTCTGTGTTTAGTACATTGGTTGTATTGCAGAAGACTTGATGTCACTTGTCCTTCGCATTTTATCTGATACCGCTGGAAGTCATCACTCCCTGGTTGGTCCTGTTGACATGACTGGCCAATTCTCCTTTCTTTACTCTCCAATCTTTGGCCACAACATATTCTCTAATCTCTGCTTTTGGTTATTTGACAGAATCTCCCCCATTTGATCATATTCTATACTGCTGATTCTCAATTTTCCACATTCCACATGTTTCTCAAGCTTGACAACTTAAAAAAATGTGTGGACTTCAACTCCCAGAATTCTCCAGCCAGGATGTTTTTGTCAGCTCTTCCTTTGTGTACCCAATTTTTTCTTGCATCATCTGCCTTGTCACCTCCTGCATCCTTTTTATGAAGTCAAAACTAAACACTTTCTCTAGAAAGCTGAGCTAAAGAATGAAGAAAAGATGATATTACTTCAAGGAATCCACTGACTAAAGTTGTTGCACTTGAAAAAAGTACAAACTTCTAAATCAGTTTGTTTGTATGTACCAGTATGTATGTACAGTACGTATCTATATATGTATGTATGTATGTACAGTATACGCACACACACATATATACACACATACACACATAAAAACACACACTTGCTATTTACAGGTTTTTGCTTTCAGTGTATAGATTCTGTTCAGTACAGGCAGCTCCAAAATTCAACACTGCTTAATGTTTTTAAGAAACAAATATTTTAAATCAAAATCCTTTTTGTAGCAAGGCAAAACCAAGCTAGCTACGGTATTTTATGTGAAAAGGCAGCAAAATTCACTAATGTTATCTCGTTGAGTAAGAAACATTGTAAAGTAAACAGTCAAGCTTAGGCAGCACCAAAAATTCCACAAAGCCAAACACTTTTAGAAGTTCAAAGGGAGAAAGATATTGAGGTTGCTTGGATGGACTCGTGAGAAAAAGAATGGGAAGATGAATTCAAGAGAAACTAACAGAGAGGCATTTGATAGGTGGAATATTCAGGAATTACATGTGAAGCCCCAAGAGCTTTTTGTCCATAGTATTCACTCCTTATGCTCATCTATAGGAGGTTTCAAATTAAAGCTGATTGATTCTGAAAAGCTGACATTAGTAATACTGACACCATCAAATCATCAGTTGCTCAGGTAAAGCTGGACAATCGGACACTTCCAGAGGTAAAAGGAGTATTTTCTTGCTTTTGCAAAAGAACAAAGCATTGAACCACAAGATAATAGGAATAGAAAAATAAACTTTCACAACTTTAACTGCAATTGTGTTAGGCCTCTGGTTAGAAAATCTTATTGTAGTTTTATAGTCAAGTGATGGAGCAGCTATTCTGAAATTGTACCATTTGTTCATGTCTAACTGAGGAGATTCTTCACAGATATCCAGCAACAAGGAAAAAGTCTACCACCAGGTTTGAAAACCTAATGTGCATCATCTGAATCCTGCAAAATGATATTGCCTTCTCATTTTTATTATATAGTCAAATGCAAATTCTACTTGATGGGTTTTAACAAATGTGTATACTGATCAAATCATGTTACAAGACAAGTTACAGCTTAGGTAACAGCAGAAGCTTTCCAGATGAAATGGGTTTAAATTTCAGGCTTCTTCCTACCACTCTGAGTCAATAGACTTTTGGCTGTTCTTTTCTCAGCCTTTGAGTGCCCTGTTCCATATCTATATAGTGGATCTGTCTGAGCACCAGCTCTGTTCACCAGCTTCAGCCCTGACACCAAAAATGAAAATTATAGTTTGCACAGAAAGAGGAGTCAGATATGTAACTGGTTACTACTTTGCTCAGTTAACAGCACTTAATCCTAGGGTGAATGAAACATAACCTTCAACAAAAGTAAAATCTCCCCTGGCTTGGAAATATACAATATGGGCTGTATCCAGGGGTTCTGACTTCTTGTGCCAGTTCTGTCTTTTCTTTAATTAGCCTAACTCTATGCTGCAATTCAAACATACTTTCTTGGGAATAAGACTCGCTAAATTCAGGGGCTCTTTCTAAATAAACATCACACTGTCAAACTTTCATTGATTGCTTTGAACTATATTGTTTTTTTTTTTAATTGAAAAGTTTTATGAAAAATACAAACATTTTCACCCCCCCCACCCTTCCCCCCTCAACCCCCCCTCCCCTTCCCACCCTCCCTTCCCCTCCCTCCCCCCACTTCCCAGAACGAGCACAGGGTATAGCATTCACAAACCAAGAACTAAGATGTGCTAACAAATTATTACATTTCATATTCTCCCTAGGTCCTTAACTCCTTATAACTCAGAAAAAACAAACATAAACTACTTAATATTATTTCATTCATAAGCTATATGAATCTTCTTATTCGGATACTTCTTCTGTATGTAATCAATCCATTTTCTCCATTCTGATATATATCTCTCATTTGAATGGTCTTTAAGGTATGATGAAATTTTTGCCATTTCCGCCAAATGCACAACTTTTAATGTCCATTCCTCAATAGTAGGTGGATCTTCCTTCTTCCAGTACTGTGCCACCAGTAACCTGGCAGCCGTTATTAAGTTCAAAACCAGCTTAGTCTCTATTACAGTACAATCCGTAACTATTCCCAACAGAAAAAACTGTGGTGTAAATTTAATTTTTTTCTTCAAAATATTTTGAATAATCCACCATATTTTTATCCAAAAAGCCTTAATCTTTTTGCATGTCCACCATATATGAAAATATGTAGCATCTTCACACTCACATCGCCAACACTTGGGTTGTAAATTTGGATACATACAAGCTAGTTTTTTTGGGTCTAAATGCCATCTATAAAACATTTTGTAAAAATTCTCCCTTAAATTTTGTGCTTGTGTAAATCTTACATTTCTAACCCATATCTTTTCCCATGTTTCCATCATTATTGGTTCACCTACATTTTGTGCCCATTTTATCATACAATCCTTGACTAAGTCTGTTTCTGAATCTATTTCCAGTAATGCATTGTACAACCTTTTTATGTGCATTTGACCTTCATCTCTTATTTGCTTTATCAAATTCTCATCCTGCTGCAAAATACCAATTTTTTGATCTTCTCTCCATCTGGCCAGCAGCTGTCCATATTGAAACCAAGTCTTAATAATCCCTTCTTCTTTTAGTTGTTCCATGGATTTTAACTGTAGTCTGACTCCTTCCTTATAAAGGAGTTCCTTATATGTAATCATATCTTGCTTTTGCTCTAAATTTATGTTCTCTATCGCGTGTCTGGGTACTGTCCATATTGGTAACCTATCATTTAGTTTATATTTATACTTTTTCCAGACACGCAATAGAGCATTTCTTAATATATGACTTTTAAAAGTCTTATCTACTTTCTTATCATACACTAAGTAAGCATGCCAGCCATAAACCAAACCATATCCTTCAATATTCAATATCTTTTCCTCCGTTAAGTTTATCCAATCTGTGATTGCTGAGAGGGCAGCAGCTTCATAATACAATCTTAAATTGGGCATCTTAAGACCACCTCTTTCTCTAGTATCTTGCAATATCTTTTGTTTGACTCGTGGTTTCTTCCCTGCCCACACAAATTTGTTTATGCCCTTCTGCCATTCCTTCAAGTTCTCATCTTTTTTAAGTATAGGTATCATTTGAAAAAGAATTAGAAATTTTGGTAAAATATTCATTTTTACAGCGGCTATCCTTCCCAGCAAAGACAGTTGTAGTTTTTTCCAGTTGTCCAACTCTTTCTGTATTTTGTGCCATAATGGTTCATAATTGTACTGATATAATTTCGTATTTGCAGTCGTAATATAGACCCCCAAATATTTAACCTTCTTAACTACTTCAAATCCTGTTAACCTTTCTATCTCTTCTTTTTGGCTCCTAACCATATTTTTAGCTATTATTTTTGTTTTAGCTGCATTTATTTTAAAACCAGATACTTGTCCATATAAGCAGGTTATATCCATCAAGGCTGTAATTGATTGTACCGGTTGGGTTAAGGTAACAACCAGGTCATCCGCAAATGCTCGTACCTTGTATTCATGCTGTCTAATTTTAATTCCCTTAATTGTATTCATCTCGCTTATTTTGTTTAATAAAATTTCCAGCGTCAAAATAAACAATAACGGGGACAAAGGACAGCCTTGCCTTGTTCCTTTTTCTATGTTAAAAGCATCTGTTAAACCACCATTAACTATTATTTGCGCTGTTTGTTTTTGATATATTGCCTTAATAGATTGTACAAATTGTTCTCCAAATTGCATCCTTTCTATTAGTTTTAGTAAAAATTGCCAATTCAATCTATCAAAGGCTTTCTCAGCATCCAAGAACACAAGCACTGCGGGGACCTGGTTGTTCCTTCCCAAATACTCTAATAAGTTAACAATTTGCCTTACATTACTCTTCATTTGTCTACCATTTATAAAACCAGTTTGATCATGGTGAATCATTTGCTGCATGACTGTCATTAATCTATTTGCCAAAATTTTAGCAAATATCTTATAGTCTGTATTTAATAATGAAATTGGCCTATAATTTTTAGGATCTGTATCGTCATGCCTGAACTATATTGTTAAGTCACACAAGTTTTCAGTGAATACTTGCAAAGAATTTGGGTTAGTTGAGGTGACTTTTTTTGCAGAAGATGTTTATGGAGATGTTTCAGTCAAATCTAAAATCATCTCTCATTCTGAATGTGTTTGCTTTGGGAAAAGTGGTTCTGAGTACAATAATGTTACAATAAACCTTAGTCAAATTATACATTGTAAAATCATAGCATTATGAACCACTTTTCCCAAAACAAATATTGGGATTTTCAGTTGAGATAATCTTTTCCCCAAACTTTCTCAGTGCCCATCTAATTGCAAATAGAATTCATGCAAGTTTGTCTAATACTAATGAAAAAAGCTATATGTAAGGTTATAGTCAATCTTGTTTTTCTTAATAAAAAATCTTCCATGGAAATTTGACTCCTGATAAGTATGTGGACAGTCTGTGTTTAATTACTTTAACAAAATATAAATTTACAAAAAAACATTCTGCCTTTCAAATTAGTCAGCTAGTACAAATACCTCTATCATAAATTAATTTCTGCCCTAACGTTTATACATACAACCCTGTTTCCCCCAAATAAGACATCCCCTGATAATAAACCCATTCGGGCTTTTGAGCGCATGGCAATCAGGCAAAACGCTAATTTCAGGGTTCAAAAAAATATAAGACAGGGTCTTATTTTCGGGGAAACACGGTAGTATGTTTCCAAATGTATGGTAAGTAAAGAAAATGACAAAGCTTTTTATTGTGTCTGAAAAATTATCACAGTGGATAATTTAAAACAAATCACCTGACACGGTAAACCTGCGATTTATTTTATATTATAGTTATAATAACATTGTTCAGGCATGCAAGATTACTTTAACTGTGCAATTTATGTTTATAACCATATGAATATGTTGTACATTAGCAAACCCTTAATTAAAAGCAGCAAAGGAAATTGCTGGATACAACTTACAACCTGAACTCTTTTAAAATTATACTATGTGACCTTTGAGAATTATATACCATTGTTTATAAAGCTACACTGAATTTTGGCCCAATAAATTTTTTAGAAGGCAACATTTGAAGGAGGTTGGAGGACTTTCTAAATGTGTCTCTTGGTTTGCTGTTTTTATAAACTTCTTGCCACTTGTTTACTGATCCTTTTTGTGGTTGACAGCAAAAATGTTCCTAACAAAAGGAGGCTCCTGCAGCAATATAGGCCAAACAGGGACCACTCTTGGAAAAATATATAGTTTTGGTTTTTGCCAAGAATCGAGTAGACAATATTTAGGGAAGCAGTTTAAATTTAGGAGACACAGAGGCTTTATTATCAAATCTGACATATTTTTAAAGTAGTCTCCGGATGGAATGTTTATACATAAACTAGATGTTTAAAATAAGGAAGAATTTCCTCAGCTGGTTCTGACTCCTGCTGATTCATCTGTGTGCTTTTCTTGGCGGTGTTACAGAAATGGTTAAAGGGCAATCAAGCTGCCAGGATGTCAGTTGTCTTTCTTCCTTTTCAAAGCTTAATATTTAGTAAAATAAAACAAAGGAGCACAAGAACTACAGAAACATAAGGAGATCACTGCTGGATCGGACAAAGGACTCATCTTGGAAGCCCACAAGCAATACAGGGGCCAACTACTACACCAGGGGTGTCAAACTCGATTTCATTGAGGGCTGCATCAGGGTTGTGTTTGACCTCGGGGAGCAGACGTGGGCGTGGCCTATGTGACACCTCTTGTGTCATCACCACAGAGGCGCCTGTGGTGGCCTGAGTGCTCTGCCAGCAAAAACGGGCTCCATTTTTGGCTGGGACTGCCTCCTGCAACCCTTGGCCCTCCCAAGCTCTATTTTCACTGGCAGAGGGTTGTAGGAGGCCGTTTCAGCCAAAAACGGAGATTGGGAGCCCATTTTCACTGGCAGAGACACCACGGACTGGTCCTTCGCTGTTTCCTGGGTGGCCCCACAGGCCAAATCGGCCGAAGAGATTGTAGGAAAAAAAATGCCTTTAAAAGCCTCTGGTGATCCCACCTGAGTTGCCTGATGGTCAGAGGCTTTTAAAAGCATTTTAAAAGCTTGGTGCGGGGTCACATTACCCCCCCACCAAGCCACACCCACAAAATAAGCCACACCCACAGAAC
Organism: Pituophis catenifer annectens; assembly: GCF_029215685.1. NCBI lineage: Eukaryota > Metazoa > Chordata > Lepidosauria > Squamata > Colubridae > Pituophis > Pituophis catenifer. Next base: position 68,870,055 of record NW_027256883.1, read on the forward strand.
CGGTAGTAAAAAAATTTAGAACCCACCCCTGACTTGGAAGTCTTCTAGTCCAACCCACTGCTCAAGCAGGAGACCATATACCATTTCAGACAAGTGTCTGTCCAGTCTTTTCTTAAAAATGAAAAAAAGAGAGAGAGAGACGCCACCTATTTATTTTACTGCCTATTAACAGAAAGAAATGGGAGAAGATGTGCTGCTCTTTACCTCCACCTTCCAGATGGCTCCATATATGTAACACACTGCAGTGAAAAGCACGCATATATAACCCATTAAAAAAGGCATCTATAATCATGATAAGTATGCAAAACTAATTATGATCATATATGCTGTAAATTAAATTCTTCATTAAACTTCCAAAGAAATAGCAAGTCTTAAATTTCATAATATCTCTTAAGAGTCTGACTTTCAATACATTTTTGTAAAGTTGAGCAATTACAGAGTAAACGGAGTGCTTAATGACTTCTATAATTTGGGTAGACTTTGTTATCAAATATTCATGTCTGCAGCTCAAGCAATCCAAGAAATTTTCAATTTGTAAAATAAATTAAAAATCTAAAATAAAGACTTTTATTCTCACAACGACAAATGATTCCCCCTCCCCATAGTTTATTAATGTCAAGAAAATTCAGTAACCATGATCTATAGAACATTGCATTAGCAACATCCCAGTGATGAGAATGCCAAGACTTTTGCATCTGCAGCTATCTTCCTGATCCAAACAAGCTTGTACAAATTATTAGTAGGTTTGCTGTTCTGCTTGCACATTTTGTATCAGGTACATTCTGGATCTCTAGAATGGTTTAATAATCATCACATTCTCTGATTCTTGGCAACAGAATTGTTCTTTCTTCTCCACAATTTTCATAATTTTATTAGCAAATAATCTTTGTATCTTTTGTGAATAAGAATGGAATTTCTACCCTGAATATTTGCTATTTGGTATCATCATATGACTTTCATTGTGATTTTAGATTTCTGCCAATTTTTGACAAAGTATCACAGTACAAATAATGAATACAACTCCTTCCTAGAATTATGTAATACATTAATGTGTTCAGCAAACTCATCAGCAAACTGGGAAATTTGATGATGCGGTGAAAATAGTAGCTATTAAATCAAGCCCGCTCCAGGTAGTTATTATTAATTATTTTTTTCTGCCCATGCAACATTTTATTTGCTTGTTGATTTGTTTCTAAGACTTTTCCAGGGCAAATTTCTATTGATGTAAACCAAAAGTAGAAGCAAATCTGAATAGCAAGGATTACAAATGTAGGAGTCTACAAGCATACAGAAAAAGAATTTCATCAAGCAATTACAGATTTTAGAGTACTATACCAGCAATTCAGATTTTTAAAATAACTTTTAATTTAATAACCATTCAAAGCTGGCAAACAAAGTCAAGATTTATTTTACAAGCTTGTTAGTAACTTAACAACTGCAGTGATTCATTTAACAACAGTGGCAAGAAAGGTTGCAAAAAGGGATAAAACTCACTTAATAATTGTCTTGCTTGGCAACAGAAATTTTGCGTTCAATTGTAGTCATAAATTGAAGACTGCCTGCACTTGAATTTGGTTCGTGGAAGCCACAAGATGCCAAGATGAGCTTCTACCTATCTCAGCTCAAATTTTCCATTTTTGGATTGCTGGACTGAAATTATTTTGTCCCTAGATAAGCAATAAATATCAACAGATTAAGAACAACCCCAAGCTTTGCAAATGACTTTCAAGTCTTTAGGATTTTTTTAGAACAAGGTTCTAAACTCTCAAAAGAAGCCCCATAAGAATTTAATGAGATAGAGGGGGTGAAAGTCCATGATCTTGGGGTAGGAATGAGAATGGAAAGATTATGTCCACGACATAACCAGATACAGACTGGAGTGTTGTTTTAAAAGGGAGAAGAGAAATTATTTCAGTATAGCTGAGATAAAAAAATCAAATTGGAGAGCAAAAACAAAAGAGAACCTCTCTTCTTATGCAACCTGAGGAGGACACCACATGTTCTGTGAGTCCACACTACTACCAGATATTTGAGAATGGAAGAAAAAGCAGCGAAAAAAGTGAACCAAATAATTCATTGGGCAATATGCCATTGCAAGACTCCCTCCTATCAGACTCTAAGCTCATCATTTGAATGTTTGATGTGCACAGATTGAAAAGTTTAAATTAATTGCATATTAGCACTGATGGCGGTGGCTTCAATAAAACATAATTGTTTTCACTAGAATTCAGTACAGGGTGTTACTACAATCCAATAATGAAAACATGGAATTACCTACATAGCTATTATGGCAAATGACTGGAAGGAAATTTATAATACAGTGTAAGAAAGATTTGTGCTATCAATATAAGCCACCATGTCAACACAAAGTCTTCCACAGCTTGCTATTGCTATCTATAACAAAATTTAACAGAACAAACTTCATGAGATAGATCCACTTTGTATATAACCTGGGTTGGTCTAGTGGTTAGAACAATTGTCTAGAAACCAGGAGACTGTGAGTACTAGTTTTGCCTTATGCACGAAAATCACTTGCGTGACTTTGGGCCAGCCTAACTCATCTCACAAGGTTGTTGTTGTGTGGAAAATAGGAGGAGGAAGGAATATTAGATATGTCCACTATCTTGAGTTATTTATAAAATAATAAAGGCAGGATTAATATATATAGATAGATAGATCAGAGGTGGTATTTAGCAGGTTCTGACCAGTTCTTGGTAGCAGAAATTTTTAGTAGTTCGGAGAACCGGTAAATACTACCTGTGACTGGCCCAGCCCCCATCTTTTCTCTGTCTCCCGAGTCCCAGCTGATCAGGAGGAAATGGGGATTTTGCAGTATTCTTCCCCTGCCATGCCCACCAAGCCACGCTCACAGAACTGTTAGTAAAAAATTTTGAATCCTCCCACAGAGGGAGGGAGGGAGGGAGGGAGAGAGAGATACAGCATAAGCCAAAGAATCTATCCAAAACTTTGATACTTTTGTTCTTTCCAGAATACTAGCAACTCATTTGATATGTTCTTTCCCATCCTGGCCTTTTTTGAATGGGCGTCAGAAATGAATTCAATAGGTTGTACCCTTGTGCCACATCTTTGAACCTCCTGAATTCAAATGTATATTTTCATGTGATCATCGAGCAGAGAAAGCTGCTTACAGGTTGGAGCCAAAGTACCTTCCCCCCTTTGGATACAAATCCTTCACACCTGTATTAAAAAATTTAAATTCGTAATACTTTGTTATCAAAGTCCATTCACTGCCACTCTAACATGATAAAGCTAAATACTGATATATATTCAGATATTGAGAAGCGATTAAATAATTAAATGCACAATTAACTAAACAATCCCAATTAGAACAATGTGAAACGTTTAAAAATCAAACCTATATTAATACTGATATTTATGCCTTTTCCTGGCACTACCAATTTTCTGTGGTTTGATAAAATATTGAAAAGCATCTGTTGTCTTGCTATTTATTTTGTGTGTGCGTGCGTGCGCCCGTATGTACAAAATGCATGACATTGATCCTTTCTACCCTTAGTTATAAATATGTGCCTTTTTGCCTTGTCAAAATCAAATGGAGCCTTTCATTTTGGTATTTTGGAGGAGTGCTATTTCTAGCAAAAATTGTCCTTGGGTCTTTGGGTAAAATGCACTGCTCTCTTTATAGTACACCTCATTTAATTATTTATTTCATAGATTTAAAGAACTCCTGACCCCAGCCAACTGTTTATATTTTAAAAGGTCAGCACAATAAAACACACAACACACACAACCAAATAAAAATCTTACAAGGGCTCACCCACCACCCTGACCCAAAGGTTGAAATAATAACACAGTCAGGATGGGAGCTGAACGATCTTGGGGCAAGGTGGAGGGATATTGTTCTATAATAATAATGCACACTCATAACTTTCTTTTTCTGGGCCCTGGCAGTCGAACACCTTTCTTTGTTTTCTCTTCATTTGTCTTATTTTTACCATGGCTGCCAGATCCGGACGGCCAATATGGGCACGATGGCTTTCTACACATACGCCACGGAGGAATTATCCGAAATGCAACACCCCACAGCAGCCCTGGGCTTCCCACCCGAGACCAAGACAAAGAGGCTCTCCTCATCCTGGGCTGCAGCGGGCCACGTGCAGGCGGGGATGGATTGCAGAGACCCGCAAGAGGATCAGTCTGCCGCCTGCTCCTCCTCCATCTCCGCGTCTCTCGGCAACGGCCAGAACCCATTTCTCTACTCGGTCTCCTCAGTCTCGCCCCGGCCGTCAGAAGCCAGAGAAAGAGGGAAGAGCCTTTCCCCGCCCTCCCTTACGCTCGCCGCGGTTATAGTTTAGCAAATTTGCGCGGGAAGGGAAGGGGACAGGGTCCACTCTCGTGGAGAAAACTGAACGCCGCGCTGCTACTATTGCTCCTCCCTTTTTTTATTTTTTATTTTAATTCAACCGTAACCACTCCTAAGGGTTTTCAAGTTTCACCTCGGCCCAAATCGCTATAAGAAAAGTCTGTGTTTTTGTTTTTGTTTTGGTATGGCTTTGGTATCAGGGTTGCCCGATCTCTGCTGACGCAATCGGGCTTCTGGAGGAGCCCCTCTGTGGTCGTCTCTCCCGATCCTTGCCAGGGCATTTTTATTCATTTCCCTGGGCTTTCCCAGGCATGAATCAGCAGTTACTGGAAACAGGCACGGGAAGTGCCCTTTGCGTTCATGTTCCGCCTCTGGATTTTCAGAGCTGTTGGCTTGTCTGCTGGGAGATGCCCGACTAGATCGGTTCCAGTGCCTCGAGTTCTGATGTTCCTAATGCCTGTCAGCGCCTTTGGCAATGTTGCCTGAGGCTATTAAGAAACTGATCCAAGAGCTGGGAGGCTTGGGAAAGAATCGGCTCTAACTTTAGACATTTATTAACTGTTTGGTGTCAGCAGTTTACCTGTGACAGCTGCCTTCCTGCCCCGACCCACAATCTGGAGTTTAGATTGATTTCGGATATCGCAGCTACAGCTTTTCACAGCCTCCTTCTTTTTAAAGTGTTTGCAAAGAATTGTTGAGGCAAATTAACTTGTAAAATGCTTAACCTAAACATTATAAACGTAACCTGGGGGATGTTTACGCTTGTAGCCCTTATTTCTGGGAAAAAAAGGGTGGTGGAAAAAGTTTGTGCATGGCTATCAAAGAGACGCAAAATCAACAGATGAAACTTCATGCCTCATGACATGCTGTGGTTCATTATTAACCGTGATACATTGGATAAATAACATTGGTTAAGTTCATGTGCAGTGTTCATCAAAAGCCGTTGATTGTAAACCACGCTGCTGCAGTTTTTGGCATAACACACTAAGACAAGATCAAACCATATTATAACTTGGTTCAATATCAATATGTGAACAAAGGCCACACTGCATCTTCTTACTGTTAAAACAACTATTTGAACCAGTGCCACACGGGAACAAATGCATGAGAGTCATGAGGAGACACTGTCTACAAAATGGTTAAAATTAAATCATAATCCTTCAATAATCTGAAATTTCACTTTTGATTTTTTGCCAATGCTGAGCTTTCTTACACTTTGAAGAAATTATGGGCTTGCAGTTTAGAGAAAAATAATAAAGTTCATTTTTTTTAAAAAAAAATGAGGTAAAAATGTCAGCTATATTTTATGAAGCAAATTAAGCAGGCAGCAGGTAAAGGAAAAGTATGCAAATGAGCCATTTCATATGGCTGGACAAATATTCAGGATCAATTTGCAAAAATAGAAGATAATAAAATGCTAGCTCATTCTCTTATATTTTCTGACATGATTTAGCAAAAGACTGTACCTAGCTATAAAAATTCATAAAAGTGCTCATAAAAAAAGTTATGAAATATATTAACAAGACAAAGCATTTTAAAAGAAATCAGCAAAAATAACCAGGGTGTTGTGAGATTTATTGTGTAGCATACGTTTTTGTAGTCTACAGCCTTTTTAAAACTAAATTTAGTCCTAATATAATTTGTTAACCTTTTTTATTGCCTATTTCTTTACTATAGTTAAAAGGAATGCCTTTCAGAAAGGAGATCTCATATCTTGGACTATTCTATGGACCCCTTATAACCAGTGCTGAAGTGAATTTTTATTCTGGAAGATTGCTTGCATTCCTTAAACTCAAGGCTTTCTCCCCAATTGTAATCTTGTAATTTGTATTGTTTACCCAGTTCACACATATGTGCATCCACATGCATGCACTCTAGAAACAATAGTGGGACCTCAAATACAGTAGAACCTCTGGTCATGAATGCTTCTGACCACGACAAAATCAGGTTCCAACCAAAATATTCACAATTTTTTTTGCGGCTGATTTCCCCTTCTGTGCCATTTTTTTTTGGGTAAGCGCCAAATTTCCAAAATTAGGTTCGGGTCATGACCAAATTGGGTTGCGACCAAAGTTATGGAACGAATTATGGTTGTGACCAGAGGTTCTACTGTACAGGTAGTCCTTGACTTACAACAGTTCATTTAGTGACTGTTCAAAGTTACAATATCACTGAAAAAAGTTACTTATGATGAGGGGTGGGTTTCACTTACCTTTACTACCGGTTTGCAATGGGAGTGCGTGCGCACACTTCTGCACATGTGCAGATCACCCATGATGATGTTGTGGCGGTTGGGCGGAGCCTCCCACTGGTTTTACTACCGGTTCTATAGAACCAGACCAAACCGGGAGCAACCCACTGCTGCTTATGACCATTTTTCACATTTACGACCATTGCAGCATCCCCATGGTCACATGATCAAAATTCAGATGCTTGGCAACTGACTTATTTATGATGGTTGTAGTGTCCAGGGGTCATGTGATCACCTTTTTGCAACCTTCTGACAAGCAAAGTCAATAGGGAAACCAGTTTCACTTAACCACCGTGTTACTAATTTTACCACTTAACCAGTGATTCACTTAACAACTGTGGCAAGGAAAGTCGTAAAATGGGGCAAAATTCACTTAACAAATGTTTCTCTTAGCAACAGAAATTTTGGGCTCAATTGTGGTCATAAGTTGAGGACTACCTGTATTGCTTCTAGCTTTTCTATTCAAATAATGCAGGCTGTCTTAGAAGTGCGGGAATTGACCTCTTACGCCAATTATCTTGGCCTCTTTATCTCCCTCTGGCATTGCTGTAGTGGTAAATAATGGACCTGTAAACTGGAAAGGTTGAGGATTTAAGCATTTTTTGTTGAAAGTTAGCTCAATCAGATGTCTTTTAGTAAAAATATATTAATGATGGAAGAATAATTTTTTTTTTCATTTAGAAATCTGACATTTAAGACAGGCTTCTCATACATATTGTCTCTTCAACTCTTCATCTGCCTAAGATCTCTTTGTATTTGCTTCTACTTTGAAAAATGAACATTGGCTGGCCTCAGAAATCTTGTGGATATTATTTATATTTTTGGTGGGATGGCAAAACTAGACATACAGAGCAGAACATTCCCTTATATACAGTATTTGTAGAATATGCACACAGAATCATGTGAGGGGAAAAAATTGCTTTCGCATCAACTCTAAAGTAGAAATGCCTCCTGTAGTATTTAAACAGGATGGATGCTGGAATGTAATCACTGCATGGTAGGCATAAGAAAAATAGTAGACTAGTATTTATGGTATTTAGAACATGAACATGAGGCACATACGGGAGGAAAAGTAGTGCTAGAAGAATTATCATTTTTTCAATGATTAACACTATAATAGGAAATGCAGCTGCTGCCTGCTGTGTATGCTAAATGATTTTTAGTCATTTTTGCAGATGAATATATAAAGGTCCAAATAGCATCTGCTATAAGCATGACAAAAAATATTTCCTTGAAATTAGGTCAGATTAATTATGCTGCTAGAAAATAATCCATCTTGTCTATTTATACAACTAGCATATTAATATTTCTCCTCAGAGTATTCCACCAGTAAAAGTGATAATACCATAACTTGGAAGCATGTGAATTTTGAAAGGAAGTAGTGCCCGTAAGATAGAGTGGGGTATATGTTGTGTAAGTTAAGCAGTTGATTTAGTGTTGAGATATAAAAAGATGAACACGTCATTTTCTCTAAGTGGAACTCCACTCCTGATGTCTTCATGACATTGTGTCCATGTAACTTTCTTCATAATATAAAATTAAATTTGCTTTTGCTGACTTTCCAGGTTAGCCTATGATCCTAGGTCTTTCCTCATAGTTGCCGGTCCAAATACTCACCAGGTACCCCTTAACTGTTCAAACTTAGCCAAAGGTGACTAAGTGCTGCCACCTAGCTTGATGTAGACATATGACATGCAAGAAGAGTTGTTTTTGGTTTCTCAGGATTTTTTGCTGTTGTCATTAGGATAATATGTGTGTATCAGTGGTGGATTGCTCCAGGTTCTGTCCGGTTCTTGGGAACAGATAGTAAAAGCAGTGGGAGGCTCTGCCCACCCGCCCGGACGTCATAATTGACGATCTGCGCATGCATGCTCCCGTTGCGAATTGGTAGTAGTAAAGGTAAGTAGAACCCACCCCTGGTGTGTATCATAACCTGGGTGTGTGTATGTAGAGAAGATGGATGGATGGATGGATGGACGGACAGACAGAGAAAATTATGAAAGGATGAATAGGTATTTTCTAAACAAAAACAAAGTAAATTATAAGATTGTTTTGAATTTTTGAAATAAACTGCATTAGTTTTTAATCTCTAATATTTTAAGTGGCCCAAATCAATCACAATACAAGAAACAATACAAAATCTTCAAAATGGAGAAATCCAATAATTCCTTCAAAAGCTTTGTAAATGTGGTAAATTGCACAGTTTAAATGAAATTATAAGACTAGAAAGAGAACAAAAATCTGTTGATGGCTCCCACTTTTATTGATTTATAAAACCCAGTCTATAATATTGATCACTTTTGGTGCTATAGTTTTTGGTGCTGTAATAATTTTAACAATGAATGTTATGTTTACATTTTAACAGCCCTACTTTTGCTGTAATTCATTTTCTTAAAAGTATATTTTTAAGAAAGGGGCATTTTTGTTTCCTGGATAAAGATAAATTCCTAGTTCATTAATCGATCTGTGTTAGCTGTATGTTTGAAGGCAACCCATCCCAATATGAGAAACTAATTTATCAGGAAGTTATACTGATTGGAACAGAAAGCTGCCACAGGATTAACAGAAATAATTATCTGGGGCAACAAAGAAAATCTCTAAACCAGCGGTGGGTTGCCCGGTTTGCACCGGTTTGCAAGAACCGGTAGTAAAAATTTGTAGTAGTTCCGAGAACCGGTAATAACATTGGCTGGCCACGCCCCCGAACCGGTCACCGGTCACTTACCCCGCCCACCTCATCAGAGGCTTTTTTTTTTTTTTTTACTTTTAAAAGCATTTTTTCTACAACCTCTTCGGCCGAAAAAATGCTTTTAAAAGTAAAAAAAAAAAAAAGCCTCTGATGATCCTGCGGCTCAGCTGGGATCGTCAGAGGCTTTTCAAACATTTTTTCTACAACCTCTTCAGCTGAAGAGGTGGTAAAAAAAAATGCTTTGAAAAGCCTCTGACGATCCCAGCTGAGTTGCCTGATTGGCAGAGGCTTTTCAAAGCATTGTTTTCTGCAACCTCTTAAGGTTGTAGAAAAAATGCTTTTAAAAGTAAACAAAAAAAAGAAAAGTTGGCCATGCCCACCCAGTCACATTACCCCCACCACCAAGCCATGCCCACAAAATAAGCCATGCCCACAAAACCGGTAGTAAAAAAATTTAGAACCCACCCCTGCTCTAAACCCTTTTAGCTCACTCCAACCACAGCTAGAAGTGAAAGCAAAAATTTAGGGCTCTTCCCCATTTCCATTTTCTTTTATCAAGTATTTCTTCCCTTAGAAATAATGGGAGAAAAGAATACCCACCTTGATCACATGGTCAAAAATTAGGTGCTTGACAACTGGACCATATTTATGAGGTTGCAGTGTCCTTAATAACCATGTTACTAACTTAACGAATGGAGTGCTTCACTTAAAAACTGTGGCAAGAAAGCTTGTAAAATGGGGATAAAACTCAATAACTGTCTCACTTGGCATCAGAAATGTTGGGCTCAATTATGGGCATAAATTGAGGACTACCTGTAATTTCTTCCCAAAATTTTAGATTGGAGAAAAAATTAGCCAACATAAATTAGCAATGCATGCAGATTTTGGCTTCTGGAAGTCTTTCCGATTTAGTCAGATGAACAGGATGTGGGGGGGGGGGACTTAATAGAGGAATTGGTGCCATTCCGATCACCAGGAGAGAGATTCTTCAATTACTTCTCTCTCTAGCGCTTGGTTTAATCCAACTCGTTTTTGAAATTGATTTTTCTTTTGACACTATATCCTGTCCCACCAAGTTTTGTACCATTCTATTTCCATTTTTGGAGTGTAATGTTTGTGATGTCTGCAGCCATACTCTAATAGTTTCAAAATTATGGGGACTATTAGACAATTGAAGTTATGCCCCTTTTAATGTGCACTGCATGCATTTCATGCATGTAAAGAGGGACAAGTTTTCAATTGTCTGGTTGCACCAGCCCCTTTGGAATTGGAGACCATTGCTCTATAGTAGTGCTTCTGATAGACAGTCACTAGGATCCTGAATCTCTTGTTCCTTTTGCACATTCTCTTCGATTGGAAAGTATAACACAGAAGAAGGCCATATCAATGAAGTTTGGCATTTTTGCCAAATAAGCAATATGAACTTGTCTGTAACTGTTCAAAACAACTTGAAGGAGATTTTACCTATAGTTAACCCTATAGGGTAGGCCCAATTAAGGAATAGACTCCATATACTCTAGGCCTAATACTACTTTTATTGAGATTGGCTTTAAGAACAAAATCTTGTAAATCTGAATAGCAATTTAGACTTATATACCACTTCACAGTGCTTTACACACTCCAAGCGGTTTACAGAGTCATCATATTGCCCCCAACAATTTGGGTCCTCACTTTATCGACTTTGGAAGGATGGAAGGCTGAGCCAACCTTGAGCCGGTGAGAATCGAACTGCTGGCAGTTGGCAGAATTAGCCTGCAATACTGCATTCTAACCACTGTGCCACCCTGGCTCTTAGTATGCATTCCCTCCCCATTTTTACATTCATGTGAATTAGGGGCTGCCTGTCAGATATTTTTATAACCTTTCCTCCTTATTTGGGCTTCAGCAATGGTTATCTACCCATTGCCTTAGTAATAGATCTTCCTTCTCTCCTTCAGAGTAACCTCTACGCCTATTTATCTCTTTCACCTTAGAATAAAGTGTTCTTCACCTGTAAATCCTTTCAGTAGGCAAAGAAGACTCACCTCCTGAGGATAGAAACAAGTAAAACAATTCCACATCATTATTTCCCTAATAGCAGCAGCATATACATTCATTCTCTGATCAGCCAGCCAGTCTGTTAACATCTCTTGAAGAGTGTAACTAAGTGCTCCTTTCATGCTTTGGATCAGGAGGCTTGATGGGTCTTGGTCATCTCAATCCAACATTCAAGGTGGATGTTTTATTTCCCAACAGTAGAACCAGCCTTGTAAACAAAGATTATGCAGATCTCTTATCTGAGATACTCTATTTTACACTGGAACTTTTTTTCCTCTTTCCATTTGTAATATTTGACTGAAATGTCAGTGAAATTTGCCGGGTAGAAAATAATCCCTGTTCACAGTAAATATGTAATGAACTGTTGAGATAATATATACTGTATGCATTTCAAGCGAGGTTCCTAATCATCCAGTAAAAAGCCCTATGTAATTTGAATGACTTGTTAATTTCAACACCCGCGTGCTCTAATATGGCTGTGACCCCATGTTCATCAGTTTTCCCTCGGCTCTAAAGAAAAATCACCTACAATCAATTCACATATTTTCCCACAGAACAAAAATACTGACAAATTGTTTTGTCATAACGACTCAGCATGCCCTTCCACCTAGCGTTTTGCTGGGGGAATTTTTGTCAGCGTTCTATGATTTGAGACTATTCTCCCTGGAAAATAAAAATATTCAGATATAAACCATGGGTTTTGCAAGACAAATAACCATAGCTTATAGGACTCAGATATCCAGAGCAATTGCATGCTCAATTTATGCTGGCTGAGAGATTGCTAGATCTGGTGAATGCCGTGCTTTGCTGGCACAACACATCTGCGGCTGGCATGAAAAATTCACTGGTTTGTCCAATTAAAACCAGCTTTGGGATGGAAGGATAGATGAAGGGGACCTCTTTCCTTAGCCCAAACAACAGACTAAAGAGGAAGGACGCAGATGGTTCAGAAAGCAGAAACATGGCATGAGAGAGGAACAAAAAGAGCAGTGGGAGGAGACAGCCTCAATCTGCTTCCTAGAGTTATGCAGCAGGATAGACCTCCAAATATTAAATATATTTTAAATCATAAGCTGCATAGGATGAAGGCAGCAACAGAGCCTAAAATCTGCTATATAATGCAATTAGGCAAATCCAATTATGTACTGGAACTATGAAATGTATGGAAAGAGAACTGCAGCATCTTGTATGGTGAAGCTATTTTATAGGAAAGTTCAGAGATTGAAAGTGATTGAAAACAGAGTTACCATAATATTAATGGCCAATATAATGATGTGATAGTTTGGGCCTGCGCCCCTTTTCAGACATGTCCATGCCCATTTCAAAGAGTTGATGAAAACTTTGAAATTTTTAAGGCCAAGGTATGACAACAGATGTTTCTTTTTCTACCTATGCAGCCAGTCAAACCACATTTGTGCATGTTCAATTTGATGACCCAAGACAGAATTTTGAAAAGTTGAGAGCTAAGTGTTTCATGACCTTTTAAAAGAGAGTACAGACATCATCATTATCTCCTATCTGTAATGTTTCCCTACTTTCCATTACCTTTCGGTGTTTTCATTACATGAAAAATAGATGGGCAGATGATGCTGTTAATATGGCACTGCACTACATTTTACAACTTGAATCTCCAAGGACCTTTTTGTAGACTTCAGCTCGGCATTCAATACCATCATTCCAGATATTCTTCTCACTAAACTGACTCAGCTAGCTGTGCCTGACCACACTTGTAAATGGTTCATAAGCTTTCTAAAACAGATAAGAAGCAGCAGGTGAAGCTAGGCAAAATCACATCAGATACCTGTACAAATAGCACAGGGCTTGTGCTCTCTCCTACTCTTTTCTCTCTATACTCTCTATATGCATTTCAAAGGATCCCTCTGTTAAAGTAGTGAAGTTTGCAGAGGAGACAACAGTGATTGGTCTCATTCGAGATGATGACAAATCTGCATACAGACGGGAAGTTGAACAACTGGCCCTGTGGTGCAGTCGGAACAATCTTGAACTAAACACCCTCAAAACTGTAGAGATGATAATAGATTTCAGGAGAAGCCCTCCTATTCTGCAACCTCTTACAAAGGTAGACGACACAGTATCAACAGTAGAGACCTTCAAGTTTCTAGGTTCTATAATATCTCAAGATTTAAAATAGACACTTAACATCAAAAACGTCATCAAAAAAGCACAACAAAGAATGTTCTTCCTGCGCCAACTCAGAAAGTTCAGACTGCCCAAGGAGCTGCTGATACAGTTCTACAGAGGAATTATTGAATCTGACATTTGCACCTCTATAACTGTCTGGTTTGGCACTGCAACCAAACAAGACAGACACAGACTTATACGGACAGTTAGGACTGCAGAAAAAAAATAATTGCAACCAGCCTGCCTTCCATTGAGGACCTTTACATGGCATGAGCCAGAAAATATCTACAGACTTCTCACATCCTGGACACAAACTGTTTCAATTTCTTCCCTCAAGATGACACTATAGAGCATTGCATGCCAAAACAGCTAGACACAAATCCCCATGCTATCACTCTGCTAAACAACTAATTCCCACAACACTGTCTATGTCCTAGGATTTGAAACCAGCTAGTAGGTCTGTATTACTTATTATCTTTCTCATCTGTCCTATTACCTATTTCCTTAGCTTCATATGACTATAACTTGTTGTATCTCGTGATTTATATTGATTGCTTTTATTTAGTATCCTATTTATGTTGATTTCTTTAGTATCCCATGACTATCACTGAGTGTTGTATCTGATTTATGATTATTGTATTTATGATTATGGTTATCACTTGTTGCTTGTATGTACATTGAGACCTTATGCACCGGAGACAAATTCTTTGTGTGAGTCCAATCACACTTGGCCAATAAAGAATTGTATGACCATGCATACAGTAAATCCTTTCACAGCTGGTATCAGCCGCACTGTGGTTTTGTGTTAGTAGCACTAGAAGGCTCTTGTCTGGAAGCACCTTTAATTTGAATTTGTATTATTTCGAAGATGCTTGGTTTTTTTTTTTCTTTTCTCTTCTAGTTCACTTTCCTTTTATGTTGCATTTACAGAATAACAGAGTTGGAAGAGACTTTGGAGGTCTTCTAATCCAACCCCTGGCTCAGGCAGGAAACCCTATAACTGTGATGGCGAACCTATGGCATGCGTGCCACAGGTGGCACGCGGAGCCATACTAGTGGACATGCCAGCTCAGCTCTGGGGCACATGCGTGTGCCGGCCAGTTGATTTTCGGGCCTTCTGGGCCCACCAGAAGTAGGGAAACAGGTTGTTTCCTGCCTCTGGAGGGCCTGGGGGTGGGGTGGGGAAGGCCCGTTTTTTTTTTCTTACCTGGCTCCAGATCCTCTCTATGCATCTGGGAAGGGCGAAAACAGCCTTTCCCACTCCCTTGGAGGCCCTACGGAGGCTGAAAGGGCCCATTTCCCAACTCCCGGTGGGACAGGAAGTGACTTTTTTTCCTGTCCCCAGCTTCCAGAGACTCCTAGAGAGGCTCCTAGAGACTCCTAGAGAGGTTCTGGAGGCTGGGAACAGCAAAAAATGTCACTTCCTGTCCCACCGGGAGTTGGGAAATGGGCCCTTTCAGCCTCCGTAGGGCCTCCAAGGGAGTGGGAAAGGCTGTTTTCGCCCTTCCCAGATGCATAGAGAGGATCTGGAAACAGGTAAGAAAGAAAAACGGGCCTACCAGGCCATCATGTGCCATAAGCGGGGGTGGGAAGGTTGCGTGCACATGCGCGTGGGCACGTGCGTGCGTGACCCTCCCCTGCCCCCCCTCTCCTGACACGTGATGGCAAAAAGGTTAGCCATCACTGCCCTATACCATTTCAGACAAATGGTTATCCAATCTCTTCTTAAAACCTTCCAGTGTTGGAGCATTCACAACTTCTGGAGGTAAGTTGTTCCACTGATTAATTGTTGTAACTATCCAGAAATTTCTCCTTAGTTCTAGATTGCTTCTCTCCTTGATTAGTTTCCATCTGATGCTTCTTGTCCTGCCTTCAGGTGCTTTGGAAGTCTTAAAAGTGTCAACTTGTGGGAAGAGACTGTCTAATGACTGGGTTACATTCAGGGGTGGGTTCTAAATTTTTTTACTACCGGTTCTGTGGGCGTGGCTTGGAGGTCATGTGACTAGGTGGGCGTGGCTAGCTGGTCAGAGTCATTTCTGGAAGGTCCTCACACTTATGACCAGTCCTCGCACTTACGACCCGACTCATTTGTTTGCTTTTAACACTGATCAGCTGTAGGACGGCCCTTTGAAGCCCCACGGCAAGAGTTTAAACAGTTTTTTTTCCCTCTAGTCATCAGCTGGGACTCAGGAGGCAGCAATAGATTGGGGGTGGGACCAAATAAAAGGTAAGAATAACGTGGGTGGGTGGGTGGTGGAGAACCGGTTCGGTGGCGTCATATCGTCACCGCTACCGACTCGGCTGAACCGGACCGAACCGGGAAGAACCCACCACTGGTTACATTCCACCATGGAATGGGGAAGAGTTTCAGAAAACAGCAACAGTAATAGCACTTAGACTTATATACCACTTTACACTGCTTTACAGCCCTCTCTAAGTGGTTTACAGAGTCAGCCTATTGCCCCCAACAATTTGGGTCCTGATTTTACCCACCTCGGAAGGATAGAAGGCAGAGTCAACCTTGAGCCTGGTGAGATTTAAACTGCCAAATTGCGGGCAGCCGGCAGTCATCAAAGTACGTAGCCTGCAGTACTGCACTCTAACCACTGCGCCACCGTGGCTCATAGATTACTTGGTCCTGGGAAAGAAGCAAGTGTGAGAAAGAAACTCAAACCCCACCTTGATTTTTTTAGGAATAAGTGATAATAGAAACTAACTTTGGCAGGTTTTCTAGATTCTATTCTAATATGCTAAGAAATAGTAAAGAATGTTCTTGAAATCCTAGATTTCCCTGTTCCTTGTCCTGGCCTACCTCAAAAGGCTGATATGGTTGACCTCTGTAAGCGGGCTAGGAATTGAGAGAGGAATTTCAACGATCTCAATAAATAACAACGGAATAGATCAGATTGTCATTTATTTCATTTTTAAACTGAGAATAATTCATATTTAGCTAGCTATTGTGGACTCAGGATTGCTAAAATCAAGCCGAGCTACGGACGCTGGCACTGAATAAGGGCAAAGCGCCAATGAAAAGCTCTTATTACCAACAGGTGAAGGCCCCTTTTCACTTCAACATGAAAAAGGACCAGCACTGTGAACTTTGCTCAAGTGCCTTTACTGGAGGGAAACATAACACCAGTGGAAATCCCCTCTTTGCTCAGTGGTGTGAAAATCCAATAGGTGTTAAACCCTCATGCTGTGTGCGTGTCAGAAAAAGGAATGCCCAGTGTAACTGAGACCAGGATATGCTCTGCCCTGTGGTGTGCTGTGAGATGTTTCCGAGTTTGCCAGCTGTTTGAGACTGAAAAATTCAGATCACTTGACAGATCCCAATGTCTGCCAGAGTATGTCCAAGGAAGAGAAGTGCTTGTGCCCCAAGATAAATCTCTTATGGGACAGATATGGGAACATTTATGGCAGCACCTTTTACAATGGACTTGGAAGAGAGACAGAATCTATGGGGGCAAAAGGCCAGGATATATTTTTCTCTTTTTCTACCTCTTTTTATTTCCTTCTTTGTGGCTTTAAAAAAAAAAAAACACGCCTTCCTTTTGCCTTCCATGATAGCATTCGGGACACAGGTAATCCTTGATTTATAACCATTCATTTGGTGACCGTTCGAAGTTACAGCATCACTGAAAAAAATGACTTATGACTTTTTTCAGGTTCACAACCATTGCAGCATCCCCATAGTAACCTGGTCAAAGTTTGGATGCTTGGCAACTGGCTTGTACTGATGACAGTTGCAGTGTCCTAGAGTCATGTGATCACCTTTTGAGACCTTCTGACAAAGTCAAGGGGGAAGCCAGATTCACTCAACAAGTGTGTTACTAACTTAATAACTGCAGGGATTTAATTTAATTTAATTTAATTTAATTTAATAATTTAATTTAATTTAATTTAATTTAATTAATTTAATTTAATTTAATTTAATTTAATTTAATTTAATTTAATTTAATTTAATTTAATTTAATTATTTAATTTAATTTAATTTAATTTTTTAATTTAATTTAATTATTTAATTTAATTTAATTTAATTTAATTTAATTTAATTTAATTTAATTTAATTTAATTTAATTTAATTTAATTTATTCAATTTATATGCTGCCCCTCTCCGAAGACTCAGGGCGGCTCACAATACATTTTAAAAAATCCTTATAAAAAACATTTAAAAATTAAAAACATTAAAAACTCATTGGACTTCCGGTGGCTCCGCAGATCGTCGAGGACGGTCTTCATAGACCGCCAGCCACCCGATCTGTTAAAACCGCCCTGACAGCGCTAAACAGCTGTCCGGCGGTTTGAAAAAACTCTCCTTCGGGCAAAGAAGGAGAGGAGAGCCGGAGGGGGTGGGTAGAGCTCCCCGAAAGTCACTGGATTAATTCCAGGGACTCGGAGGGTGAGAGCTCCCCAGTTCACCCCTCCCATCGCTCCGGATCGCTGGTGCCTCTGTCTTCAGAGCAAGACGTCTGCGTCCAATTCTGCCTGCAAACAGTGAGTTTTAATGATTTCCAACAAGGCAGACAGAGCGGAAGCAAGAGTGCAAGCTTTTTAAGAGAAACAGAACTTAACTCTGTGAATACATTGTTGCAAACGGAGCTCTCTGGAGTTGGAGGCTGGGAGGAAGCCTTTGTTATGGGCGGAAGGGAAAGTGAAAGTTAAAAGGAAACTGCTTGTTAATAGCCCTCTGCCTGAAGAGAAAACTACTGGGTTTTGAGTATAGTTTGAAGAGAGGATTGTTTATTTTGGAAAAACTTTGGAATATACTTTCTAAGACTGTTTACAAGATTTTTTGGCTGTAAAAGGAAAACTTTTCTTTAAATAAAATGGCTGCTAAACAACTAAAGCCACCAACTTCTAAAGGGGGAGGAGGTTCCCCTGTAGTGACTCAAAAACAACAACTTCCGGCTGATACACAGTCACAAGACCTTAAAGAATTTATAATGGGTGCCCTGAATAATCAGACAGAAATGATGAAAGGATTCTCAGAGGAGTTAAAGAAACTTACAAGTGTGGTGGAGGAAAAACATGATGAAATAAGAGATGACATTGTTTATGCAGTTTCAGGATTGGCTACTCACATGTTAAAAATTGAGGAGAGAGTGCGGGAAATTGATGATGCTAATTTGGAGATTGCAACTAAACTGGGAGAGGTTATGATACAGACAGAGAAAGTGGATGACGAGATGGTTATGTTACAGTACAGGTCAATGGAATTTGCCCTGAGGCTGAGAGGTTTGAAAGAAAAGAGTGGTGAAAATTTAAAAGATGTTTGCTCCAATGCTTTAGCAGAGCTGATTCCAGAAAGGCCAGAAGATGTGGCAATTCAAATGGACAAAATTTACAGGGTCAATTCCTGGCTGGCAAAACAAAAGCAGCTACCAAGAGATGTGGTGATCTACTTTACAACAAGGAGAGTTAGAAATGACATTTTGCAAGCGTCTTATAGAAATAAGATTAAAGTGGAAGGACAAGAGCTGGTGGTCCTGAAAGAGCTTCCTCCTAAAATGTTAAGAGATAGAAAGCAGTTTGGCTTTTTGGTGAATGAACTAAGAAACCAGCAAATTCAGTACAGATGGGATGTCCCATTTGGGATAATAGTGCCATACGCTGGGCAAAGACATCGTTTAAACACAGTTGGAAAAGCAAAAGATTTTTATGCCAATGTTTTAAAGGCTGGAAGGCCACCCTCACCAGGGGGTGCTAGAAAGCAATTGGAAATTACTCAACAAGAGAAAGATGGAGGGCAACCACAAACCTATGCTCAAGTGTTAGCTGGAGGAGCTATTCTGGAAGAAGATCCATTACTGACTGGGGGTCCACCACCAACCTTGGAGTCATTAACGATGATTCAGCTGCCAAAAGATCAACGACTGACAAGGGCTACCTATAAACAACATATGGCACAACAGCCTCAAGATTCAACTCAACAAGCCCAAAAAACGCAAGCAGTGGGAGGAGCTAGGCCGAAGTCTAAAATGGCGGAGGAGGTTCAGCTGATGCTCTCGAAGCTTGGAACGCCCAGAGATGGCAAATACACACTTTGTGGCATCAGCACCAGAAAAGAAAAACGGCCTAGTAATATATGTTAAAAGAGGCTTAGTGGCCAATTTAATTGAGGCTGATACTCAAGGTAGATATATTGCAGTTGAATTAACAACACAGAGTGGGAAGCTGCTTGTAATTGGGGTATATGCACCTAATCAACAACAAGATAAATTTTACAAACTTTTACATACTAAAATACTACAATGGGATTATAGATCCTTATTTTTGATGGGTGATTGGAATGGGGTATTAGATACCCAGAAAGATAAGAAAAGTCTTTCCAAGATCTCAATGCGTGCTAAGTTGCCTAAATCTTTTTTTGATATTTTGGAGGATATGGAGCTTAGAGACATTTGGAGAGAAAGGAACATATTGGAGAGCGATTTTACTTTTTTCTCAGATAGGCACCAATCTTTTTCAAGGATTGATTTTATATTAACTACAAACGATCTTTTTTCTAGGGTGAAGAGTACGAAGATATGTCCAAGAACTTTAACTGATCATAGCCCGGTTTGGGTGGAACTAGAGCAGGAGAGAGGGGAAAGGAGGTCTTGGAGGCTAAATGAGAATTTATTCAGATATGAAGACAATTTGTGTGAGCTTAAAAAACAAATGAAAGAATTTTTTATTAATAATATGAACAAAGGAACTTCGATGGAGATGGGATGGGATGCGTGTAAGGCTTCTATGAGAGGAACATTAATTTTTTTGAATAATAAACATAGATTAAAACAACAAAATAGACGGAAAGAGATAGAGGAGGAAATGAAAAAGAAGGAACAATTGCTTATAATTAATCCGGGAGATAAAAAGGCAAAAGATATGATTAATATTTTAAGAGAGCAATTTAATATGTTAATGGCGGGGCAAGTCGCAACTAGCATACAATATGCCAGACATAATACATTTTGTAATGCTAATAAACCTGGGAGATGGTTGGCTTACACGATGAGGAAAAAACAGAAATCACGTATTATAGACAAAATAGAATTTAGAGGTAAAGAGATTTATCAACAGAATTTAATAAAAAAGGCTTTTTTGGAGTTTTATACAAAATTATATGCTAAAGATGCAATTCAAGATGTTGATATTGATAGATATCTAAAGATGGAGATTCCTGAATTAACGTTGGAACAGAGAGATAGATTGAATCAACCTATAACTTCTGAGGAAATTGTTGGAGCAATTAAACAATTAAAAATAGGTAAGGTTCCGGGAACAGATGGACTAACAGCTGTTTATTATAAACATTTACAATCCGAAATGTTAGAACCATTAAAAATTTTATTTAATAAAATACAATTAGGAGGAGGAGTACCACCTTCTTGGAAAACAGCCTTTGTTTCACTAATTCCAAAGGAGGACCGAAATTCCATTAAGCCGGAGAATTATAGGCCAATTGCACTTCTGAATACTGACTATAAGATTTTTGCTAAAATATTAGCTAATAGACTAATGCCAGTTATGCAACAAATAATTCACAATGATCAATCTGGGTTTATAAAAGGTAGACAAATGAGATATAATGTTAGACAAATTGTAAACTTATTGGAATATTTGGAAAAACATAATCAAGTCCCTGCAGCGTTTATATTCTTGGATGCAGAGAAGGCATTTGATCGTTTGAACTGGCAATTTTTGTTTAAAATAATAGAGAAAATGCACTTTGGGGAATATTTTACACAATCAATTAGAGCGATATACCAACAGCAATCAGCACAAATCATAGTTAATGGAGGTTTAACAGAGGCTTTTAAAATTGAGAAAGGAACAAGACAGGGGTGTCCTCTGTCCCCACTATTATTTATTTTGACTTTGGAGGTATTACTGAATAAGATACGTGATTCACAAAAATTGAAGGGTATTGTAATTAGACAACAAGATTACAGATTAAGAGCCTTTGCAGATGATTTGGTTATTACCTTATCTCAACCTATAGAGTCGGCTCCATACATATTGGATATAATTAATCAATATGGGAAAGTATCAGGATTTAAAGTTAATTCACATAAGACAAAGATGATAGTTAAAAATATGACTACATTTGAAAGAGACAAATTAGCAAGATTAACAGATTTTGAAATAGTTAAAAAGGTTAAATATCTAGGGGTATACATAGCAGCTTCAAATACAAAATTATACAAAAACAATTATGAGGTACTCTGGCAGAAGGTACAGAAGGATATGGAAAATTGGAAAAAATTACAGTTGTCTTTATTGGGAAGAATTGCAGCAATTAAAATGAATGTTTTACCTAGATTTTTATTTCTGTTCCAAATGATACCTGTGCTTAAGAAAGATGAAAATCTGAGAGAATGGCAGAAAGGTGTTAATACTTTTATTTGGGCTGGGAAAAAACCCAGAATAAAAATGAAAATTATACAAGATACACATGAAAGAGGGGGTCTTAAAATGCCTAATTTAAGATTATATTATGAAGCAGCGGTTTTATCACAAATCAGTGATTGGTTTAATTTAACTGAGGGGAGAATTTTGAATTTAGAAGGTTATGATTTGTTATATGGATGGCATGCCTATTTGTTATATGACAAAAAAGTGGATAAAGTATTTAAGGTTCATATATTAAGAAATGCTTTGTTAAGGGTTTGGAAAAAATATCAATATAAGTTAAATTATAAGATACCTTTATGGGCAAATCCTAGACATGCAATAGAAAATATAAGTATAGAACAAAAACAGGAGGTGATTACCTATAAAGAGCTTCTTATTATGGAAAGGGGGGTAATGTATTTGAAATCTTTAGATATACTGAGAGAAGAAGGTATAATTTATACATGGTTTCAGTATGGTCAACTTCAAGCTAGATGGAAGGAAGATCAAAAAATTGGCTTTGTGCAAAATGAGGAGAATTTGGTAAAACAAATTAGAGATCAAAAACAAATGCATATTAAAAGGTTGTATAATGCTTTATTGGAAATAGATTCTGAGACGGAATTGGTTAAAGACTGTATGATTAAATGGGCACAAAATTTTCAAGAGCCAGTAATGATGGAAACTTGGGAAAAGATTTGGATTAGAAATGTGAAATTTACACAAGCACAAAATTTAAGAGAAAATTTTTATAAAATGTTTTATAGATGGCATTTAGATCCTAAAAAATTATCATGTATGTATTCTAATGTGCAAGCTAAATGTTGGAGATGTGACTGTGATGATGCAACTTATTATCATATATGGTGGACTTGTAGAAAAATCAAAGCATTTTGGATAAAGATTTGGTGGGTGATGCAGAATATTCTTAAAAAGAGACTGAAATTTACTCCACAGTTGTTCTTACTGGGTATAACTACGGACTGTACAGTTGCAGAGACTAAATTGATTTTGAACTTGATAACAGCAGCAAGATTGTTGGTAGCACAATACTGGAAGAAGGACTTTTTGCCTACTATTGATGACTGGATATTGAAAGTAACTAATTTAGCTGAAATGGCTAAAATTTCAGCATATCTGAAGGATCACACACAAGAAAGGTACATACAGGACTGGAGAAGATGGATTGATTATATACAAAATAAGTATCAGACCAAAAAATATCAAATAGCTTATGAATGATTTTTTTTATTTGTATAAGCGTTATATAAGTGACATTAGAAGTATTATGTTTAAGAAATAGGATTTTATATATGGGGGGTTAAGAATTTTTTTTATAGGGATGTTAGTTTAATGATTGGTTATGCAATTTAGATTATTGAAAGATCAATAGAAATACCTTGTGTTCTGCTCTGGGAAGTCGGGGAGGGGGAGGGGGGTTGGGGGGGGTTGTGGGGAAAATATGTTTGTTTTTAAAACTTTTTCAATAAAAAATAAAAAATTAAAAAAAACTCATTCACGCCATTCATGGCCGGATCTCACCAGATCACAAGAGCGAAATCAATGGCCCCAGGCCTGCCGGAAAAGCCAGATCTTCACCGCTTTTCAGAAGGCCAATAGGGTGGGGATGGTCTGGACCTCAGGAGGTAACTGGTTCCAGAGAGCTGGGGCCGCCACAGAGAAGGCCCTCCCCCGCGGGCCCGCCAGCCGGCATTGTTTAGTTGACGGGACCCGGAGGAGACCAACGGTGTGGGATCTTACCGGTCGCTGGGAGATATGCGGCAGAAGGCAGTCTCGAAGATAACCTGGCCCTGAGCCATGTAGGGCTTTAAGGGTAAGAACCAACACCTTGAATTGTGACTGGAGGCCAATAGGGAGCCAGTGCAGCTCGTGGAGAATTGGTGTAAAGTGGGTGTACCTAGGTGCATCCACGACAGCTCGCGCGGCTGCGGATTCACTTAATTGTCACTTAAAGAAAAGTCATAAAATGGGGCAAAATTCACTTAACTGTCGCTTAACAACATACATTTTGGGTTTAGTTGTGGTCATAAGTTGAGAACTACCTGTACTTCTGTTTTCTCCTTTAGGCTAAAATGACAGAACAGAAAGTGGGGCAGATCTTTTGCTTGGTGCTCTCCCTTTTCTGTCCCTTTAATTTTCTCGGAAAAATATGGGCAAAGTTTTCTATTGCTCTCTTCTAGTTCCAGAAAGGGCTTTTTATTGGTTTGTTTAACTTCCTAGTGCTTTGGATTCCCTAATGGTTTTCCATCCAGGTCTCTGTTTCTCAACCTTAAACATTTTAAGATATATGGACTTCAACTCCCAGAATTCCCCAGCCGGCATGGTTGAGAAACACTGATCTTGGTTGTAACCATGTCTGACCCTACTTAGGTCTTTTTTAGGATCAATCAAGATCAACTAAGTGCTGCCAGCTCAGCCGAGTTCTCTGAATAAACAGCCTACATAAAAGGATGACATTCAGCACTTATTTTCATTTTTCAGCTTTAATGGTGGGAAATTGAAGGCATTAAAATAAAGACAGGAAAGAAGACAGCACAGAAATAAGAAATACAGCATTTCTAAATATAGTATTTCTTAAAATACGACCCAAAGAAAGTGCCATGAAAATAAGAGTTAGAATTAAAACTGTTTTAATGAGAGTTCACAGACAGTGAACAAGAAGTTACAAAAAATCAGGAGGTTATATCATCATAAAGCTATGAGAAAAATCATCTGCTGTATCAGAAACTACCAAAACATGATATACTCTAGCATGCTGGACTACAGGATATATTTAAAGTATCTCATTGTTAGGACTTCCAAAATCCTAGATTGCTGCTCCTTCAGGTACTTCTTTCTGTCCCCACTAGATGTCCTATTCTCATTTTTCAGTTATTTTAATCATTAGAAGATGGATTCTCTAAGATGCTCCAGGAGAAAAGTTAGCCTTGATTTCATCCTTGATTACAAGAACCTCTTTGGACTTAATATAGATCCATAATTTGAAAGAAAAAGAAAGAGTAGATGAGTGCTTTGTTTGGAAATGAGCGCATCTGCGAGGAAAAAAAGAGAAAGTCTAGCTGAATCAGTATAAACATCTGAGGGAATTTTCTGGCTATTACGTCCATGGTCTTTCGTGATTAGGAAACATTCAGTGCCCAAGCAGGTAAAGGGGAGGGCAAATCAAGAAGTAGGAGGCAGGGCTGGATTTCAACAGAAGGGATTGGGATGGGATGACGCCTCATCTTGTGCTTGGAATGGGTCAACTTGCCATGGCCAACTTGTCACGAGACAACTCGCCATGGCCAACTCGCTGCGGGATAATTTAACAATTCAATTTAATTATTTAAAATAAATAAAATATTTTAATGCCTTTCATTTTGTCTCTTTTTGCATTTTTAGAATCATCTTTAATGATTCTATTCCAGCATTTCTTTGATATTAATGTAACTCTTGTCATGCAGTGGCTGTGGCTAGTTGCCGTGGTGAGCTACCCGTGGCAAGTTGGCCAAGGCGAGTTGTCATAGACCCTCTTGTCAATCCTTGCTGCTTCTGAGCTGGCCTCCAAAGGAATCTTTAGCTGACAGTCTACATCTGTGATGGCGAATCTATGCCCATTGCTCTTTCGGGTTCCGGCGCATGCATGCGTGCCAGCCAGCTGGTCTTCACATGGATGGGAGCACTGGAAACTGGAAGAGCAGTCCCCAGCATGCATGTGCACACCGGGAAGCTGAGTTTCTGGTTTCCGGTGTGTGCATGCATGCTGGCCAGCTGGTCTTCATGCGCCAGAAACTGGAAGACCAGGTGACTGGCATGCATGCGTACGCCAGAAACCCGAAGCTCAGCTTCCCAGCGTGCGCATATGTGCCTGGGAACTGCTCTTCCGGTTTCTGGCACTCCTGTGCGTGCGCACCAGGGGGTTGCTCTTCCAGTTTACAGTGCTTCCCCATGTGTCCACTCCCGTTTCGGCACTCTGTGCCAAAAAGGTTCACCAACACTAGTCTATATTGATGCCATTTTACTTTTTTACCTTTTTAATTAAAATTAGATAAACACAATTATACTCAAATTAATTTATCAGCTATTACTACTGTTACATTTCTGTTACATTACCACATAATGTTTTCCTATTGTTTTACCGTTTCAGATAGTTTTTACAATGTTACACTGTTAACATACTTTTTTAAATCAGGCAACAAGAAAGGAATATGTTTTATTTAGCAGCCTTGCGCTACATTTCGACTGAGTAAATAGGGAGGACAGCAGGGATAAAACGGTTATTTTTACAGTTGATTTGCACATTTAAAAAACTCATCTTCTTTGGGGCTATCTAAATATGACATTGCCTTTATAGCTTGGTATCAGAGGTGGGTTTCAGCAGCAGATTCTGACCATTTCTGGAAAACCGGTAGTGGAAATTTTGAGTAATTCGGAGAACCGGTAGTAAAAATTCTGACTGGCCCCACCCCCATCTATTCTCTGCCTTCCAAGTCCCAGCTGATCTGGAGGAAATGGGGATTTTGCAGTAACCTTCCCCTGGAGTGGGGTGAGAATGGAGATTTTATGGTAATCCTTCCCCTGCCACACCCACCAAGCCATGCCATGCCACGCCCACCAAGCCACAGAACCGGTAGTAAAAAATTTTTGAAACCCACCACTGCTTGGTATCATGTGCGAGGTTTGATTGGAAACCCCGTAGCTGCATTTTCTTGCCATTTCTAGCAGAATTTCACAAGATGTAATTTGCATTCTTTTTTGGTTGTGACCTAGGATCTTTCCCCACTGTTGACTTCAAGCGTTCTACATCTGTCCTTCACCTGGCGATAAATTACACTGCCACGTGAAATCCCTGATCCCTATCCTGCCTTTGTTGCTTTTGTTTCAAGCCACTGAAATTCTCTGACTTGTTTCCGGTGTTACGGGGTCTACACCTAACAAGTTTTATATACATTGAGGCTACACCTGGGGAATATTGGAATAAGGAAAAGAACATGCCGGTATAACTAAAGACAACTTAATCTGTCTCACTTACAGGACAGAAACAAGATGAAAGCAGTGCCGTGGAGACACAGCAGAGCAGCAATGTTGCCAGTAGATGTTTGTATCATGGTAACATGCATGTGGGAAAAAGCCCTCAGAGGAGGGATATAATAGACTGTGTATGCTATTGCATCTCTTTTCCTGGCAATAGAACTGTGTCTCGAAAATGTTTAATCAGCAGGTACGGAGGTTTTGCATCATAAATTTGCAAACGAGTGAGCAATCAAATTAAGAAGATTCCTTTTCCTCCCCATAGGGAACATATCCTGAAGGTTGCTGACAGTACAAAATGGCACCTCCTTCCTGCTCTGTATTTGAAAAGTGATAAAATGCCAGCAAAGCACAACGGAAGTTCTAGAGATGGAACAATTATATCTTTATAGACATTCCCCACCCACCCAGTAGTTGCTTCTTAGAATGAAGCACATCTTCCTTACAATTTGGTTTCTGTATAGTCCCTGTAGGGAGGAGGGAAAGGAGAAAGGAGAAAGGAGAAAGGAGAGAGAGAGAGAGAGAGAGAGAGAGAGAGAGAGAGAGAGAGAGAGAGAGAGAGAGAGAGAGAGAGAGAGAGAGAGAGATATCTTGCACAGTGCACATACATTAATTCTATTTACATGCATACATCTTTGCAAATATTTAAAATTGTATTTGTCTGAGAAAGGCATAAAAGCCTACGGCTAAACTGAAATCACCATATGACACATCCATTTTATGAATATCTAAATATGCTTCCAGTTTTGAATGCTTCTCTCTCATTATTGCAATTTAGCACAGGTATTATACTGTTTCAACCTTCATTCCTCTCCTCCTCTAATACAGGTAGTCCTCAGTTTATGACCATGATTGAGCCCAAAATTTCTGTTGTTAAGCCAGACAGTTGTAAAGAGAGTTTTGCCTCACTTTACGACCTTTCTGGCCATGGTTGTTAAGTGAATCACTGCAGTTGTTATGTTAGTACTGTGGTTGTTAAGTGAATTTGGCTTGTCAGAAAGTTGCAAAAGGTGATCACATGACCCCAGGACACTGCAACCGTCATAAATATGAGCCAGTTGCCAGGCATCTGAATTTTGATCGTGTGACAAAGGGGATGCTGCAAAGGTCATAAGTGTGAAAATCGGTCATAAGCCACTTTATTCAGTGCTCTTGTAACTTCGAACGGTCACTAAACAAACTGTTGTAACTCAAGAACTACCTGTATCTTCTTCCTGGGCTGTTATTTGACTGAAATTGCTTTGATAATCGATAAAAGTTGTTTAAGGATACCATGAACTCCAGGAAAAAGTTTGATCTATCTAGCCAGGCTTATCTGGTGGCCGATTGGGCCTGTGAAGCTCATACCAATGAGGAAAAAATGAGTACAGAACTCTACAGAAGTAAGACCTATGGGGGTGGAGGGTACCCCAGTATGGAAGTATATATGGAAGAATACGGTTTTGTCTAAAACAGCTATTCCTCCAAAGCATTCAGAAATTTAAAAGTTCATTTCCTTGACCCATGTATGAGTTCTGAGTTATGCTTTACGTAGAGACTGTACTTAGTATGCCTTTTATTCAGAAAGTAAATTTTCTAATAATGAAAGTGAAAAGTCTCAACTTAATGGATCCTGTGAGCAAAACTAAGTGTGCTGCTTTTGCACAACACAAAGGCCCAGCCTTGCCCTTAGCCTTCAGTGACAAAAGTACAGCAACCTTATCCTTTTATTGATTCACAAGTGTTGCTTGTTCTGATGATAGGTATGATGCAAACTAGCGATCAGATGGGTGGTAAGCCATAAATGGTTTTTCTTTCTGGCTTCTGTATGGTAATCAGTAATGCTAAAAATCATCACATCAGAATCTTAGGTTCCATTACATCAGACAGGATGGATCCTCTTAACCTTTCTGACTCTTTGTGATTTTGTAGAGGGCTGTTTTGAGAGTCTGACATGCCTGAAATGATGTGAACATGTTGCCCTCCCGTCAAAAATCCTTTTAATTTTAGACTGTGTTTGACTGAGGCCCTTGAAATTTTTGCTAGCTTTTGTCTGTTTGTATCACAGAGCTAGTTTGTTTCAATGGAGGGCATTATTTTTGGGTTGTGATTCAGAAAGCTCAGCCGGTCATGCAGAGAAAGCTACAGTGTATGTATATTTTTGCCTCTATTTTCATGGTATGAGAATTGCTGCTGAAGGGACTAATCACCAGGTACAGGGGATTTGCTTCATAAATTTGCAAATTAGTAGTAAACGATCAAATGGCTTCTTGCCATTCTCAGTTGCTTGGTTCCTGCTGACTTAAAATGGGAGTTTGTGGTATGCAATAATAACATTCTTATCACTGTTTTCGATTTTTACGAGGAAAAATAAACAACTCTGCATGTTTAATGTACCTACTTGGGTTTCCCTTTGTCTATAAAAATAAATTTGGTATGTAGGGGAGCAGGAAAAATACAGCTCTATGCAAAGGCATTTGTGTTCGCTGGAGTAAGAGTGGGAATTACGTGGACAGACTTAAACTGATTTAATCACTTTATAGCTTTCATTCTTAGCAACTCTGGGAATGGTAGGAAGGAAATACAAAAGAACTTAGCACTTTCACTAAATCATAACACACAGGATTCTTTGGGGGAAGCCCTGACAGCTCTATGGGAAGAAAACCATCACAAGTTTGTACTAATTTGGTTTATTTGCATGGAAAGACAAATACTTTCATAAGTTTGCATTCATGTGGAATCTAGTGTCCTATTAATTACAGGAAATGTCTTAGAAACTAGATTCTCATTTTGCAATAAGCCATTGTCACCCACATTTCAGTCTGGATGGTATAAACTTAGATGATTGAGAATATCTTGTGAAC
Source organism: Pituophis catenifer annectens (assembly GCF_029215685.1). Taxonomy (NCBI): domain Eukaryota; kingdom Metazoa; phylum Chordata; class Lepidosauria; order Squamata; family Colubridae; genus Pituophis; species Pituophis catenifer. Next base: position 68,899,769 of record NW_027256883.1, read on the forward strand.
AGGAAATTGAATGCAACAGGATTACTCAGAATTTCTTCAAGGAACTTTCGCCTTTTAAACAAATATTTGCCATCATTTTTGAAGATGGGAACACGTACTAAAACAGAAGATACTTCCCATACACTATCATTGCCATTCCTTAATCTCTCCAAAACAAACAATAATAGATTGTCTTCAAACATACTGATCTTAAAGCCCTGAGAAAAAGGACAGGTATTGTAAAAAAAAAAAAAAATCAGTCTTGTCTTATTCCATATGAAGGAGAAAATTAATTAATCCAATTCATTGCTTACGATCATGTCTACATTCTTACTTTATGCTGTCTATATTTGTTTGGCCATAGGCAAGTAGAAAAGGAGAGAAAAAGAGAGAGATGAAAGAAGGAAATAGTCCCAACGGTTCCTTCAAAAGAGATCTGAAAGGGCATCAATCCTTGAAAGATCAGGAATCCTGAAGGCATGGTTCCTGCAAACAGAGAAGCACACTACTCTTAATATTCACAGAGTTGAACTGTTTTAAAAAGAAAAAGAAACAGTAAAGGACTAAATTTATTGTGAGTTCAAATGCACCATAGTTGAGCCAGAAAATAAAATAGCTTATGAATACAATAGGCATTTTAGGATCGCAGTTCCCCAGCTGCTTTTGAATTGGTGCAGCATTCTCATGTGAAAATGGCCAGACACTTTTGCTTAACCCTGAAGTTCACAGATTAGCCTTTGGCAAATCAGTATCTTTATTTTTAATGTCTCATTGGATTTCTGTGAGGCTAAAATGATGCTCTCAAGAGGAAAACTGATGTTACAAGATGTAATTAACAATCACGTCAGAATACAGAATCTATATTTTAGGTTTGTAAATTAATCGTAATGAACTTAAAAAGTAAGCCAACTCAATTATAGTTCTTTGAAAAAAAGCTTTTGGGATTTTTGAATTTACCCCCTTTTGGATTTTTTGAAATTAATGCTGACATCAGAGCTTCATGTCGGTCCTACTGATTTATGAAGAGAGCTGATGAAAAAAACAATACAGATTGCTGCTTATTTACACAAGGTCATCCAATATGTGATGAGTCAGTATTTGCCTCCCTAAATTCTGTAAGTGGTTATCTTTCAGCTGAGATAATTATAATCAAATGTTTACTGTAATAAGTATTCAAACAGTCACATTGCTTTGTAGCCCATTCTTCCATTACAAAATGCTTCTACTAGGACCTACTCATTTTGGAGCATTTTTTGCTTGGCCACTTCAAAACAATATTCTTCCATTCTCTTTTACACTTGTTTGTATGAGTCTTGGTACACGGTCCACCTCTGTGTTTCAGTTTCAACCAGTGAAGAGATGGTGAGAGGTTCTTGTTGTGGGATGCAATGAATAGTTTCTGACAAACTTTTGATCCTTTATCTATAGAATATTCCTTCTAGGATCAAAAGAAGGATCATTCTGGTATTTGTTTTAGCAAACTGAAGATAACCATTAATGTTTTCTTCCTGATCTATAGCTTCTACCTTGCTACTCTTCTGTGAATTCCATTTTCATACAACACTTTTGTGGGGGACTATTGTGAACTTAAACTGTAGCCACGACAAGAAAGCCCTCCAGACCAGGGGTGGGTTCTACTTACTACTGGTTCGCAATGGGAGCACGCACGCAAAAGCTTCTGCGCATGCGCAGATTACCCATGATGACGTCGTGGCGGGTGGGTGGAGCCTCCCGCCGGTTTTACTACCAGTTCTATAGAACCGGACCGAACCGGGAGCAACCCACCACTGCTCCAGACCCTTGGGTAACTTCTGGAAAAAATTCATGCTGTGTTGTTGGAGTGATTTTTATAGGAAGATAGGAAGAAAGATCCTCAGCAAGATATTCTATACTAGAGATGGCAAATTTGTGACCTTCTAGAACAGCGGCCCCCAACCTTTCTGGCACCAGGGACCAGCTGTGTGGAAGAAAATTTTTCCACGGACCGAGGGGTGATGGTGGTTTTCCATGCAACCTAGACTCCACGCTTGCACAACTGAAGCTTTGCTCACTCACCCACTATTTGCACGGCCCGGTTTCTAATAGGCCACAGACTGGTCTCGGTCCCTGGCCTGGGATTGGGGACCCTGTTCTAGATGGCCAATATTTAGAGATGCTGGAAGTTTAAGTTTGGTTAAATCTGAGGATCAGATCAGGCCATCCTTGCCTCCATTAGGTGTACCTAACAGCCTGATCTAATCCTGCCCAGAAAGAGAAACTTTTCAGGGATTTTCTTGTGAGATAATTGCGTTCTACATATATTACAAAGAATAGTAGTGAATCTTTTCCCTAACTTGTATGGTAACGCAGCTTACAGCAATCGTTGCCTATACAAGTAGACCTTGACTTACAACCATTCACTTACTGACCGTTTGAAGTTACAACAGCACTGAAAAAAGTGACTTATGACCGTTTTTTATACTTATGAATGGTCATGTGATTAAAATTTGGAAGCCTGGAAACTGGCTCATATTTATGACAGTTGCAGTGTCCCAGGGTCATAAAATCACCTTTTGAGATCTTCTGACAAGCAATATCAATGGGGAAACCAGATTCACTCAGCAACGATGTTACTAACTTAAAACAACTGCAGTGACTCAATTGACTACTGTGGCAAGAAAGGTCATAAAACGGGGTCAAAACTCACTTAATAATTGTCTTGCTTAGCAATGGAAAATTTGGGCGCAGTTGGGGTCATAAGTCAAGGACTACCTGTATTTTCTTCTCTATATTAACTTTGGTTTAAGATAGTTGGGAAGAAAAAGATCAGAAATTCGATAGCCAAGAAAGTGCTATGAAACTGAACTTCTGGCAAATCAATTATAGTCACACGCCTTTCTCGAAACTACTTTTGGAAACCCAGTTCCCTAGAAGCAGCCAAGTTGAGGCAGAGACAGTTGAGACCAATATTCAGTTTTTAGAGTGAAATTTGAAAACAATGATTTGCCAAATGTCCTGTGGTTTATTTTTCCCTTGAGAAAGTGGAGGTGGAATGAGAGAAACAGCAATGAAATGTGACAAAGCTTAGCTATGAAACTAATTTACCACTCCCAGTGGGAGGGGGAAAAAAAACCTACGGAAAAATAAGACTTTTTGGAAGGCCAAGTAGTTAGTAAAACAAGTTGGCACATGCTGCTATGTTGATATTGCTGGCTGAGAAATTTTGAAAAATGTCCTACCACATTTCAAGGCCATCGGGTTGGGAAGGCTGCCGTAAGGACATTTCCACACAACCTTTAATTTTATCCCTCAGGAATGGTTTGATGCTGTGCTCTAAATGTCCTCACTACTGTCATTCTCACAATGTTTGGTATTCCCCATAAGTCATCCAACACTCCTTCCAGTTGAGCATGAGGGAAGACCAAAAAAGAAGCTTGTCCAGATCTTTGCCACTGTCCTGTTGCATTGGGATTTTTTTTTTTTTTTTTTTTTTGCAGCATGGGAGCATTTAGAAACACAATGGAATGGTGGTAAGATTCCTCGGTGCCTGGATTTTAATGGGAGATGAAGGGAATGAAGAGGAGGCAAAAATCTCGCCAATTAGAAACTGCCTTCTTGAGCTCCAGTTTTAATGCTGCCAAGTGATTGTGTTGGAAAACTGAAACATCTGGTTCAGTTCCAAGTGGGGAGAAACACACTGGAAACATGGAGGCTGTTTGGAAAGATGGTTTATTGATGAACAGGACCACATGGGTCTGAGGTCCTGGGTAGCTGACCACATGGAGTGGAGAGTGAGGGTTATTTATACCCTCTCTGGGCTTTGAACTTGAGCTTCCTGTTCCTGTGCAAGAGCATGTAGGAGTCATAGCTAACTTTGTAGGTGCTGATGCAATGAAGGGGCTTGTTGGGCAATTCCTATAGCGGCTAATCCTACCTTTGTTCAGAATATCCTGTCCTTTTTTAAAAAAAAAATTATAAAACAAATAAACATTTAAAACATCAATCATCCCTCTCCTGTGACATCTCGGTGTTGACTTCTGCTTTTCTTTTTGTTCTTGTTCTAACAGTTTCTTCTATCTTAATCGTCATCCAATCGTCTGTAAAAGTTCATATCCTCTCTTGAATGGATTACCAAATCTGCATTTCTAAAAGTTGGCCCCTTAGTTTCTACTTGGGGCAGAGAGCTGAGGCTCTGGGTTTCTCATTTTTCTTTTAGGAAAATATAATATTCTGCCTTTTTAATATTTCTCAAAATATTTCATTCTTCTAGGAGGGGTGGGGTGCTAACTTTCTACAATTGTTACAACACTTCCTCCTAAGCCGAAATGAAGTTGTGCTGGAAATTAATCAAAACTGCAACAGAAGTCCAACACTGGGAGACAACTGTGGCATGGTGTTGATCCTAGGTTGATGAGTGCAATTGATATAAAGGCATTAAAAATCTTGGACATCTTTCCTGAAGTTTTGCAACATTACTTACTGCCATTTCTAAGGAACAGAGGACAAGATCTAATTTAAAATATCTGGGTTATGATGAGAGACCTACTTCGCTGCATCTGTAGATGCTACTCAGACTTTATTAATTGCATCTTAGGATACACTACCTGGTGTGTCCAGATGTGGTGAATTGTAATATATAAATCTTAATTCTGATTATACGGAATAACATAGTTGTTGGAGGGGAAGAGTTAAATTGACAAGATGATCAACCAGACATCACAGTGCAAATCCTGTTCTTTTCATATATGCTTGGATGTTACCTGTACACATAGAAGAAATGGGTCTAGGCTTGCTCAGAGCCCCCTTGTGGATGATGTTGCTAAATAATTCAGCAACAGAAAACAAGGATGGGGAATGTGTTCTATCAGAAAAATTACAACCACGGAGGTTATTAGATAATGGAAGAAGGGAAATAGTCATCTTCACATGTATCCTAGAATATAACATTTGTGGGCTATCTTTTAATTAATTTAATAAAGGATAAAGCCTCAGTCATCCAAAACCATATTGCTGAATTTTAGTTACTGGAGAATAAAATCTCCCACCTAGTTTACATTCTAAAGCATATGGAATCCAGAAAACTGAATTTCATTTCAGCCATTCTGCTACCTGCTTATTTCATTGGCTGATGGGAAAAAGCATAGTTGGGTTAATTCCTGTTCTTTCCTTAAAAGAAGCTACTTCTCTGTGATTGTATTTTGATGAATAGAATATATTCCCAATCTTTGTTTACAAAAAATTGCTAACCCTCTTCTTCCCAATCCAAATTGGGATTATTGGGTAGGGTAGTGGCTTGAATCTTCTAATTGCACCATTTCAATTCATCTATTTTTAAAAATTGTACATATAATACTAGGAGCAAAGCAACAATTTCCTCAAAAATGATTTTCCTTAGCATGGAGTAAAAAAAAAATTACATATAACTTCCAAAATCTGCTTTTTCACATGATCAGACCCAGACCCAGTTGTGATTCATTTGACCTTTAAAATATTAGAAACAGAAAAAGATCCAGTGGAGCATGGTTTAAGAAATTTGTACTTGAGATGGGAGAGGCTAGCATGATATAAGAGAAGATTTCGAGCAAATAAAACAAAAAGAAAACACAAGAAAACTAATATCCCACCTACATACGTTATCTGTCAGAAGATGATATATTGTAATCCTTTGTGACCTTTGTGAGTTCTTCACATGTAATTCACAGCTGTATTATCAGGGACTGACTTTTAAACTCTCTCTTCTTACTATTGCTTCTTCATTATAATTCCATAATGACATCATCAGCATCATTATCTTATTCTCAAAGGTAAAGGAGGACCAAATACATTTTTCTCTTCTGCACATATCCAGATTAGCCTTCAAGTCAGCTGTCCTTCTCTCTTCTGCAAGCACCGTTTTTGATGAGGACCGAGCTGACTCATGATGTTTGCTGCATATTGACAAATTTTGAAAAAAACAACAACCCAACATCCCTCTAAAAACAATGTACCAAGTCAAAAGCAATGTACCACACAGCTTTGCTCTTGTAAATGCAGAGAGCTGGGGGGGCTGATGTCAATCTTTTTCTCTAGACATGTAAGGATCTGGGTGGGCATAGAAAATCATTGCTTTAAAAAATAACCCTCACCTTACAGAACAAGCCATTAGTGAGATTATACTTATGCCTGGAAGGAATCGTTAGAACTTAATGACATCAGAAAGTAACATTCATATATGGTAAAATTTCAATGATTGCAAAAATTACTGAATCATGGCAAAATATATCCATCCTCCTCCCACCTTTAAATTTGCCTCCATGTTTGTACCATGTCAAGCAGGAAAAAGCTGCTTTGTTCAAGAAAATATCGCATGAGCAGTTCAGCTACTCACGGGTGACCAAAAGTTACATTCATTTCACATCATCTTTAAGGATGTAATAATGAAATAAATGCAAGGGTAAGCCAAGCAATGATAAAGCCTTGAGGTCAACCAAGCTGCAAGTCACAAAGATCAACCACTCCTCTCTTATACATCAGACTATATAAAATTTGGGGGCAGGGAAGAGGGTGGGGCGGAGGCCTTATGTGATGGGGGAAATTATTATACCAGCAAGCCACTGCATGTAAATGTCTTGTTCAGCAATTTTGAGTATTTCCACAGTTATTGATCTGAATCTCCCTGTATCTGAGATAATGGTTTGATAGGTAGATAGATAAACTTATTATAGATAGTAGAAAGACAAATTGCTATTGCCTTGACAATTTGTGTCTAGTCTTTTTTTAAGAGCATCTCCCTAGGAAGGATATAATCTAATCACACATTCACATAGACAGAAGAATGGTTGCAAATGTTGGCAACTTTAAAAAGCTTCTGATGTCTTGCCTGTGATTCGTATCTTCACTTTTTCCATTTGTTGGTTCCAAACATATCAAATGTCAGGAATTGTCTGACTGATTTGGTATCACTTCAGTTCCCATTTTCTGGAAATGAATTATAAAAATACTTCATAAAACTGAATGTGAAATTCAGCCACATCTTCTAAGAAGACATGAGTGTGATGGCCCCATTGGAAGGCGGTTTGAAGTAGGAGGAGCTTGAATAAGGACCATCCGTTAGGGGTCACGTTTCCCCAGGAATGCCCAGAGAGCACGGGGCTGAGAATGGTGCAATCCTAGGTCCATCCAGCACTGGGGGAAGTGGTCAACCGGAGGGAGAGCTGTCTGCCCTAAGAAAAGCCGATGATCAGCTGCCAAAGGAAAAGGCAATAGATCAGGGGTGAAATCCAGCAGGTTCTGGAGAACTGGTAGTGGAAATTTTGAGTAGTTTGGAGAACTGGCAAATACCACCTCTGCCTGACTCCAGAGTGGGGTGGGAATGGAGATTTTGCAATATCCTTCCCCTGCCATGCCCACCAAGCCACACCACGCCCCCAAGCCACACCCCCAGAACCAGTAGTAAAAAAAATTTGGATTTCACTACTGCAACAGATCCCCTCCAACCAGGAACAGCTACCTCCTCTGTCCAATCCTTGGGCATGGAGAGCAGAGTGGAGGGAAGCACGGAGGAGGTCTGTGAGGCTGCTCAAGAGAAAGCAGCCCCACCCCTTTTCACAAGGAACACTTGGTGTGGGGTGATTTAGCCAGACGCAGGGGGAAGGTGCATTTGCTGGGAATGTGTTGTGGCTCCGTTGCCTGAGCCTGGGCTATCGACAGATGCAGACTCTGAGAGTGAGGGGGAGGAGTTGGCAAGGCCTCCTTCTCCAGGACCCTCCTCTCTGGCAATGCCTCCGGAGGACACCGAAGGCCAAACGATAGGCTCAGCGCCAAGCACGTCCCCGCAGCCACAGGTGGACAGCGACGAGGAAGATAAGTGCTGGCTGGATCCTCGACAGAGGCGCAGGGAGAAGCGTGCACAGCTGAGGTTTGTGCCTTTTCCCTTTAAGGCCTATTAGAGAGGTACTGAGGAAGTTACCGTTGTGCTATTGTTTATTACGAAAAACAAGTAAGATGTTTGAAAAGTGTTTGAATAAATGAAGAGACAGGTTGTTTTAATCAGAAAAAAACATAGGAGAATTCTGAAGGATTGAAGATACAGTGTTATTGATTTGGTGGCCTTAAAAGGCTTTATCCTTTGATGATTAATTCAGTGAATAAAAATCTATAAAGATAGCTGGAGTTTTGGAAGGAATCTGAAGTAAATGAATTAGATATCTTGGAATCCTTGACGTAACTTATGAGCATATGTGGTGCTATGCAGAAAAGAGAGGAAAATGCAAGAGAAAATGGATTTTTGCTCCAAGTTTTAAAGTCCCATAATTATCAGCAGTGGCATGGCCATCCAATGGCAGACACTGCCAAATGATCTGAAAAAATTAAGACTTCCTGTGACTACATTTAGGAGTTGCTTGATTTACCCAAATTGACAATAAGATTATCAATTACATGGAGGTGTTAATATCACTGCTAATATGTGTGGTAAATTATGCTGCTGCTAGTCACAAGGGCAAAGATTGCTAAGAGTATGGTGACTCTCAGAATTGCAACAAAGCTTTGAAAAAATAATGAAAATTGTATTAGTTCTTTGTGAACTCTAATTTCTAAAATCTCACCCTTTCCTAATATAAAATCAAAATATGCTTTCCCTTATAAAAATGGATCTGAATGTAGCTTAAAAATGATCAAATACCCAGACAACAACAAATTCTGATAGATGTTGTGCTCAAAAACTGAAGGAAATGTTGCAGTACCATATGAAAACATGTTAAACAGATTGTACAATGAGGTTGTTGAATAATGTTTAATATTGTAAATATTTACAATTTGTAATGTACAATTTGTAATATATGTGGCATTTGTAATATACATGAATATTTTTATGTATTTACTGAATACATTTATATGGTTGCCCTACTCACGCACAGCGACTCTGGACATCTTACATTAACATTTCACGGTAAGAACCCATAAACCTCCTCCCCAGCAGCAGTAAATACACAACCACAACAAGCCACTTGATCAGCTCTACGTAAATCAACTTGGGGCCTCCAATGCACAGACAGAAGCACATCTTCAGGGCTTTCCAGAAAAGTATCAAGGTGTGAGGGGGCCGATCTTATCTCCAGGAGAATGGTATTCCAAAGGAAGGGTGCCACCACAAAGAAGGCTCTTTTCCTTGATACCATTAGATGAATTTCCCTAATAGAGGGGACCCACAACATACCTTGCCTGTTGCTTATAATTCTTCTTTTAATTATAGGCCCAATAATTAGTATGCGAGATATGAGAATTCAAAACACTGTTTTATTTACATGTTTCTTTTTACAGGAGATCATCAGGCAAGGCAAAGGATTCTGACAGGAACAGCTGCTTATATATACAGTGGGAGGAGTCAGAAAAGGTAAGGAGGAGTCAGGGGGGAGGAATGTGGCACACTTCATATTTTGACATATATATATATACAAGCTTAATTATACAAATGTATATAGTTAGGTATTTTTCTTTGTAACATTGCCTTCCCACACTGATGGGCTGGGTAGATGTAAATGGGAAGAGATGGTCCTTCAAATAATCTGGCCCCAAGCAATGAAGGCTTTAAAGGTGATAAATAGCACCTTGACTTCTACCTGGAAGCAAAACAGTTAACCGATGCAGCTGCCACAAAAGAGGCGACACATGCACAAATCTCAATTTGCACAGAACTATGCAAGCTGTTGCATTTTGAACCAACTGAAATTTCCGGATACTTTTCAAGAGCAGCACGTGTAGAGCACATTACAGACCCTCCCCCAAAAATGTCAAAACAAAAACCAAAAGTTATATATTAAGAGAGAAATGAGAACATATTATAGAATACAGAGTATTTTTATCCAATTTCCTGTCTTTCTAACTAAAACTGTGGATAGAGATCATGTAAATGAATGAACTTGTTCTGTCACTTTATTAGTCTTCATTCAGGTACAGATACAATTTTACCATAGATCAGGTGAGTGAGTGCAGTGCCCTTTTGACACTAGATTTCTCCTTTCTTTTCTTTCTTTTTTCTTTCTTTCCTCCTTTCCTTTTCCTTTCTTTCTCTTCCCTATTATTTAATAGGGTGGCCCGGGATCCTGTGTTACTATAGCTTATTTTATTTTTATCTTATATTCTGAGTCAGTTCAAATCCAAGTTGATTAAAGGCTAAAGGCCCACAAGAACAGAGAAAGGGGGCCTTGAAAAATGGACCATCATTAGTCAACATAGCAGGCTAAAACCACAAGTAACTCACCTATCAGTCTTTCACAGTGTGATTCAGAGAGGCATTTCTTCTGTTTTGACAGTGTGTAAGTGGCTATCTTATAAATCAGTCCTGTTGAATTATTAGACCAAAGGTTCAACTAGTCTTGCATCCTGCTTCGAGATCTCTCTTCTGGTTAGCTATTGCCACATCAGAAAACTATCAGTAAATATAGGATTTTTGACTCAAGATTCTTACTACATCAATTAACTACACAATCTTATGCAATTCTGTAATTAAATGTAAATGCTCAGCATTATTTAAAAGCAATCACAGAATCCCACCAAAATCCTCTGGTTCATTTTCTTTAACCAATTACTGAAATATATCTGATTAGAAATGACATTTTTGACAACTATTCTTCGAGATAAAAATATTATATATAGATGGGGTACTTTTTGACTGGAGGTCTTTATGGACTGAGGCAAAGTTTTTACGTACTCTATTGACAATTCTAACAGAATGCTTTAATCTTTATCTGTAATGGAACAGGGGAATAAAAACTGAGAATAGACAGATCGAAAATTGGATCAAGGAGCTAGTACTTCAGGGAGTACAGATCAAGAGCAAACAGAAAATCAAGAGTTGTGCTGGGCACTGGATATTTTTAAAAGAGAAAAATATTTTGTACGTTAAAAGATGGGAAAAAAGCACATTATATGCCTTCAAAAATGTTAATCTAAGTCTGCTGGAATGCAAACCTCCCAGTCAAAAATGGAGTAGTTTATATATGTGAAAAATGTACAAACGCTTTTAGAGAAAAATTCCATATTATACTTCAGACCAAGCTTGCAAAAGTAACAATTGCCTCAATTTATGTTCCATAAGATAGCATAATTTTTAAGTACATCTATAAATTTACCTCTTGCTCTATAGTTATACCAAAATCCTCTACTTTCTATAATTTATCCTATCTACCTACCAAAATTATAAATCCTAAAGTTCATTCATTTTGTTTTACACAAAAAAAATCCATAAGGCGTTTCCAGTCAGCAATAAACATTGATATTGTCTTTTCTTTGCTCAAAGAAGTCAATTTAGCCATCACAATGAGTTCTATCATCTTCACCAACCATTCCTCAAATCTGAATCTTTTCAACTTTGTGCATACAATGCATAAAGTTATTAACTACAAAAAACCAAGTTCTGTGACTTTTTTCCCCAATTGTTTGTCCATCAATTCCCAAAGAAAAACCTCTGGTGTCAGTTGTATATTAATTTTTTAAATCTTCTGAATCATTATGTACAGTATGTAAAATTTTCTAGCATTTTATATGTCTACCAAATATGGTAAAATGTTCCTTTGTTTGTTGTTCACATTTCAAAAATGGATTTGCAATGACTTTATAGATTCTAGACAATTTCTCCTGTGATAGATACCAACAGTACGTCACTTTATAAAAACTGTTTTTTAAGAGTATAACAAAAATTTTTTAGTCCTTTCAGCCACATATTTCACCATTGTTCCATCTGTGTACCCTGTTTCCCTGAAAATAAGCTTAATAAGCTTATTAAGCTTTTGACTGTTGTTTCCTTGTGCTGTCAAGTTCTCGGCTCCCAAATACCTGATAAATCAGCACTTCTGTTGACTATGGGGTCAAATAATGCATTGCAAGGATTGGTTTGAGGTGGGAAATACTTCTAAAGTAATCTACTGGATCCATTGCCCCTGTGACTATGTAAGACAGACGAGGAGGAAGCTAACCACCAGACTGCAAGAATTTAAATGAGCGGTCAGACGAGGAGACCTGAACTTATTGATAGCCTCACTTTGCAATGAACAAGGACATACATTCAATTTTGCAGTTACTAAGATTGTTGGCCGAGCAGGTACACAAATAGCCATGGAAATGAATGAAGCCTGGGAAACAGGTCTCTTGTCAATCAACAGGTCATGTCCTTCTAACTCCAAGAGCCTTCTATATCTCAGCAGCACCCATTCCTTCATCCAAAACAAACAGCAAGCTCCAAAGTAGAGTTTCAAATCAGGTAGACCCAATCTTCCTCTTTCCCTTGCATCCTGTAACACGTTGCATACAAAGGCTACTTGTATAACTATTATTCCTAAACTTTATGAAGGTAGCCTGCAGACATCTGTTAAGAGTTCTACATCATTGTCAATCAATTTCATAGATGTGGGTGGGAGCTTTGACATACATGGATTTTTAACTCAAAAATGTTAAGACCAAACAGATGACCTCTCAGTATGAATGGGTATGAACTTAGTGAATTATTACTATAAGAGGATATTAAACTAAAGTGTTACCAAGAAATAGAATTTTTCCTAAATCTTTTTAAGTCCTAATGCTAGTATATCATCATTTGTCTGAAGTTTAGAAAGAAAGAAAGCCATGAAACAATAAAAACTATATTACTAAATAATATGAAACAATCAGAATCAAGCCATTCAGGTTCAATTCAAGCAACCCAGTAGTAATCTATAGAACCCTTCATAGTGTATCCATCCTGTGCAATTCAACAGGAGGGGCACCCTCTGGCCAGTGGTGGGTTCAAATAATTTAACAACCGGTTCTTTGCCCTAATGACTGGCTGGATGGGCACCCCGTGCCCCGTTTTGAACCTAGTAGACCTCCCTGAAGCCTCCTGGGAGCGAAAACTGGCTATGGGGGGCATGCCCCATTTTGGGCCTAGGAGGCCTCCCTGCACTTACCTGTGAACCAAAATGGGGTGCATGGGGACTCCTGGAAGGGAAGGGAAGGGCAGGGCCAGCCAGCAATTTAACTATTGGTTCACCCGAACTGGCCCAAACCGGCTGAATCCCACCACTGCCACTGGCTCCTATCTGCTAGGGAGTGACGGGTGCCCAGACAGCCTTCTCTGTTGTGGTTCCCACACTCTAGAACAGGGGTGTCAAACTCGTGTCACGGCGGCATCACATGACGTATCGGGACTTTTTTCCCCTTCAGTAAACCAGGCGGGGCCAGCACGTGACACAACTGGCACACATGCCACAAGTTTGATACCCCTGCTCTAGAATATCATTCTCCTGAAGATTAGTCTTGCCTTACCCCTACTGGCTTTTTGCAAAGCCTTTAAGAATCTAGTTTTATTGCTGAGCTTGGGACCCGGATTGTGTGGTTGAGTCTGTATCTTGATTATATTGATTGGGTTTATCTCAGCTCCTGTATGTATTGTTTTTATGATGTTTTTATCTTGTTTTTGTTTGCCATTAACCACCTAGAGTCATATGTTTTGAGATAGGTAGCCATATAAATTGAGTAAATAAATACTTAACCCAATATCAAATTTAGAACAAAAGATAAAAGCAACGTGGAGTCAGCCAGATTTATTAGAGGTAAGAGACCTATAGGAAGCTGAATTTTATAAAAAAATATTCTGACAAATATTACAAATCAGATAAATTGCTGGCCTATAGTACTAACTGCTGAAGGAACAAGATCAAAGCATTATTACTTCTATCTGGGATAGAACCAAACATGCTTCTACAATGAAAGTGATGATGCAACAATTTGTGAATTACTATTCCAGATTATATAGTAAACAGACAAAATGATCCAGAAAAGACCAAACAATATTTTATTAAGTAATTTGAATTACTTACAAAATTTATCAAAAGGAAGTTGGTAATCAATGTATAACTGAAGGTAAGTCAATTAAAAAAGTGAAATTGAATCGCATCACACTCGTGTCAAAAGTACAGAGACATTTTGGAGTTGAAAGAGCCGTGGTGGCGCAGTGGTTAAAATACAGTACTGCAGCTTCTGCTGACTGCCGGCTGACTGCAATTTGGCAGTTCAAATCTCACCAGGCTCAAGGTTGACTCAGCCTTCCATCGTTCTGAGGTGGGTAAAATGAGGACCACCAGATTGTTGGGGGCAATATGCCGACTCTGTAAACTGTTTAGAGAGGGCTGTAAAGCACTGTGAAGCGGTATATAAGTCTAAGTGCTATTGCTAAAGTACTAGCTGGTGACATCACCATTGTCCGGGGATGTCCAGTTGGGGGCTTCTTTCATGTCCCTGGCAGGAAGTACAGCAAACAATGGGAGCTCACCCCGCCCACAGCAGCATTTGGGTCACGAATGTGGGCTTGCTAACCTCCAACCCAGCAAGCCGCCGTGTTCCTACTGAAATTAAAGAAAGCTCCAGAACATGAGAGAATTCTGTATTATACCATAAGACTTCTCAAGAAATGTTGATTACATCTTTAACTCGAGTAATTACATTTAGGAATATGAAATCTTATAAAGAGAAGTCCTTATCTCTTAGTGTTAGAGAACTCTAAGGCAAGGCCTTATGGCGTAATTAACACAAACTAGAATCGCCAGGGTACTAAAGCATAATTGCCAAGTATTACTGCAAATTGGAATGGAACCGCCAACAGTGTGTTTACCACATCTCTTCGAGAGAATTCAGAAGATGGTATTATAAAGTTCAAGAAGATTCCATCTGTTTATTTCCTCAAGAGGTGATTGAAGTAGATTTAGTTCTCAAAACAAGTGTACACAGTACAGGTTACTTCCAATAAATTATGTTTTCAGCAGCACAGGCTCAGCTTTCTATAACATAAAGATTCCATGTGTAGATTTTCCAGATGCATACCATTTGCATAATTGTTCTCTTTTTAAGGGATGCAAGTTGCAAATCAATCCTATGCTTCTTCAGCCTAACCTCTGGAGAACCCACGATGCATATTAATCTTTAGGGAAGAGACATGCCCCCACCTCTTTACTACTTGAGATGAAGAATAGACTGTAAAACAGCGACCTGGCTCAAAAAGAAATCTCAAAGATTGCCGTTTTTAAGCCTAAACACAGGGGTGAAATCCAGCAGGTTCTGGAGAACCAGAAGCGGAAATTTTGAGTATTTCAGAAAACCAGCAAATACCACCTCTGGCTGGCCCCAGAGTGGGATGGGAATGGAGACTTTGCAATATCCTTCCCCGAGGAGTGGGGAGGGAATGGAGATTTTTCAGTATCCGCCCCCTGGAGTGGGGTGGGAATGGAGATTTTGCAGTATCCTTCCCCTGCCACGCCCACCAAGCCACACCACACCCAAGCCACGCCCACAGAACCGGTAGTAAAAAAATTTAGATTTCACCACTGCCTAAATACATTTATTAGAAGCCCAATTACAGAATGATGCTATGCTGTGTGCTTCATGGACAAGAATGATACTTTCTGCTGAATCATACTTTCTGCTGGAAAGAGAATTGTTTCAGCTACAGCCTTTGAATACAGTACATGTATTACTATAAAGATTACCTATAACTTGGTGCTCACTGATTCATTCGGGGTATTAGCAAACTTCTTAAGGCATTTTCACAAGAGATAGAAAGCTCACAGTGTGTTACCAGTAATTTACTGTTCCTGACTAGAAAACTCTTAAACTGGAACTTTTAAAATGCCACCAGGAGTCAAATTTCATGCTAATAAACCACTCTCAAAAACACATTTCTATGCATAAGAAACAGTAATATTTCTGTGGCTTAGTTTGCTTAGATTAGAGGGCAAGATGGCATAATACAAACAGCATGGAAACTCCAGATTTGGAAATCTGGATATATTTCTCATATGCTATGCAAAGGTATTTTTTGGGTCATTCTGTATCCATTTCTACCAGTAACTGAGTATTTTTATTCCATTCTGTTAGTAAATCATGCAACACAGGAAAATTATTATTTTTTTTAAAAGAACATGCATGGAAGCATTACTTCCATTACAGAGAGCAGTAGGCTCTATTATCCATAGTCTTTGCCCCTTTCTCATGATTGCTCCACACTATCTCCATTGCAATGCACTTTTTTGGGGCTAGGATTTAACCATTGGAAAATGCACAAAGCATCAAATCGTGCAAAATTTATGAAGGTTAAAAAAAATGCAACAGGTAGGATTTAATACTCTGTTGCAGTTAGTTACCTTTATCAGGGAGAGGAGGAAGAGATAAAACAGTATGAACTTTATCTTTCTATCTCAAGATGGTGCAATGGCGCTGTTCAAACACTTCTGGGGCAAACTTCAGCCCATCTCTTTGATAGGCAACTGGTTTTTCTTCTCTGGCCTCCATAACTATATTTTATTTATGCATGCATCGAGTTATGCAAACTCGCCCCACCCTTTGTTATAAAAGATCAAAGCGAAGGCCAACCGGCAGCTTATCTGCAGCGAACCTCGTCTAGATATTTCTGTCCGAAAAACTGAATTGTGGGAGAGTTGCCAGGCGACAAACAACAGACGGGAAAAAAGCAAAAAAAAGCAAAAAAATAAAGTTTACTGGCCGGGGCTGTCGCAAGTGTCAGCCGGCACGCTGTGTGCAAAGCCGTCCGAAGTTCTCTCTGCAGCAGACGGCGATCTTGCAGCGTGAGAGGCTCTCCGCGGCTGCTGAAGACGTGAGAAGGGGAAAGAATTGCTTAGCGGGCTCGCTCCCAGCACCATGCACCCCTCTGCCCGCCCCGTCTACTACGGCGTTGTTTTCGCCTGGTATATGTTTTTTTTCTACGGCAACGCCTACTCCTTGGCCAACCTGGATAAGTCCCGCATACCCACAGGCCCCTTCAACCCGTTTTACGGCAGTCAATGGAAATACCTGAGTTTCCTCAACGTGGTAAGTGTGCTAAAGCGGCCGCCCAGCCTCTTCAGCCTCGCCAAATAAGGCGCCTATTTGTATTTCCGGCTGCGAATAAACCCAGCGTGGCGGGAATCTGCGGGATTCCAAGCCAGGTGTTGGGCGGGTAAAAATGTGATAGAAAGCCTGTGTAAGCTTTAAGGCAGCCAGCGAGAGAGAGAGAGGAGCTGCTTTTAAAGTTAAAATTGTAATGTAAAGGAATCATTGAATGCACAAGACGGATGGGGAGACCTCAGAGATCAACTCTCTTCCACCAGCTCATGCTTTTTAACCCCAAACGGCTTAAAAACATATGCAACCGTTTGTGTGAGAGTTGATTGAAAGATCCATGCCCTGCCAGCAAATAAAATAATGATGATATTATTATTATTATTATTATTATTATTATTATTATTATTATTATTATTATTATTATTATTATTATTATTAGATTTGGTTTGCATTTATATGAGTTTATACGCCTGTATGAATATAGTCAGTTTGTGAGTATTTGGGGGTGGGGTGGGAAAGACATGTGCAGGCAATTTGGAGGGGTTCTATAGAAATCCAGGAGTGAAACACATATGAAGAAATTACTGCATCTGATTGACTGTTTTATTGGAGCTTCAAATGTCCAGAAAACTTTCCACAGAAATGCCTTTGCATTTTCCCAGATCTTTATAATGCACCTTTACAGTGCTAAGGAATGAAACATAATACACAAAATTAAATTCAGATGTTTAAAAAATAAGCAATTATCAAGTTCAGATTCACCACACCTTAACATGCATTCAGTAAAAAGAAAAGTACTGTGTAACTAGATCTACAAACTGGAGGAAAATTCTGGGTTAAGGTTCATCAAATGATGGTCCACTTTTTATTTATAGTATTTATAACACATCCTGTTTCAGGGACAGCTAAAATAACAATATATGAAACAATTCAATACTCATATTTTTGAAAAGTAAGTCAGTGCACTAAGCTATAGGAATGTAACCAGGTTTTAACCATGTACCACAATGAAATCTGTCAGCACCAGCGAAATTAAATGGGAAATTTCAATAATGGAGGGTGTGTAGCAAACCTCTTTTGAAATCAGTTTAAGTTTCAGATGGGGAAATAGGTAAATCACCATGGAGTCGGTGCAACAATGAGATAGACAGTTATAAATTAAACAAACAAACAAACAGCTTCACTTACACAACACAGTCTTCATTGTTTGTGATTTCTCAAGAATGAACCTCTTATTATATACTTAAAATGAAGCAATGGTGGTAAAGATGATGAAACTTGCCAAGATGGCTAAATTGTCTTCTTTGATTTGAGAAAAGACGATATTTCTGTTTGTTGCTGATTGAAACCCCTTATGGAGATTTTGCATAAAATTATCTGTGGTTTAGATGATTACACAAGATAGATTATAGAAAGAAGAAAGACTTTATAGAGAAAAAGATTAAGTTTATAATTATACTTATAACTGCTGTAAAGAAGATTGGAAGCCACTTCTTTATAACGTGTTCTTCCTTTTCTATTTTTCTTTTCCCCCTTTTTTGTACTTTTAACTTGTTCTTTGATTTTTTTTCCTCTTTTTTCTTTGCTTTTATTAGTCTGCATTAGTTTTTAACCTTTAAAAAAACTTTTAATAACATTTTTTTTAAAAAAGAATGATCCTGCTGCAGCATATTGCATGTTGAAGACTTCATACATCATTAATGAGCAATATTTGCTTTTAACAAGGAAAAAAAATATGATGGAAGGCAGGGCGGAGGATTTCGGACAATACCTGTATGACAAAATCGCTCAGATCCGGGGGGATTTGGACTCTGACTGGGTAGATCAGGGCAGGGTGACGAGGAATAGTCTTGAGAATGTTACCTGGGAGGAGTTTGATGCTGTGACTCCGGATGATGTGGACAGGATTTTGGGGAGACTTAGTGCGGCCACATGTTTACTGGACCCGTGTCCCTCCTGGTTGGTACTGGCCTCCCGGGAGGTTACACGAGGCTGGCTCCAGGGTGTTATCAACGCTTCGTTGAGTGAGGGTCACTTCCCCGCCGCCTTGAAAGAAGCGGTGGTGAGGCCTCTCCTCAAGAAGCCGTCCCTGGATCCGGCAATATTGGCCAACTATCGTCCTGTCTCCAACCTTCGCTTCCTGGCGAAGGTTGTTGAGAGTGTGGTCGCGCGACAGTTTCCACAATTCTTGGAGGAAACATCCTATCTAGATCCGTTCCAGTCGGGTTTCAGGCCTGGACACAGCACGGAAACGGCATTGGTCGCGTTGGTTGATGATCTCTGGAGGGCTCGGGACAGGGGTTGTTCCTCTGTTCTGGTCCTGTTAGACCTCTCAGCGGCTTTTGATACCATCGACCATGGTATCATGCTGCACCGGCTGGAAGAGTTGGGGATGGGGGGCACCGTATTACGGTGGTTCTCCTCCTTTCTCTCCGACCGGTCGCAGTTCGTGTTGGCAGGTGGGCAGAGGTCGACCTCAAGGCCTCTTATATGTGGAGTGCCTCAGGGGTCGGTCCTCTCGCCCCTCCTGTTCAACATTTATGTGAAGCCGCTGGGCGAGATCATCCGTGGCTTTGGGGTGAGATACCACCAGTACGCTGATGACACCCAGCTGTACATCTCCACCCCAGGCCACCCCAACGATGCCCTTGAAGTGATGTCCCAGTGCCTGGAGGCTGTGCGGATCTGGATGGGGAGGAACAGGCTCAGGCTCAACCCTTCCAAGACTGAGTGGCTGTGGCTCCCGGCATCCCGATATAGTCAGTTGACTCCATCACTGACTATTGGGGGCGAGTCGTTGGCCCCCACAGAGAGGGCTCGCAATCTGGGAGTCCTCCTGGATAGGCAGCTGTCCTTGGAGGAACATCTGACGGCTGTAACCAGGGGGACCTTTTGTCAGGTTCGCCTGATCCGCCAGTTGCGGCCCTTTCTTGATCGGGATTCCCTGTGCACAGTCACTCATGCCCTCGTCACCTCTCGCCTTGACTACTGCAACGCTCTCTACATGGGGCTCCCCTTGAGGAGCACCCGGAGGCTCCAACTGGTCCAGAATGCAGCAGCGCGGGTAGTGACGGGAGCAGCCTGGCGCTCCCATGTAACACCGCTCCTGCGCGAGCTGCACTGGCTCCCAGTGGTCTTCCGGGTGCGCTTCAAGGTGTTGGTTATCACCTTTAAAGCGCTCCATGGCATAGGGCCTAGCTATCTTCGAGACCGCCTGCTGCCACCGACAATCTCCCATCGACCCGTGCGCTCCCACAGAGAGGGCCTCCTCGGGGTGCCATCAGCCAAACAGTGCAGGCTGGTGACCCCCAGGGGGAGGGCCTTCTCTGTGGGGGCACCTACCCTCTGGAATCAATTGCCTCCAGAGATAAGGAGAATCCAAGACCTCGGTGCCTTCCGCCGTGCCCTTAAAACCTTCCTTTTTCAGCAAGCCGGGCTGGCCTAATTTTTTAAGTGTTTTTAAGTGTTTTGTTTATTGTTTTTAATTAATGGGGCCAAATTTATATATGTATATTTTAACTGTATTTTAATATTTGTACTTGATGTTTTTACTTGGCTGTTCACCGCCCTGAGTCCTCAGGGAGAAGGGCGGTATACAAATTCAAAATAAAATAAAAAAATAAAATAAAAGATGGACCATAGTTTACATTTGTTAGGGATCATTTCTCTTGTTTATGTTTCTGTATATATAAAGTAATAATATCAAATTTATTCAGGTGGTTGCAGCAAAGAAACACAGTGCATTGCTCCAAGCATGTAGTACAGTGACGGTGAACCTTTTTGGCACAGAGTGCCCAAGCCGGAAGGCGTGTGTGCGCGTGACAGCACCAGAGTGCCGGAAACCCAACAACCAGCTGGTTGGCGAGCATGTGCGCCTTGGAAACCAGACAACCAGCTGGCTGAGCTGGGGCGACGGTGCACGTGCTCACAGAGAGGGCTCAGCGTGCCACCTCTGGCACGCGTGCCATAGGTTCGCTATCACGGATGTAGTACTTTCAAATTGTTCATTGCTACATACATATGCCCATGTGTATACCTACTCTAAGATGCTGTGAGGATTAAGGGAACCCTAAGCACAATAACCTCTTTGGCCTACAAGTTTCTGGCCTGGTGCCTAGGTATTTGACCTGAATGTTGCCCTATTAGAAGCCTTATATGGATGAGATAATTTAAAGCAGTTACCCCATTTGCTGCCTCTTAATCCTATCTGTCTAGAGACTCTAGACAACATGGCAAGGATCTGACCAGTTTGCCTTCTGGTTTGTAGATATACTATGGCCAACTCCATCCACCTTTTCTGTTTTCTGTCATGACAGCTTTTTTGTGAGGGTTGCCCTGATATGTACTCAAGACTCCAAATATGTCCCCAAAGATTGCTTTTCCCTATTATATGAAGGAAAGTAAAATAAATACAACAATGACTCTTTTCCCGGCATAATGTTGTATTCTTTAATGTATTTGTATTAAATTGGTACTTTTGGTATAGTATCTGGAATATAATTATAGAGCTAGCCTAGACATTTTACTGCTTGAGGCAAACAAAAAAGATGGCACTCTCCTATCCTCCAGTGAGTTTGTGGTAAGATAATTGGGCTGTCATTGAATATTACTTCAAAGCTGTAGAAGTAGTAGACCAATTTGTAATGCAGGATAAACCCTATGGCAAATTCGGTCCAGCAGAAGGGAATGACATAGATGGTCAAGAGGAATCAGTGAGAGGTTAGCTCTCTTCCCTTCTATTATTTGGTATTTCAAGTATCATTCCATCAAATGTAGGCTTGATCTTGTATAATGTTTTGTGATGCATTTCCATGAGGACGATTCAAATGATAAAGGCTTCAATTGAATTGAAAAAGGAGATTTAATTGAATCCCATTGAAGTGGAATGCAAGATTATAAGCAGCAACTCACTTTGATTTGTTCTCTTTGATAATTGTTTGTATATTGAATTGCTCTGCTTTGATGATTTAATTTTTTTTTTCAGAGTATTGGATTCAATTGTTCTGATGCATCAGATCCAAGCAATCTGATTTTCTGGAGCAAAACAGTACTGCTAATCAAAATAATACTACGCAACTTCACATAGACTTAAATATTGTAAAATAAACTTTTTGTATTAAAATTCCTCTCAGAGTAGAATCCATATTACTTTTTTAAGGTGATTTTCTTCTTGTAATGACTGGATATCTACACTTTTAATTGCTTTCTCTTATTTAAGTTCATTAAATGAGGCAGTTTATCATCCAAGCTAAATCATTAAAACATTTCCAGCAAGAAAAATATATTTTACCTGAAAACTAGTCTCTAAAGCATAAGCATGTAATTTGATGAGGTACAGTATGTACAACTTAATTTTGGATTATCAATTGCTTATTAGATGTAATTAATTTAGGTTTTGCAGGCTTTTTTCTATGCAATCTCCTTGCTGACCAGTGCATTCATACTAATGAAGAAACGAAGAATTGCCACAACCATGATTTCCTTTAAAGACTTGATCTTTAGTAGCTTGGTTTTTCCATTATCCACAGTAAGTTGCAATAATACTTATAATGCAAGATTAATTATATGTGTTATGAATTAGATAATTACTTGGATAAAAAATAATTTGATTTTAAGTTAATTCCTAGTGTTATAGCAGGAGCGAGTTGTAGCTGATACCCAGTTTAGTATATTCTTTCCAAATGTTTATAGGGGTCTTAGGAAGGAATACATCATTTTGAGGATAATAAAAACGCTATTGTAGGCAGAACCTAATTCTTGAGTAAAGAAGTCAGATCCTGTCATACTGAAGATACTCCTTTTAAAATGGAAGCCTTGTTGGTGTGGTTGATTTGATTATTTCAGGCAGAAAATATATATGCTATAGTGAATTCTTTGTCTGATATATAGTTATAGGTACTACAAGCTGTCTAGAAAAGTTGCTGATAGCACTGGGGAGAGGCAATAGTTATGACATAGGAAAAATGTCTGAGAGGTCAAGTTTAGGCTACTAGGTAGTAAGACTGATATGAAAGAGTATCAAAATATCATCTCAAAAATGCTCCATCTGCAGGACTGGAGTAGTTCAGGGATTTCAGTGCATATATGAGATAACGGTGTCAGATAGAGTTTAGATTTAGACAGACGACAAAAAGGCTATGAAAAAGGATCATGCCAACGACATTTAAAAAAAAAACATAATGGGTAGAATTTTTTCTACCAATGCAAAATGTCTTCTAGTTAAGTTTGGTGGCGATCATGTGTAATTAAGAGTTCCTGGATATGAATAAAAACAAAAATATTAGTGGTTGTAAAGCAGTGGAACAAATAGAAGTGCTGAATGTGGTCATTCCTGGATAAGCAAGAAAAGTAAAGATACTGGAGAAAAGGCTGCTAGATGTTACTAGAAAATGTTGAAAGGCCCAATCCCTCATAAAAATCTTTGTTAATGGCCACAAATGTAAATTAGATCTAGAGTTATGCTTACCTAGTCAGAAAGCTTACAATGATCTTGATTTAATGAAGAAAATTAAGAAGCATTACAATGAAAAGTAGAACTAATAGAAACTTGAGCTGAAGTTGGTGAAGGAGAACTGCAAAATATATAAGCAAAATATATATGTGGATGGGACGTATTATTAGGGGAACCTCTTTCTTTTTTACTTATACTTTGAGGCCATATATTACAGCTTTCATCTGCTTTCCAACTCAAAACAGCAAAAAAGTGTCTTATTTTCATCAGACGTGGTCCAAGAATCACAAAAGGATATTCATGCTCCCTGCAGTCACCGGTTGCCTATTCTTGCCTTATATCTTGTTTCTTTACAAATTAAATGACTATTGATTTCATTTAGATCTAGATTACTTTTGTAAGATTTAAAAAAAATAAGATAAACATTGTTATTACAAGTCCTTTTTCAGCAATTACCCATTCAGCAACCATATGAAGTTTTGATGGTGCTGAACAAGGAAACTTATGACTGATCCTTGTAGTTGCGGCCTTTGTGGCATTCTTGTACTCACATGATCACTATTCAAGCACTTGGCAACTGGCTCACAGTTCCAACATCACAGTGTTCTGTGGTCACATGATGACCATTTGCAATCTTCACTACCGGCTTCCAATGAGCAAAGTCAATGAGGAAAGTGTAGGAGGTTATAAATGGCATCTATATGATGTCACAACACCCAGTTGGATTCGCCTAACAATAGCAACTGGAACTGCCAGAACTGCAGTCATAAGTTGGTGTGATCATGTGATATTTTGCTTTATGACAGTGTGGCTTAGCAACTGAGTTCCTGGTCCAAATTACTATAGTTAACCTAGGATTACCTTTTAGAAAAGGGGTCTCCAACCTTGCCAACTTTAAGACTTGTGGACTTCAATTCCCAGCTTCATTGGCTGAGGAACTCTGGGAATTGAAGTCCGCAAGTCTTAAAGTTGCCAAGATTGGAGACCCCTATTTTAGAAGGTCTCCAAGCCTTGTCTAAGTAAACCCATCACCCTCCCATTTCAAAAATAGTTGATCTAAAAATTTGCCATTTTAAAAACCCGCCTCCATATCCTTTGTAAGTGTAAATGTAGACAGTTTTGCTATTTATCTTTGTTTGATACCACTGATACCTACCGCTGCTTTAAGAAGGAGCAAAGGAGGGCCGTAGGATGATGGACGGGTGGACGGACAGACAGACAGACAGACACTGTAAGATAGGTATATACTGTAGATAAACATTCATCGTAAATTTGGTCAATTGGCACTTTTCTTCTTTGCTTTGTTCTAGTTTGTGTTTGCTACATTTTGGAGTATATACCTCTATGATCGGAACCTTATTTACCCAAAATATATGGATTCAATTATTCCTGAATGGATTAATCATGGAATGGTGAGTAAAAAGAAAAAAAGCTGAACATAACAAAACCAGTCAGAATAAGCTATGCATATTATTCCAGCTAATTATTCAGATTTAGGTTCATATGTTTCAATAGTCAATCACACACTTGATCTGTTATAAAAAGTTAACGAGAAGAGCCTCAAATTGGCAGAATCATGGCCAGACATCGCAATTTTTCATTTGTAGAGTTCATCTTCTCTCTTTAACTTTTCGTACTATTATATGCAAAAAGTGGGAGTGCGAATTGCCAAAGAAGCCTTGAAACTCTGGAGGAAATGTTAGTGGATTCATCCTTGCCAAATTTAAATAAATGGAAAGATGTGAATTCATTACATGAGGAGCAGAAATAACTTTTCTAGGTTTTATTGCAGTTCCTGCAGAAAAGGCTTGGCTGTGAACCGTATTTATATAAATGCAGAAAGACTGAGAATACAAATAATTATTTGTAAATATCTGGAAAGGAATGAAACAGTCTAAAATCCATGGTATAAGTGTTGCCAACTAAGATGTAGTATATTCAAAAATATAACAAAATGCTATTTTTACTACTAATAATAACAGTAATAATTTGACACCAGTAATTTGATATATTACTGGTGTAGAAGATTGGACACAGATTAAATTAGACAGTTCAGTTTATGATTCCAGTTACCTGCCTGTATATGACACAAAAAGACAGCAGTAACAGAGCTCAGGTAGTCCTTGATTTACAACCATAATGGAGCCCAAAATTTCTATTGCTAAGCAAGACAGTTGCTTTTTGTCCCATTTTCTGACTTTTCTTGCCACAGTTGTTAAGTGAATCACTGCAGTTGAGATAGTAACACGTTTGCCACACTCATTAAGTGAATCCTTCAACTGGCAAAAAGCCAAATCCACTTGGATTATGCTATCCTTATTGCCAGTCTCTGTTGCCTCTGTTCTCGGGCCCTGCATTTACCTATTTCCTCCAAGGTAATAAAGTCTAGCAGATTTTATTTTCTTTAAAACTTCTCTTAGATAATGTCAGAATAAGGAAGAAAACACTACCTTAACAACAGGTACAGTTAAGGATAATTTAAGTCTGTCTCACTTACAGACTGGAAAAGAGAAGAAGTCAACCTTATGGAGATGTGGCATAAGACAGGTACTGACAGGACATTAGATACAAGTGGAAATGAGAAAGATCCTAAATGTGCATCCTAAAATAACCTGCAGCATTATGACAGACCTGCAGATACAGATAGTGCTTATTTAGTGTCCACAATTGGGATCGGCAACTTGGTTGTTAAGCAGAGCAGTCACTATGTGAAATTGTGATGGTGCTTATGGTCTTACTTCAGCTTCTCCTTTGCTTTACAGAGCGGCAAAGGCTGTAAATATATAAAGTTACTTTTTCATCATGGTCATAATTGACCATGCTAAATGTCAATTGCTAAATGAGGCAGTCACTAAACAAGGACTACCTTGTCCCACATTACAAACAAATCAAACTGTAAAGTCTTCCCTTAGGAGTAACACGGCAGTCGGTCTTTAAAGAAAATGTTAAGTCTTCTGCTCAGTATTTCACTGTACATAAATTGAATGTGCTATTATCATTTCATAAAATTTCAGAGCAGCAGGTACTGAATAAAGCAAAGCTTTTTTAATGAATAAGTAAATAATACCTCTGTTATGATAGATAAATAAATAAAAGCAAGGCAATACAGAACTCATCCTGAAAGAAAGTGTCTATGGGGAACTGAACTTCATGTATTTTGATTATTTACAGCGAGATGCCTTGTTCAGATCAGGTTTTCCCTTCTTTCTTTTTATTAGCAGGAGGATTATCCCAGTATGATAATCATTTTCTCTTGTTGGTTTTTTATTTGTTACAAGTAAATGAAAAAGAAAACTGAGAATGAAAACTGTAAAAATGAGTCACCATCCCATTTTTATCAACCCTCAAAGATTGATGACAGTTGAGGCATAATTATAAAGATTTGCTTTTTAAACAGTTTTTTTTTAATTTGCTCAAAATACAAAGCTTGCATTTATTTGAATGAATGGTAAATTAAACAATATGTTATAGTGGAAATGAAGTTTAATTGCTTTTAATGGTTCATGGTGTGCAATTTGACTGAAGTTATATTAAAAATTGCTATGAGAAGGAACTGGTTTCCAGAGAAGAAAACACAATGCATTTAAAGAGCTTTCAACTAGCTTTAAGCCGCAGTATATGGCCCATTACTAATGTCATTTCTACAGTCAGCTTTCTATTCTCTAGCAAAAGGAATTCATTCGGGAGAGCTAATTAAAAGCCATTGGCAAATAGAAAACTTTGCAATAAGTGGCCAATCATGCAATGATTGTGGTCTTTGGTTGTATCAACATTAATCACTGTGAGTTAATTTGCTGTTGTAAATTGTATTGTTCTTTCACTGTATACTGTTACAAATGGATAAAACCAAAATGAGACAAACTTAAATGATTTTTTAAAAAATCCTTGCCCAGTTCAGCTTTAACATCCACAAACCTTTTGTTTATTTAGTTTCATAATTACCCATTCAACCCTTTCACGTGTCTCTTATATAGAATATAAGTAATAATATAGTACAGGGATCTCCAACCTTGGCAACTTTAAGCCTGGCAGACATCAACTCCCAGAATTCTGAATTGGAGACCCCTGATATAGTATACTTTAACAGGGGTGTCGAACCGGATGCGTCACATGCAGGCCACGCCTTGCTCAGTGAAGGCAAAAAACATTGTGATATATCATGTGACATCAACATGACATGGAGAGTTTGACACACATACGTATACACACACACATACACACACATACATATATACACACACACACATTTATATATTACTTATATAGTAATAATACAACAAATACCTGAGTTAAAGTGAGTTCAGAAATAAAGAAGGGACTGTAGAATCTAGAAGGATGATTTTGGTGACTTCATAGACTCACTTGTATAAAACTTTTCTTGGCAAACAGTGATGGTTTGCTGTTTTCTTCTGGGATTATTTAACTCTCCATTCAAGTATACTTAACCAGGCTCAACATGACTTTGCTTCTGAATCGACTCAAGCCTGGTCAGTTGCTGCCATCTGGAGGTTTGGGATAAAAGAATTATAAAGTTTTTAAAAGGTACATTGCTTCTTTCAGAAGGACTTTTATTCTCCAATTGCCCTGCCATGTTTGTAGCGATATCCTTAGAACCCAGAGAACTACAACTTCTCTTTGAAATGCTCCCAACTTCCTTCCTTCAATTTTCTATTTAAAAAGCCACATTAAGGAGGAAAAGATGGAAGCGCTCCACTTTTTTGTTGTTGTTGGTACCTCTGCAGATTCTTTGGAAGATCTCTGTCGGGGTATCCAGACTTTCCTATATCCTTAGATACACTTACATCAAAATATAACTCTGTGTAACTAGGGTGGGTTGTACTTTTTAATTTTTTGCATCACAAATGCAGTTTGTCTAAAGCACTGTCTTTTTTCCAGCACACGTTGGTATTTCTTTTGGCCCTGGTAGAAATGTTTGTTATCCCTCATCAGTATCCATCAGTGGGTAAAAGCCTCAGTATCTTAGGAGTGCTTATACTGGCCTATCTACTTTGGTAAGTTTCTAAAAATAAATGAATAAATGGGTTTTGTTTGTTTGTTTTTACATGACGTTTGGCAAAATTTGAGGAAACAGTTCTGTTCTTCATCTAATTGAATATCCAATGTCAGTGTCCTCAATGGAAGCAACTTCCTTCTCTCCTTCCTACAGGGAAAAAATATCCTCAAATACAGCTACAGTGAACTCTGATCTGACCTTGAGGGACTTTGGAATTTGAGTTATACACCTTTACCTACGTCACATGAGGGGATAATCAACTCCTCAACTTAACCAGCTTATTCATGTTGGTTATCAAGTTGCTATTCCATAGAACCAGTTTGCACAAATCACTGCCTCTACTACTAATTTTGCTGTTTTAAACTTTTCTCAAAACTTCTGTTTTAAAACCAAGGATGGGAAACACTTCCTCATCCTCTTGATGTTGCAAAATTATAGTTCTTAACAGCAAATGGGGATCATAGCATATTCCTGACCCTCCTTCAAATATAAAGTTTACACGAGTAATCTTCAACTTAGTACCCACCAGAAATACTGAACTACAACTTCCTTAGAACCCTGAATTATAGGATTTGCAATACAAAAAAGAGAATGTTAGCTAGGGAAGTTTATTTTAAAGGGTTTCTCCCCCCCCCCCCACACACATGTATTGGAGAAAGTCCGTAAACCAGATTAGAAGGAGGAGGAAGAGACTAGCCTAATGATACTAGCTGTTATTTAGATATTTGGTGCTTTAGGCTAGCCTAATAATCAACTAAATTAACTGGTTGCTTCAGGCAAGAGATGCTGGACAGTGGAAATAAAATGAAGTGATAGGTGATAGAGTTCTGTCTTTCCATCAGCCTGCTTTGCATCTCCAGATGAATTGGATCATTCCCAGATTTTAAATACTGGTTGGCTTCTGCATATGAAATTAGGTGCTAACATCATCTTATCCTTTTCTTTGATAAATATATTAAGACAGCTCTATTTCTGCTGTTATTTCTGAATCACAGGCAGGGACATGAACAAGGGGGTAAAAAAAGTTTTTAAAAATGTAGCTTTATCCATGTAATTGAAGACAGAGACACATGATGTATATAAAAAAAGAACAGAACTTCAAATGAGTAGCCATAGTCTCCATCTTGATTTTTTTGTTTTGTTTGTTTGTTATCCTCTCATCCATGGATGCCCCTGGCCTCAGGCAACAATATTGAGAAAATGTAATACTCCTCAACCTTGCCATTAGAAGACTTCAGAGAGAAATATTGAATCAGAAACATTCATATTGTTCACTATAGGTAGTCCTTGTTTAGTGATTGCCTTGTTTAGTTATCTCTAAAACTTATTTTAATTTATATTATAATTATAATTAAACTTGGACCAATTGATCTTGTTTCTTTCATAATGAGATATCCTAACTGAAAGAAATTAATTCTCTTTCCAGGATCCTCTACTTTTTTGCTAAAACAGGAAAATGGCTATATCCTATCTTCAAGTTTTTAAGTCCACTTGGCATGATAGTATTTTCAGGGATTGCTGCTGTCACTGTTTTCTTTTACTACATGTTAGGAAGATTTCTCAACCGCATGATTTGGGGTGAGTTTACTCTTACAAAGAAATCCTTTGAAGTTATCAGAACACATTTATGTATCTATTTGAGTATGTTTTGATCCAGGATCCTGTCCATTTGTCATTGTTTTTCAGATACGGATTGATTTGTACATTCATAAGAAAATGAGACTTTAAAAAATAGCAGGCTACGATAAGTATATTCTTCGAGAATAGGAAATATTCCTGTACTGTCTATTACTTAGCGTTTGAAAATAAGACTTGGCTAGGCTGAATAAATGGGCTAATCAGCATAAAACTAGAAAGTTATGAGATCTAGATTAGAGTCCCCTGATGTGTCCCACCACAGAGATATTCTGGGAAAGTGGTTTAATTCTCAGCCAAGAGTTGGCTATTTGTGGGTAACAAAAGGTCCTTTTCCTAGTAAATGGTTTCTTTTGCTGCAGGTTCAATACTCTTATTTGTATATAATACTAAGCTAGGATTTGTTGAGCAATCCATTACTGCTATTGTTTACAGATAATCCCTAGACATAATGGGTAGATTCACACATCATGCTAAAGCAAACAAATGCTTAGCTCTCCATTCACAAACCATGCTGAGAAGTGAGCAGAGGTAAGAATGTTATTCTCTATTTACTAAGTCCCATTTCCACAATTTATCTTTTACATCACATATGAAAGTCAGCAGCACTGCCAAATTTTGTTCAGTAGCTGTCAGTTGTCAGATTCTTAAGGTAGTGACGCCTCTTTGGCAGACAGCAAAACTATGTTGTGTTTAAATCTTCATTATTATTTTTTCTATTTTTGTTTACCTTTTATGTCTTTGTACAGGTGACACAGTTCCAGTGCATGATGTCCACAAGAAGAAATGCAAATGAAAAGCTGATGGTGTCATCCCAAGAGCTAGACAGATGATGAAACTAAGAAAATTGCTATGAAATCTCTCTGTATAAAGCCAAAATAAATTCTTCGGAATAAAAAGTTCTGCCAGCACAGAAGAACAAAGATCCAGGAAACGTGGACTACTGCTAAAGAAGTATTGCTATTGATTAGAGAATTCAGATTGTTATATAGCAGTGATGGTGAACCTTTTTGGCATCTCGTCAGCAGCGCAACCCGGAAGAGGAGCTGCAAAGGGGGCATGTGCACGCATGCACGTGCCGGGAAATGAACTTCCCGGATACCTAGTCTTCCGGGTTACTCGTGCGCATGCATGCACGACGATTAGCTGGCCAGCACGCATGCCCACGCCAGAAAACTTTCCACTTTCCAGCATTGCTGCATGCACGAAGGCCAGCTGATCATTGCATGCGCATTCGCTCCAGAAACCTGGAAGAGGAATGGGTGATGCTCGTGCCAGGCAAAATGGCTCCGCGTGCCACAAGTTCACCATCATGGTTATATAGGATGATCAGAACCTGCTAAGAGACAAATATAACACAGATGACTAACATGATTTTGTCACCCAATTGCCTAACAAATGAGGCTAAATTCTAATTTTTTTTTTATTCAACTGCAATTCTAAATTTATTCAGATACATTTATAGCTATTTTCTTTATTCAACATGTGCTGGTATAAATTACTAAACAGAACATAAATTACTGTAACAGAACAAAACACCCCAAAGTCAGTCACGTATTTTTTTATGATAATTGGCTTTCTGTAATACGAAATCTGAGACTAAAAAATGCTCAGTGTTAAATAATAGATACGAGAGTCCAGTAAGGCAGCTGAGGCCCACAAAAATGGCTAGAATGAATTACGATTATTTTGAGGATAAAATGAAATAACATCTGATCTTCTTCTTGATTTCTTTAGATGAGCCCAAGCTACAAATACAATAATTTAGAAATTTGTATACAAGTAATACTCACTTAATGACAGTAAATTGGATCAGAATTTCTATTGCTAGGTGATGAGGTCATAATGCATGATGTCGTGGCTTAGCAATGGCAATCCAACCAGTTGCCATGTTGCTGTCGTTAAGCAAAGACCACACAGGTTGTTAAGTGAGGATCTCACATGATCAGAACTTCCTGCCAGCTCCTCCATTGCTTGTGGGAAGCCAGCTGGGAAGGTTGAAATCACAATTGCATCATGGGGGGGGGATTTTCAATAATCGGATATCCTGGCTGGTTGCCAAGCACCCAGATCACAATCACGTGACAGCAGAAGTGCTGAGGACCAGTTACTGAGCACCATTCATACGTTATAGCAGTTTCTGAATATGTGGTTATTTGAATGGGAACTATTTGTATATTCCTTAAAAAAACAATAAGCACATAAAACAATCCAGGAATTCAGAGCCACTGAACTTGGAATGGGGGTGTGCGGTATAAATCAACAAGATGGAACTGAAATAACCTCTTATTTAACAAAACAAAATTAATGCTATAAATAAGTTAATGAATAGTTCTTGTATTTTGCATATTTATAGAGGATGAATAAGAAAGCCGGAGGCTTATTTCTAATTATTACATTATGCATTTACTTTTAGATCCTGAGTAGGATCAATTTCAGTTAATTTACAGAAGATAAATTGTGACTAGGTCTACTTTTAAAAATGAAAGTGCCATAATAAGAAGAAAAGAACCCAATGATAATCATACTGAAGGGCAATGGAGTGTGTTCCCATATAAAACATTATTTCAAAAACATTTATGCAGGATCTATAACAGCGAATGCACTCACCTGCCTTTTGACTCAACCATTATTCTAGAAAGCCATGTTTTATTCACAGGAGGCTGAGTGTGCTACTAATGCCTGAACGATAAATATTACAATACAGGTAGTCCTCATTCCATGTCCTAATGGAGATTGGCAACTCCCGCACTAAGTGAAGCAGTTGCTAAATGGGAAATCATGTGAAGATAACTACGCTTTCTGGCTTGAAACTGAGAAGACTACTAAGTTTCACTCCTTCAGTTTTTCTTTGCCTCCTTAAAACCATTCCCTTTCCCATTCCCTCAGGTGCGTGCTTATTGTCTTGTACAGAAAGCAATGTGATCGCAATGGTAACCTATGGCTGAGAACCACCAGCACATTACACAAACAGCTTATTCTCTTGAAATCTCTTCCTCTCCAATCTCTGCTCTGGGAGAAAGGAAGAAATGGGAGGGAAAAACCCACAGGTCAGACACATGACAACTCATACTGATGTAATGGAGATCACATAACTGAGGAATGCTGCAAAAGTCATAAATTGGCCGTAAAATTATTTTTTTAGCACCATTACAACTTTGAATAGCTGCTAAATGAGTGGTTGGTAAGCGAGGACTACCTATAAAAGAAGACGGATTGGGGCTCTTTTAGAGAGGATGCTGGTGTCTGCAGTTTTTCAGGTTGAATACAACTCTGAAGAGCTGGTGCACAACTGCAAATTTCTGATAGCTCTCTATTTTCTCTGCAATGTTAGGTCTTAATGTAGTCTAAGTTATTGAAGGAACTGGAGAAAAAAAAATCTAATAACACTTTTCAACCCTGAGCTACAAATATCCTTTATTAGTCTAATAACTGTTGTTTTTGTTTTTAAAGCCAGGTGCCAGTAAATAGGATAAGAGTGTCTGCTGGAACCATTCTTCTATTTTTGATGCTGGACATGATATATTGCAACATGGCAGTCATAAGACATTCCCCAGAATTGATTTAATTTCCCTTAAAATCCTCCAATCTGGTGATGAGCAAACTCTATAGGTTGACTTTGCAATGTGTGTGAATAAGACTATGTTTTCCTTGAAAATTATTAATTGGAATTTAGATGAATGACATAATTTTTATGTACTCCTTAAATTTATAAATACCGTGACTCCACCTCCCCAGTATTTAGGGTAGGTTTTTTTAAAATTAAATACTAACTTTAAATTATTATAAAATTTTTAAAATTAAATACTAACTTTTCCAACCTTTTGATTATTTTGGCCATTATTTCTGTACCTTTTCCAGTTATACAAACTCAGTTGTTGTTTTTTAGTGTCCAGCTGAAACAAAGTTTTAAGAGGAATCTCATAGTTTCTTCACAGTCTAAAAGCTCCTCATAGTATCCTTTGTCAACTATCTCCATAAAGCTATATGTTAAGTGTTTTTTTTTAAAGTGATTCAAGAGCAACTGTTTAGCACCATCTATTGGTAAAATGTTGGCATTACTTTTCAAGCAGACTTCAGCCCATAGATTTATTAGCAATGCTCACACCAACATGATTATTTATCCTGAAGCCTAGTATCCATAACCAGGAGCAAATATATTTATTTGTTTGTAAACTTTTATTATTTTTACAAATAACTCAAGATAGCAAACAGATCCAACACAGCTTCCACCTCCTATTTTCCCCACAACAACAATCCTGTGAGGTGAATTTGGCTGAGGCAGACTGGGCCAAGGTCACCCAGCTAGCTTTCACAACCTAAGGCGGGATTTGAACTAAGAATCTCCTGCCTTTTAGTCCAGTGCCTTAATCATTAGACCAAATGTGCGGTGTTACGTTGCTGTCACATGACTTTTGTGATGTTTTTCTCCTTCACGGAGCTGGGGTGGGGATGGCCTGCATGTGATGCATCCAGCTCGTGGGCTGCCAGTTTGACACCCCTGTGTGACTAGACCAAACAGTATGCTAGCAAGGATTGGAACATGGGAGAGAGAAATTATGTCTAGATAACTTCAGTTCCTCACCCTTTAAACAGTGGAAGAAAATTCACTGGATTCATTCCAGTGAAAGCTGACTTCCTAATAATCTCATGGACACATCCATATAGCTTTTTTGGCAGTCACATAGAAATTGTTTTCCATGTGGCATGGTCCTCTTCTAGGATGTCTTTTAATATTCTAAATTATAGCCCTGGAATGCCTTAGTTCAGGGGTGGGCAACTGTGGCCCTTTTATAACCTGTGGACTTCAACTCCCAGAATTCAACTGTGGACTTCAACTCCCAAAATTCCTGAGCAAGCTGGCTCAGGAATTCTGGGAGTTGAAGTCCACAGGTTGTAAAAGGGCCACAGTTGCCCACCTCTGCCTTAGTGGTCTCCCACCCAATTATTAAACCAGGCCTACCACTGCTTAGCTTCCCAGATTCAGTCAAGGCTGATCAAGTGTTGCTGCAACTAAGACTGACCTGAGATAATAAGAAAATAATTTCTTGTAAGTTTTTTATTTTTAAACAATCCAGGAAATCGATTTTTGGCTAAACTATTCAAATTCCTTGAATTCTGATATTTTTCCACTACAACGTTAGGCAAAATTTGAAGGTAACAAACCATTATATTCAAAGAGTATACAACTAGCCTAGAAATCTATTTAAATAAACAAATAGACATCCTTAAGGAAGATGCAGTTCTGTTAGAACAGGCAGGGAAATTTGCATCCATTCATTTTAAAAGGGGAAACCTTTTCTTAAGAGTGTGTTCATAGAGTTCTTTTGGTTGGCGTTTTGAATTATTGTTTTTCATACATTTTTATTAGGGCGGCCAACTCTCTGTTGCGCATAGGGTTTGCATCAGGGATGGGTTCTACTTACCTTTATTACCGGTTTGCAACGGGGCTGCATGCGCGCTCTTCTGTGCGTGCGCAGAAGCATTTTCATGACGTCAGGGTCAGTGAGCGGGGCCTCCCACCAGTTTTACTACCGGTTCTATAGAACCGGTGCGAACCAGGGGCAACCCATCATTGGTTTGCATAGAGAAGAAGAATCAATCCCAGGTCTCTCCAGTTCCAAAGCAATGGAAAAGATTTTCTGTTTGAAATTGTAAAGAGTTTCTATTAACTGGGGAAGTAACGGGAACTCACCCCGTTACAGAGAGCTCAAGTCTCAAACCTGGGCTGTGGGTTTTCTCAGCATCTTTAACCGTTGAGTCTGCCCACCTATCAGTTTGAAAGCATGCAAATGCAAGTAGATAAATAGGTATCACTTCAGTGGAAGGTAACAGTATTCCTTGTGCCTTGGTGTATAGTCATGCTGGCCACATGACCACAAAAACATCTTTGAACAATGCTAGCTCCCTAGACTAAGAAATGGAGATCAGCACCACCTCTTAGATTGGAAATGACTGGACGGGAAATCTTCACAAAGATTTTACCTTTCTACAAAGGTGGGCGGCACATGAATTAACAACCGGTTTGCCCCAGCACCAAAAATGTGAGAGAGCGCCTTCTGCGTATGTGCTTTGCTCGTACATGCACAGTCAGAGTTCAGACAAATGCCCTAATTACCTCATGGGCCTCAAGCCAAGTTTCAAAAGAAGTCCAGTCATTTATTAGGAGCAACATGTCAGCAACTACCCGAATGAAGTCAACTCTGCCGCACGTAATTTACGGCTCAATTCTGACCCCCTCCTCTCAGGCTGTGTCATAAATCATATTATCCAAGAGGCACTTTCGCGGGCTGTAGAAAATATGCCTCACAGGCCAGCTCTGGTAATCTGAGATCCAACCTTGAGGAAGGTATGCGTGGTATGTGGTTTTGAACGTGGTTGCTGAATTGCTCCATCAGTTCTCCCCCCTTCCTGCCCATGGCAACTCGAGAGCAGACCAGAAATGCTTTGCGAGTTGACACGCATGTCTTAAAAAACGTAGCTAAATAGGACAGCATAACGCCGGGGCATCACAACTACTGATTCGCCCAAACCAGTCTGAACCAGCTGAATCCCACTCCTGCCTTTGTATTAACTGGAAAGGTTAATTAGACTTATTTTAACCTGGCATTAGACACCTTCCCAAGTTGTGGGATTTTCATTCATTAATAAAACATCTGCATGTTAATCTTCCTGCATTGTACCAATATTTCTCTGCAACTACTTGAAGTATAAATGTTTTTAAGTGGTTATAGTCAGTCGTTTTCAATGTCGTTTGCGCTACATTTGCCAGCAGATGTCTTCTGCGTCTCACCCAGGGTATGCTCTGAAAAGTTGGGGACCATCTGAGAAATACTTGCAATTCAAGTATTTGAATTGCAAGTATTTCAAGACAGTGAAGGAGACAAGAAATTCAGTGACACGAGCAAAATTTTTGTTCGTGTTATTAAATATAGCATAGAAAAATATTGGAAAATAAGTCAAACTCTTACCTGGTAGTCCTAGAGGACAGAAAGTACTTTCCCATCTAACAAATTGTTCTGTAACATTTCATCGACAAAAACGTTCTTCTACTGAATTGCTCAACTACTTAATTTGGTTGAACTTTGGATTTATGCTATCCATGTACATGAACATGGATCAACAATTAAGATAAGAAACATGTTCTCCATTCTAAGCAACTACACATTCTTAGCTCTTCCTTGTTGCCAGTAAGTGAACAATGGTCCTTGTGCATGGCTCAAAGAACTGCCAAAACCAATATTTGGTGCTACTGTGTGTGCTCCCACTCCTGGCTTAGCGACAACTCTTGAAAACAAAACAACTTCTAGAGCAGGGGGTTGCTTTGTATGGAGGCTATTATGCATCCTAACTGGCACACAAAGTCAGTGTTTCAAAAATGCCAGTGAGAATTATTCAAAGAAGGAGGTGGAGGCATGAAAAATAAAAAACTGTGGGAAGCTGTAAATAAATGTTTATTTTAACTAAGAAAAATCAGATTGGAAAGGGCAGCCAGACTGCTTTATTTTACTTAAAGGATTCTGCTCGTTTCGCTCAAGCACACAGCTGCAGCAAATGCATTCACCC
Source organism: Pituophis catenifer annectens (assembly GCF_029215685.1). Classification (NCBI taxonomy): domain Eukaryota; kingdom Metazoa; phylum Chordata; class Lepidosauria; order Squamata; family Colubridae; genus Pituophis; species Pituophis catenifer. The sequence goes on from NW_027256883.1 coordinate 68,937,238, forward strand.
TGTGCTAATAGCTGAAGAAGTACTAATATAAATAAATTGTTTGTGCCCCATGCAAATATTAACATGCATTTTGCAAGTCTGCTGGTAAGTCATACCTTGAAACTATTATTGTTGCCTCAGATGGGAATAGACACCTGCAAGACTTTTTATTTTTATTCAGTAATTGTATTTCTAGGTTCTTTTTATGTCATGTGCTTATTAATGGATTACTGTATTGTTCAAAAGTACGTAATAGGAGTCTGAATGACATGTTTGCTTCAGAAAGCAAGGTTTGCCTTGCTTAAGTCATTCATCCTTTAATCTGAACGCTCATTTCCAGTGGAAGAAGGAAGATTGTCCTGCAAATATGCCATGCATGTAAGGCATCTTCCTGTTTAAAACAGTCACCATCTGTGTTATCGGGAGATGTTTCCTTCACATCCATTCCAGCCACCTCAGTCCATATAATGCAAGCTGCATGCAAAGCTACAAAAAAGGAAAATAGCTTGGAGGGATCTCATAATACATGAGTATGTGTTGTCACCCCAGTAGATTTTTTTAAAAAAATGTGTTTCTCCACTTTTTTTTTTCCATCTTACCCTCATTGCATCTTTTTAAAATAAAAAGTGTGGAAGAACTCTGGCAACGCTCCTTCTTAAAAGCCAACTGACAAAAATGTTATCAAGTTTTAAGTGCTGGAAGGAAGATGGAAACTGACCAAGGAGAGATTCAACCTAGAAATGAGGAGGAACTTTCTGACAGTGAGAACAATCAACCAATGGAACATAAGTTGCCTTCGGAAGTTGTGGGAGCTTCATCACTTGAGACTTTCAAGAAAAGATTGGACTGCTATTTGTCAGAAATAATGTAGGGTCTCCTGCTTGAGCAGGGGGTTGGACTAGATGACCTATAAGGTCCCTTCCAACTCTGTAATCCGTTAAAAAGGCCTCTTGTAGTTTATTTTTGGCTAAACTGCAAGCAGTTTTGTGGCCGTTTGCCATTTTAGTGTTTGATTTTGTACATAAAATGCTGCAAGCTGTATGAACTTTTCTCTCTTTGACCCAGTCAAAGAGAGATAAGCTCAAGAGCTAAGGGAAAATGTTTTGCAAAGAACAAGATTTCCACACAAATCCTGCTTAATTCTGCAGTGGCTGGGAATTTGTGGCACCAGCTCGGCCCTTTAACATCCTCCATGCTTTCCTAACTCATTGTACGATGCCTCAGGCAACTGTCTGATGTTGCCAATTGGGAGAAACTGGTGTACAGTGTAAAATAAATCCCATGGATGTGTTATCAACCTGAATCTATTCAGGCCATACATGTTCTATAAGGAAAAAAAAAAACAAGTGTGTGCCAATCAGAGTTCAATATTTTTAAGTGTATTGCTTTTACTGGGAGAATTTTAAATTCTTTCATAAGAATTTCATAAGAAATTTCATAAGAAACTTAATTTTGATTAGAGCATATGCCAGACCCAAATAACAGAATAGGATGATAAAAACAGAAGTTCTATTTACAATTGGGCAATATAGCTTTTATGCTGTGAATATAATTTCTCCAAATAGTTCAAGAAACTGGAGGCATCACATGGGTGCATCTGCATTTTTAAACAAATGAATACAGGGGCTCACTGCCCAGATTAATGCAGATGCAAATGGTCTGAAATGTCGTGCGTATTTTTAACTTATGCATTTATTTTGAATATGTTTTCCCAAAGAAGTTAATACAGAAGCTTATATTTATATGCCTCTTTTGCAAACAAATGTGACAGCATGCAGCCAAGCAGTTTACCTGGCCAATTTCTTTTTTTCATCATTAAAAAAAAAAAAAGAGGTTCCTGTAATTTTGCTTCAGTTGGCTTGAGGCCCCAGGGTCTACCATTGTATTCGAACAAATCACGGTACTTCGGTACAAAGAAACAGAAAGCAGCTGAAGTGCTGCCAGCTCTTTCAACAACCCTGGGCTTGAGGCTTGCAGGCAGAAGCCAACTAAGAAGTCCCCCCTCTCGCCCAGGTTTCCTGCTATTGTTATTACAGCAAGAATCTAATGCCGGCTAAATGGATTTGACCCTTTTGCTAAATAACTTAACACATATTTCCCTGATTACTGTATTCTCGTGTTACATGATGTGTGAAGGAGAGAGGATTGCTGCCTCAGGATATTCTAAGCCACATTTGCAACTCTTGAACTTTCCTAGGAGATGTTAGTGAATAATTATTGTGTTGATCACCCCTACCACCATGGTTTCCTTCCATGGCAAAATTGCATCAACTCTGGCAAGGAGGAAAAGTTGCGGTTGGACTGGATGAATTCATTGTGTCAATCGCTGTAGAGCAGGGGCGGGTTTCAAAACACGTTGCTACCGGTTTGCTTGCGGGCGCGTATGCGTTTGCGCACTTGCAACGCTTCTGCGCATGTGCAGAAGCATCCAGGCGGGTGGGGGGAGCCTCCTGCCACCGCCGCTACCGGTTCGCTCGATCCAGTGAGAACCGGTAGCAACCCACCACTGCTGTAGAGCTCCTGAACTGCACATCCCTGGAAATAGCAAATTTCCAAAGAAAGGAATATTTTAGGCACAGGTGCCAGCCACAAACCTGACAAAGAACACACATTTCCACCGATTTCAATAATATACCTAGGCGTTTACTTAAGTACAATACCATCTGATAAAAATCAATGGGATAATTTAATGCTCACCTTTAATTACAACATGCCACTTGCAATAATCAAAATGTTTCGAGATAGCTCAAAAATCTGCAAAAAAAAAAAGGTATATCTGAATAGATCAGCTGCTGTTTAAGCAAGGCTATCCCAAAGGTGCATTTTCAAGAGGCAACTGGACTTTCGTTTTTTTCTTTGCAGAGTTGAAGAAGCTTCCTGGATGAGAAGCGAAACGTCTTTAAAGAAAAACCAGAAAGTCCAGTTGCCTCTTGATAAAACACCTTTGGGACAACCATGACCTGGATGACTGAGAATCTCCATAGACATTCAGCAAGGCTAGTGTGCGCATTAACAATTTGTATCTGAAATAGGAAATGATGATTCTTTGTAAATGGGATATTAATTTTGTAAACGAGTATCTTATTTTGCCTGTATCTTACTCTCTTAAACAGCATTAACTTTTTTTAAAAAGTTGGCCGTGTTCTTTTTTGACTGTAGCTTCTGGCAATACGGACTCACTCACAATGTGACATATGTACTTTCATTTATTGGTAGGGAGAAATATGAACTGGTTTAAGCTAAAGTTGAAAAATCTAGGTTGGGGAAGCTGGGCATTGGATAAAACTCTATTTTTTTGTTATTATTCTTCATTTTCAGGTAGATAGTTTTGAATTTCAATTGCCTTATTTTCAGATAAGTAAGTGCTAAGACATTATCACATGCTGTGGTATCTTGTCCAATGTGGATGACTAAAGAAATACAATATGCAAACATTCATGGCAGGGGTGAAATCTACTTACCTTCCCAACTGGTTCAGAAGTGCACACGGGTGCACGCATCATGTGCACGTGGAAACCCTCTGCACATGCACAAAACCTTCTGCGCATGCGCAGAGGATAAAAAACAGCTTACTTCCTGGTTAAAACCAGGAAGTAATGATGACTGGATGGGTGGGCGGAGCCTTGCACCGCCATTGCTACCGATTCTCTGAACCACCGGGCGCCATCGCTAGCGGTTTGGCTGAACCGGTCCAAACCGGGAGCATTTCACCCCGATTCATGGAGAATAAAAAAAGTATAAAAGTTACCACCCATTATTTAAGCATAATTGTCTCTCCATTGAAAACAGATGTTCACCATTGACTTTAACCCATTCAGCCAGGACCTAGTTAACCCATTCAGCACCTAGTTAAGCACACACGTGGCAAGTGTCCTTACTGAAATATCTTCTCTATCTCCTTGGACTTACATCTAGACATAGAAGCAGAATTAGACAATAGAAGCCAACATTACGTTAAGCAAATCCATAAAAATTGCAGGGCCCAGTTAGGAGAAGCATATGAGCAACCTAAGCTATGGATGAGACACAGAAGTTGGCAAAACATCCCAGAAGAAAACAGTGGCAACAATTTTCATATTGTTGCCAAGAAAATTACAGGGATATCTAATTACTGCAATCACGAGAAGACAAGCTGGATTCAAAAGAGTCCATATCCTTTACATTATGGTATCCTTTCAATGTACATTGTAGAATTTGAAATCCTGGAATTGGCTGCAACAGAAATGCTGGCTAAGAATCCTGGGACTTTAAATCTTTACATCATAAGAATGCCAAGGCTGAAGAAAACTGCATTAGAACATCCAAATGATTCAGTAACATAATGAGATAAGAACTTGCTGGTAACAGCAGGGAAATAACTGCAACAAACAAAAAAAGAGAGCAAGCCTGGTGATGCCAGGCCTAACCTAAGAACAATGTACAATGGTACCTCAGTATTCATAGTAAATTTATTCCAGTTCTGAATCGTTCTGTCTCTTGTCTTTCCCTTTCCTTGAAATGTGTTCCTCCTTCCTGGGAATCTTCTGCATTACTGTAATCTATCTCATCACCTCCCATTCCATAGACACATTCCATTAAAGATATAGTAGTTAAGGGGTTGGCCTAGAAACCAGGAGACTTTGAGTTCTAGTCCCGCCTTAGTCAAAAGAGCAGCTGCATGAATTTGGATAAGTCACTCTCTGTCACAAGCCCAAAGACACAAAGAAATCCAACAGAGTCCAATTCAGGGGTGAAATCCAGCAGGTTCTAACAGGTTCTGGAGAACCGGTAGCGGGAATTTTGAGCAGTTCGGAGAACCTGTAGCAGAAATTCTGAGTAGTTCAGAGAACTGGCAAATACCACCTCTGGCTGGCCCCAGAGTGGGGTGGGAATGGGGATTTTGCAATATCTTTCCCCCAGGAGTGGGAAGGGAATGGGGATTTTGCAGTATCCTTCCCCTGCCATGCCCCCCAAGCCACGCCTCCAAGCCACACCATGCGCCCCCCCAAGCCACACCCACAGAACCGATAGTAAAAAAATTGAATTTTACCACTGGTCCAATTTTTTATTTGCTTACATCTGGGAGACAGAATCTTGCCAGACTAAAGCTATAACCTTCTAACCTAATACAGGTAGTCTTTGACTTACAAGCTTTTGTTTAATGACTGTTCGAAGTTAAACCGCACTGGGAAAAGTGACTTATGACCATTTTTCAAACAACTGTTTCAGCATCCCCGTGGTCATGTGATCAAAATTCAGGCACTTGGCAACTGGCATTTATTTATATCCCAGGGTCATGTGATCACCTTTGGTGACCTTCCGACAAGCAAAGTCATAAGTTGAGGACTACCTGTAGATATATCCTGAGAAATTCTAGGGTGTGGCTACCCTGAACCTCTTTCTCCCACTCCCGTCCTATTTTGGGATTGCATAGTCTCTTAATTTGGGTTTCTCTCTGGAATATACTGCTTCTTCCCTGGGAAACTGCAGTGCTCCTGTTGGGAGTCCCTCCCCCCACTCCTTCTACATGTGCACATCCCATCACACCTCACAGGGTGGTGGTTGTGAGGAAAATAGGAAGAGGAAGAAATATTATGTCTGTTGTTCCCTGTCTTGAGTTACTGATAAAAGTAAATAAGGGATGAAAAGGTCTTTTTAAAAAAGCAGTTTGTGCCTGAAAAACAAAATAATATTCTGGCTAAATATAATGTAAAACATATACTGGATATTAAATGGATTAAATAATAAATGTGAATTCAATCAGGGAGTCTCTGTTGCCAACTAGCAAAATTTAGAGGTTTGAATCAGTGTGAAATCCAATTCTTTTTATACCAGTTCTGTGAGTGTGACTTGGTGGGCATGGTATGGCTTGGTGGGTGTGGCTTGGTGGGCGTGGCAGGGGAAGGATATTGCAAAATCCCCATTCCCTTCCCACTCCTGGGGGAAGGATATTGCAAAATCCCTATTCCCTTCCCACTCCTGGGAGAAGGATATTGCAAAATCTCCATTCCCACCCCATTCTGGGGCCAGCCAGAGGTGATACTTTCCGGTTCTCCGAACTGCTCACAATTTCCGCTACCGGTTCTCCAGAACCTGCTGGATTTCACCCCTGGTTTGAATCCACCATTCTGATCTTACTGTAAAGTTCACTAAGTCAAACAAAACCCATTAGGTAAAAATTCATTCCATACATTAGAGAGATTTTGTTGCCAATTTTAATTTGGCAGTATTTATAGCCAACTTGCTGCGACAGTACCATCTGGACAACTAAATAAAGTTTTATCTTTCTTGCAATATAGTCTGGCAAGGGCGTCTCCTGGCATTGGAAAATATAGAATTTGACAGAAAGAAGCCTCCCTGAGACTGACAAACTGGGCTGTTTCTAGCAAAAAATAAAAATAAAAAATCATTGTGTTGTACTTCCAAAGCTCTGAATAAAGGGCTGAATGTTATCTCTAACTGAACTCATCCTGTATCAAAGAAATTATAAAAGATAATTTGAAGGTCTTGACCTTTGTTATCCTTTCTAGCCAGACCAAAAAAAAAAAAAATTCAATGGAGACAGGAGAATTTTTTAAATGTCAAAGTCTGCTCTTAAAAATTCCAATAGAGCCCAAATGAAAAGAGAATTTCATCAGTCTCCTTTATTCTAAAAATGTTGCTAATCTTGTAAATAGGGGAATTGTTGTTCATCTAATTGAATTTATGACCACAATGATCTAAACACAGTTAAAAGGAGTGGGGAAGATTTTTTTTTTTAATTGTGTGCTCATGGCAATCGTCTTGATTTTTTTGACCCCAATGGATGCCTCTGTTACAAACGAAGGGTATGTTCATTGGACATTTTCGGGGGCAAGGGAACTCTGGGAAACCCCTTTTAATATTCCAATGCGGTCTTTCTCAGCCTTGGCAACTTTCAAATCTGGGAGTTGAAGTCCCGTCTTCTTAAAGTTGCCAAACACTATTCCAGTGTGTTCACACACGGGCTGAAAAGCAGAGGGAACAGCTTGCAACTGTTTCTGTCTGTGGATTAGTGTGTCACAGCAGCGGTGAGGTCACGGGGTACCTTCTGCCTTGGGAACAGCTGCAGCAGCAGCATTTCCTCTCCCCCCCCATCAGTACCAGGGCTTCTCTTTCCAATAAATTAATGAAGAATGGGCACTTCTGGACTCCCTGTGGCTGAAACTTGCCCTTAGGTCTAATAGTTTGGCAGTTAACATGGCGGGGATTATATTTACTTAAGCACCTGTTCTTGCTTGTCCACCAATTTGTGAGCCCAAGGCAGATACCTAGCTGGAGCAGACAGGGCAAATTTCTGCCTGGAGCCCACTATAAAAAGCTGCAAATCACCGGGGTCAGCTATTCACAGCCAACACCTCTGGCAATCATCACTATTTTCTGGAAGGAAGATTTATTTCATTAGAACAGGGCAGTGGTGAAATCCAATTTTTTTTACTACTGGTTCTGTGGGCATGGCTTGGTGGGCATGGTGTGGCTTGGTGGGTGTGGCTTGGTGGGCATGGCAGGAGAAGGATACTGCAAAATCTCCATTCCCACCCCACTCCAGAACCTGCTGGATTTCACCCCTGGAACAGGGCAACCAATATATTTTCCCCCTCCTCCATTACATCCCTCTTTAAACTGTAACTTCTTCTTTTTTTAAAAAAAAAAAAAAAGCAAAACTTTATTCATTCTTAAAAAAACATTTAAAACATACAAAAGCTTGATTAAGTTAAAAGTTAACTTAATCAAGAAACAAATTTGCATATACATAGACAATAAACAACTTCAACTACTAATTTCTATTATTATATATACATATATACAAACTTACAGTGACATATTTCATTTTCTATCTATCTGACAGTGCATTTTTTTAAATTATGATAATTTCCTCTAAATTTCATCTCAACCCATTTGGCCTCCTCTGATTTATCCACTGGTACCATCTATTCCATATTATAAAATATTTTGAGTCCTCCTTATCCTGAACTCTAAGGTTAATTTGTCCATTTCTGCGCATGTGTATATCTTTTGTATTAGCTCCTGATCAGTTGGCAATCTATTTGTTTTCCAAAGTTGTGCTACTGCTAGTCTAGCCGCCGTTATTATGTGAAGTATTAAATATTTTATGTCATTCCTAATGTTCTTTTTAATCATACCTAATAAAAAAATTTCAGTTTCTAATTCAATTTCATAATCTGTTATTTCTGCTATCCATGTTTTAATCTTGTTCCAATATTTCTTAATTTCTGGGCAGAGCCACCAAGCGTGATAAAAAGTTCCCTGTGCTTTTTTACACTTCCAACAGGTCGGATTTACATTTGGGTACATTTTTGCTAACGGTGTGGGGGCCAGATACCATCGATACCACATTTTATAATGATTTTCTTTGTAGGCTACCAATTTTGTCATGGTATAGTTATTTTCCCACACTCTTTCCCATTCTTCTAATTGTATACTGTGTCCGATGTTCCTCGCCCAGGCTATCATCTGCCCTTTAACCAATTCTTCTGCCAGATCATATTCGAGTAAATATTTATAAATTTTCGAAATTAATTTCCCTTCTTTGGATTCTAATAATTTGTTTAATCGGTTTTGTTTTAAATCTATTCCTCCCTCCTCCTGATCCTTCCTATATCTTATCTTTATTTGTGAGTATGGCCACCAGTCTATTGCTATTCCTTGTTTCTTTAATTCTTCTCTAGTTTTCAGATTCCCCTGTCTATCTAGTATTTCTCTATATCTTAATATTTTTTGTTTGGATAGTATATTGGGATGGGTTATTGCTTCTATTGTCGATAGCCAGCCAGATATTTTCATGTAATGTTTGTGTTGGATTTGTTGCCATGTATTAATTAAAGATTTCCTAATAGTGTGGTTATTAAAGTGTTTATATATTTTATTCCCGGTGTTCCAAATAAAGGCATGCCAACCCTTCATCAGGTCATGTCCCTCCAAGTTTAACAACCTTTGATTATCCAAGGTTCAGAACCTGCTGGATTTCACCCCTGGAACAGGGCAACCAATATATTTTCCCCCTCCTCCATTACATCCCTCTTTAAACTGTAACTTCTTCAACATACAGTATCTCCAGACCATTTGCTTCCAACTTCTCTTTCAAGCAAGTGGGATAACCAAACAAGGAGGCTTCATCTGGATCAAACACACAACTTGAGAAATGCTAAGCTCTGCTCTGTGGGGCAGTCCTGTTTTTCCCCCCTCCCCTTTTGCCTGATTCACTCTTGCAAAAAGCATGCTAGATCCACGCAAAGCTTTCCTGTCCTGTTGGTCGGCATTCCCTGATATCAGATTCCAAACCCTCCCTTTGGGAACCTATATTTTTCTTGGGGATTATTATTATTATTATTATTATTATTATTATTATTATTATTATTATTATTATTATTATTAGACATACAATTGTTATCTCTTTATTATAAATGTTTTTAAATATAAGGAGTTAAAATAAGGATTCCAGGGAACACCCCACATCTAGGAATTTTGTAGGCCTGTTTGTGTGTATACTGATGTATATATTGTGTGCATGAGTATACTGCCTGTGACAAAATAAGCTTCACTGAGTTTCTAGTTTAATGACTTCAGGAGTCAGCAACTATGCAGAAAAGGGAATTTGCATTCGTGACAAATGATGATACTAAGGAAAAATTCTGAGGCTGGAGATCTAAGGGTTAGGGTTATTTTTTAAAATTGGGAAAGTAGTGGTAAAACTGGTAGATAGCAACTATTCATAAAACAGACCAAGACCCTGTTCCAGAGAAGCAAAAGCATAACAAATAACAATATTTGTTATTATGGATACTGCTGCTTATATATTGGTCATTATGCTATTTCTCATTATTAGTATTTATATTTTATGTTATATGATCTAATTTAACTGATTTGAACACAGACCACAATTCTGTTTGCCCCGCTCCCTCTCCCTCTGTCTCAGGGGTGTCAAACTGGTGGCCCACAATCCGGATGCATCACATGCAGGCCACGTCCACCCCAGCTCCGTGAAGGGGAAAAAACATCACGATACATCACGTGATGGCAACGTGACACTGCAAGTTTGACACCCATGATCTAGATCTATCTATCTAGATCTCTCTCAAGCTAACTTTAATTTTTATTCATTTCAGCTGAAGGTTTTCAGGGCAGGTTTCAAGAGAATATGCTTGCACCTTTCCTCTTTGCGCAGGTGCTTTTCTTCCACCTGTCACATTCTGTGTGTGTGTAAAATTCTTCTGGATCATCAAACCTTCCAAAACAGGAACAGAGTCCACTTTCCTCTTGCTCAAGCAGGAGCACATATTTGCGAATGTATGTGTGAATGTGTATGCACCACAAATATAATTAACATATCCCAACACCAGCGCTGTTTTTTTTCCCCGTTCCAGGCGCCACATAAGACTTTCCTGAGCTAAGGCATTTTGTTCAACAGCAGCCTGAATCTGAGAGGGGCGAACAGAAGGTCATATATCACAACAGGATACTAAGCGGACAAGAACTTAAATGCTGCCGGCTGACCAAGAGACGCCGTGCAAATGAAGAATGCCGCCCCATCCCCCAGGGAAATTATTCATAAGCCTGGACTATACGATAAACCAAAGGCTTGATTTAAGCAACTGCAATAACAATGGGTCACATTCCAGAAGGGCCAAAAACAAATGCTACAGAGAAAGGAAGATACACACCCCTCCTCTCACTATTTCTTAATGCTTTGTTGGATAGTCATAGGACCAAACCAGATAGTTGGCAAGTTACATCTTTTTTACATGTAGCAACTCCTATGTGGCATGTGGAAAATATTTATTGCAAATTGTTATTCTTTTGTCAATTTAATCAAGAGAATAAAAAAACCACATATGTATGTACATACATGATTATTTGACTACAAACTGTAGCCTCTCCATTGTCACACCTACTGTGCACCAACTCATGAAATTCACACCATGCATCAAGACTATGTACTGTGTGCATCTTACCAAAATCAAATCCAACCACCTGCAGTGTTCTGTCCCAGAGATAAATATGATGCCCTCGGAATGCTTGGATTTAAATTTTGATGAACTAAAGGGAACACAAAACTACTGTATGTAACGAACAAAGTATTTAATAAGGCTATTTCATTCATTCAGATCTCGGATGTCTTCTGCTTGTGTTCCCTTTATTTTTTTAAGCAGTGTATATGTCTGAAGGAGATTTAATTTTTTCCCAGCAAACATACAAACTAAAGAGAAAACTTGAGATATTCCAATGCAAACCAATATACCCTGCTCTTCCAAGGTTAGAATTTTTTCTTCATTCGGGATTAAGTTCATTGTTGGAACTGCTGGAAATCTTCAGTTTTCCCCATATTCTTGGAGAGACATACCTGTATTCTTGTCTCATCTTGCAGCTACAATTTATGCAGTTTCCTCCCACTCTTTTCTGTGATGGAAATATATGTGGCTTCAGAACACACAGAGGGGCAAAGAAGCCCTTTCTATCAACATACCTTTGCTCTGGAGTCTACTTCCTTCCTGGAGCAAGGAAACATTCTTTGTCATCTGCTCAAAAAAGTATAGCAAAATGTAATACCAAACTTAAATGAGCATTTAAATACCAACTTAACAAAGTAATCGAATTTCACTTATGGGTGAAATGATTTGAGGTCAGAGTAAAACTAGCCTGATTCAAATGCCTGAAGTTTGAATGAAGCAATTCTAGGTGCCGCATAATTTAAAAATGATCAGTAGAACGAATCAAAACAAAAAAATCCCATATCAAAACAGCAGAACAAACCAGCAACTGAAGTTGCTTGTCGCCTACAGGTGGGCGTATTCAACACTGACCACATGCCTATGGAAACAGCCTGGTCCTTAAAACTTTATGAAAGACCAATCAAGTCAGGGCTATCCAAATTTCAAATGTCAATCTGTTCCACAGGGTGGGTACTGTGATAGAGAAGGCCTGTTTGCTGGGCCTCATCACTTGGCATCACTTGATGGAAGGACCACTAAGAATGCCAATTCTGGTGGGATCCAGTGGAACAAGCAGACCTTCAGGAGACAGGCAGTCCAATAAAGTGGCCCTAAGCTGTAAAGGGTTTTATAAGTAAGAATCAGCAACTTAAATCGCACCCAGAAGCCAACAAGTAACCATAGTAGCCAGAAATGAGTATTAATGAGGTAGTATGATCATAACAAAGCTTGCCCATAAATATCTGCTCCACTGCATTTTAAGCCAGTTGCAGCATCCAGTGGTTTTCAAAGGCAGCCAAAGTATATTGCAATTATCCAAGTGGGATGGTGCTAAGGCATTTTTAATTAAATATATATTGTTATATACAATAGCATGACATCACAGCTGTCAGTTCTTTAGCTGGTGCTGGCCTTCATTTGCAATGAATTCTTCCCAAGAATTTAGGACATATCAGCATAGAATATGTGCAGATCCAACTATTGGGCTTTTTGTAATTGACAGGTGGAAATTTTGTCAATGTACAGATTATTATTATAGCTGATTGCATAGTCAGCCAGATGTTTAGACTGAATTTGGCATTTTTGTCCCTTTATCAAATCCCTCTCCAGAACCTGGGGTAAACAAATGTTGTTGTTCAATGATATTAAAGGTATTAAAGGATATAAGCTGTTCCAAGTAAAGCTGCCTTTTACAATTGACTGGTGGTGATTTTTCTCAAAGCTTATGGCTGTGGAGTGGTGCTCCAGATGTTTTAGAATTGCACCCAAGGCACCTATTACTATTGGTACTAGCTTTGCTTTCTTTTACCACAATTGTTCTACTTCTATTTGCAGGTCTTTGTATTTTGTTATTTTCTCCAGTTCTTGCTCGTCTGTTGTTTGCAGGCATTTTTTTTGTCTTTTTTAATCAACAAGTCTGGGATATTGTATGGCAAGTGCTTGTCTGTTTGAAGTCTAAAGGGTTCAGAGCACTTTAGCTTCTTCCTTTTCTATAACTTTGTCTATTTTGGGGTCTCACCAGTTCTTGCTTGCAGGCAAGTGGTAATTCTTGCAGATATTCCAATGCACCATTGTTGTTACTTTGTCATGCTGTTATTTGTAGTCCATCTGTGTGATACTCTTGCAGGAGCGAACTAGGCAGTCCATGTTTCTTCAGCTTCTTTGAAGAGATGGCATTTGCTGTCTGCTGCTGTCTTCTCCATTCTGGCTTTATATGCATTTGTTATTATTATGGTTGGTCTCAGTTATTATTATTGTTTTAAGGCATTTTGCATTCACTTGCAGAATGATAGCCTTCACGGAGAAGGCTTGAATAAGGCATACACAAAACAGGAATAGTAAATATAGAGATTGGCATTTTCCTTTTTAGCATGCCAGAATTTATTGTATTTAGAAATAAAAGAATCTGATTAAGAAGACTGAGTATACTAAGTAGTGTACCAATGGGGGAATCTGGGGCACCAATGTACCAACAAACACTAGATTGCCTGAATGTCTTTTTTAAAAAAATCAATTGTTGAGCTTCTCTCACTTTGGAAGAGGAATTACAACCTGCACAGGCCTTATTTGCTGGTTTGGGGTTTTGCGTTTTAACCAGCACCTGCTATTTTGTATATTATATCCTTTGAGCTTTTTTTTTTTAACCAGACTACATTTGATGTGTGATCTCTAGTCATGATGATTTTCAAAGGAATTGGAAGGTATATAGATTTAGTTTCGGTCCGGAGGCTGTGAGGAATTGGATGGGTTATGATCTTGACTTAATCCCAGCAAAACAGAATGTAACTGTTGGTTTGGAAGACTACCAAACTCAGGACATAACTGTAACAAATAGGAGTCCAATTCTAATCACTCTTTACATTTTCATGTCTCAGAAAAATAGACTATAGCAGGAGTCCCAAACCTCTGGGCCGCAGTTGACTAGTGGGCTGTGAGCCATTTGCAACCAGGCTGCCGAAATGGCGTGTGTGTGTGTGTGTGTGTGTGTGTGTGTGTGTGTGTGTGTGTGCTCCATTTGCGTGAGCAGGGGATATGCGTGCACACCACTCGTGCAAATGGAGGTATGTGCTCGCTTGCCAGCCACTCGTGCAGAACCATCCCTTATTTCCCCTTTCTTCCGCCAGTCCACAAAGCCGGGGAGGTTGGAGAACTCTGAACTATAGTGTTAATGTTTCTATTAAATATGTATCATTAGATGTACTCTATGGAGGTGTGTCAAAATCATGCTCCTAAGGTGATTACTAGCATTGGGTTTCACATTATGTTACTACCGGTTCTCTGTATGTGCGCACACCCACGCGCGCCTGCCTTCCATGCATCCTCCCAGCCTTCCAGGCATGTGCTCTGCTTGTGTGTACACCTTCCTCACATGCGCCCGGCCTCAAAAATGTGCCTAAATAGGATTGGATAGAGCTGGGGTGGGTGGGTGGGTGGGTGGAGGGCCCACCTGCGATTTCCGCTACCGGTTCGGACGAACTAATCCGAACCGGCTGAATACCATCTCTGGTGATTACATTCTTTAATAATTATCTAGGAATATTATAAGTTCATGGGCCTTAGCTAGTAAAGAAGCATGTTGTCCAGAAGAACTTTAATATTCTGGAAAATCTATTCTGATTAAAAGATTCTGAAGATGAAGTATTCTTGCATCACTCTAATTATTTCTCTAATCTTGTGTTAGTATTATTGGCTCATCTATGTGACACAAAACATTATAATAACAAATTGAAAAACATTCCCGCATTCTATTATTCTCCAGGCTGCAGATGGAAGATTGCATTAAAACCTCTTCTATTGCCCTACTGGGAGAACTGAATTATTGCTAAGCACTTCAGTGGTATTTTGCCTTTTATTTTTATTATTAGCCATTTCCTCCATCAAGAGAGCACTAGCATTTTTATTTGAGGAGATTCATTTTCCAAAGTAAAATGGCTAAGCCCCTGGTTTGTTTCTGCACCCGGGTGAATAGTCAAATCCATTCAACATAACACAAATATGATTTCTTGAAGAGCTCTGAATGCTTACTGAGAATGATTAGCATACAAGAAATCGATAAAGGGATTTCCTTAGTCATCAGGACATGAAGAAACAATTAACACTGGGGGAACTGAGGAAGAGAACATTGAAAACTGCAGGTCAACCGCAAATCTTTCCAACATGCAACATTCCACATGTTTTTCTGACATGACAAAAAGCAACTTCTGCTATGTGTACCAAGGACGGAAGTTGTCTCTTATTAATTTTAAAGAAAGCCTTTCAAAATTTAAATAAGTTGACAACATTCACCAACGAAATAGTGCATCCTTACACACTTAGATGCAAGGTCACAGAGCTCAGCCTAGACAAAGACTATGTTCAATGCATCATTGCTTGATTTTTTGCATACTTATCAACTCACCTTACAGTTGATACTATTTCTAAAGCATCTGGGAACAAAAGAAAGGAGAGCTCTTGTAGATCAGGATAAAAGCATCTACATATTCCTGGGTTCCTCATCTATGGCAGCGGTTTCCAACCTTGGCTACTTTAAGACTTGTGGACTTCAACTCCCAGAACTGAACTTTGGGGGTTGAAGTCCACAAGTCTTAAAGTGACCAAAGTTGGAGACCCCTGATCTATGGAACATTATCTTCTTTGGAAGAGCCTCAAGCAGTGTAAGGCAGGCTACTCCGTTTAGTCCCATAACCCCCACCAAGCCAGATACCTGATACTATGCGATCATATATTTTCTAATGAGAAAATTGGAGGTCATGCTCTCTTTTCTAGAAGATAAAAAGTTGTTGGTGCCATATTTTAAACAACTTTTGAATATGAGACTTGATGCCCTCACAATGAGTCAGCTACTTACTAAATAGGTAGAATATGGGCAAGAATCAGTAGAGACTGTTTGATAGGGTTTCCTTATTTATCGGTCACTTCAAATTTCTACTCACTCAAGTGAGCAGACTTGCACAAAAATAAATTTACAAATGTTTGCTTGGTCTTCAGGCTGCTTATAGAATGACTAGAGTGCCTTCAAGAATGCTTGTTCTCAGGGTTGTTTTATTTTCCTTATCTGCCAACTTTGAGTCCAATTGTGTTGGACTCTTCTCAGATGTAGGTTTAGTCAGCTTTAGTTAATTAATTCTGTGTTTTATTTTAAAAAGCAACAAACTGATCCGTTTCTGAATCATGGAGCTGGTTCATTTACTTTGCCTGATGTAAGGTTAGATTTATAGGCTAAGCCTATAATACACTACACTAAGAAGATATGCTTAGTGTATGTAATAATTAATGGCTCCTCCGAAAGAGGACAGTTCCTTTTCCAGAATTACAAATCACGGACATGACTTATGTTAAGTATTTAAGATAAGGATTTATAACTTAAGTGGTCTCAGTGGTGGGCCTACATCCAAAATCAGCAAGAAAAGTACCAGAAGATTCTTGATTTATAGAGTTTAAAAAACAGATTCCCTCTCCTCATTAAAACCATGGAAGAGTATTGAAGGAATGCTTGCCACAAAAGACAAAGGAATGGGGTGATAACCTAGGAAGGAATATTAGCCATTTGAGCATCATCTGCAGGGAAAGTACGGTCGATTCCCTTCATGTCTATAAGCTATAAGCTTCCAGAAAAAATCAGGATGCCCATTATAGGAAACAATGTGACTAGGACTTTGCTTTGGTTCTAAAATTAAACATGATGTAGAACCAGTCTATATTATCTAGGCTAGATGCTTTATGCACCAGTGTTATAAATACTGCATATATATTTAAAATAACAATCTATTCCCCAAATAAGTTGTTCAAGTGCTTCTATGGTGTTTCGTGTCAGCATCCTCCAATGGCTGTCTTGAGGAACCTGGGCACTGCAGACCTAAAACACTTGGGAGGCCATTAGAGTGGGATCGGCAGATTTGTGTGGTGAACGTGTGGGTGGCAGATATGCTTATCATAACAAGAATGTATACAAACTTCTAGATGGCAGCAAAGAGACAGAGCCACCTCTGTTTTACTACCATCTACTGGAACTCCTGATTTTTGCATTTCAGATTCGATAAGAGTTACACATTCCAATAAAAATATTAATGGGGCAGCTTTCCATTGGATTTTATTCAGAACACTGAGAATTATCTCCATAGATAGATCGATGGGCTGCTCTGCTGTAGGACTCAGTGTTTCTAACTATACTTACATTTCTTTTATTATTATTCTCCATTGCAATCTATTTTTTATTATAGATGAATCTATAGGAATAGATTCTTTAGGTTCTATAGGAATAAATTTTGAGCATCAGTAGCTAATGGATAATTTTAAGCAATGCTTCCCCCCACCGCACCCTTTGTGCCTTACAGTAAATATTTAAGCTTGCTGTAAGCTCCTGCATGCCACTAAATTCCTGGGGCAAACATGTTTCTGAAGCATCCTTGGCACATGACAGGAGAAGATGGCATAATCAACCACATCATTCCCAAGTGACATTTTTGGGGATTTAAAATGGAAAAAGAAGCTAAGTTTTCAGTTTCCCCTTCTATAACTGTCAGGAAAAAGATCAATTGATTTAACCTGCTCATGACCCATCTCCTGTTTGCAGCTAGTAATTAGGCGGCTAGTGTTACCAGCAATCTATACTTTCACACAGGTGCCCAACCAGCTGTTGCTGCTTCCCTTTTACTATGGAAGAAGCTGACTGAAATCTGAACAGTCAGCTTTGAAATCCCCTGACAGAAAGTGTTCGGCACAGGAAACACTTTTATTATATATGCATTTTGAGTTAGAACAGCAAAACAACTTCGCATTAATGGCATGGCCAAACTACAGGTTACTTCCTGAAAAAGGCCTGGTTGTTTAGTTCAAATTTGGCTTCACAGCTTTTTTATGTCAAATTCACATCACCGTATATCTTTTCGTACCATGAGATGAAAAATAACTTTGTGTGGAAAACCAGCCAAAAATGAAGTTATACACTTTATAAATCATTAACTGTTTTCAAATTAGTGCAATCTACTTTGAATGGAAATAAGCAGGTTTAAACGGCCTGTGGCAGTGGTGAAATCTAAAATTTGTTACTACCTGTTCTGTGGGCGTGGCTTGGTGTGTGGGGGGGTAATGTGACTGGGTGGGCATGGCCAACTTTTTTTTTTTAAACCTTTAAAACCATTTTTTCTACCACCTCTTCGGCCGAAGAGGTTGTAAAAAAATGTTTTTAAAAGGCTCTGACGATTAGGCAACTCAGCTGGGATTGTCAGAGGCTTTTAAAAGAAAAAAAAGCCTCTGCCGATCAGGCAACTCAGCTGGGATCGTCAGAGGTTTTTAAAGGCATTTTTCCCCCTACAACCTCTTCGAAGAGGTTGTAGAAAAAATGCTTTTAAAAGCCTCTAACGATCCCAGCTGAGCTGCATGAACATCAGAGGCTTTTTTTTTCACTTTTAAAAACAATTTTTCGGCCAAAGAGGGTGTAGAAAAAATGCTTTTAAATTTTTTTTAAAAAGCATCTGATGATCGCGGGGCTCAGTTGGGCATGGGGGGGGCAGGGATTTTTGCTACCGGTTCTCCGAACCACCCGCCATCGCTACCGGATCGGGTGATCCTGTCCAAACTGGGAGCACTTCACCCCTGGCCTGTGGGTAAGATACATTTCTCAACAAATATTTTGTTTATAGAAACAGAAGGAGAGTGTAATATTTATAAAAGCTACGATTATTTTTAACTAGGTAAAGGTGCCTTATTTTCAATGCTTCTTTCATTTTATACAATCATTCTGTTTTTGAGATTTCTATTAACATTGACTGACTGATTATATCTCATCAACATGTTTTCATGTTGTCAACTTGTAACCACATAGATCAGGGGTGTCAAACCAGGGGTGAAATTCAGCAGGTTCTGATAGGTTCTGGAGAACCTGTAGCGGAAATTTTGAGTAGTTCGGAGAACCGGCAAATACCACCTCTGGCTGGCCCCAATGTGGGGTGGGAATGGAGATTTTGCAATATCCTTCCCCTGGAGTGGGGTGGGAATGGAGATTTTGCAATATCCTTCCCCTGCCATGCCCACCAACCCACACCATGCCCACCAAGCCACACCCACAGAACCGGTAGTAAAAAAATTTGAATTCCGCCACTGTGTCAAACTCACGTTGTCACGGCGGCATCACGTGACGTATCAGGACTCCCCCCTTTGCTAAACCAGTTGTGGGCGTGGCCAGTGCATGACGCATCCGGCTCATGGGCCAGGAATTTGACAGCCCTGACATAGATAGATTTTCGCCTCAACAATCTATCCCTAACCTGGTCTTCCAATGGTGCACTGATTACCACTGTGAATCCATTCATTTTGTTGCTGGTTATCTTGTTCTTCTCTTTAGTTCCATCTTTCCACGATCAAAATCTCGTTGAACATTCTAAGCATGTGTAAATCTTGCATTTCCCAAGTTCTCGAAAATTTTGTTCTGAATACTCCAGGAATAGTTATGTGCGAATCCTTCTGAATAGTTTACTATTTGTTGTCACAGTAAGAATTACTCCTATCATTCTGGATTCCTTTTGGTAGTTTCTATTGATAATTTTATTGCTATTTACTGAGTGAATTTTGCAGTCTGTCCTGTTCAAAAAGTTAGGACCAAAATTTTGCTATTTTTCAGTCATTTCTGAAGAAATAGGTTAAGCTATTCTTCCTTCTTTTGAGAGATTTGTAAGAATATCCTGACCTGTGTGGAGTCTTACTCCGTGAGGTATGTGCATTTTCAAAAGGAAAATGATGATCTGGAGTCAATTCAGATAGGTTCCAAGTTGACAAATGTTACGTAGCATTCCCAGGACATAGCTAAAATGGAAAATTTTGCAAACCAACTCAATTAGTAGTTACACACTGACAGGGTTATTCATTAAAAATTTTACAAATATCAAGAGCAACAACAAGTCCTCAGTACCTAAATTTGATAGAAGGATGTAATGTAATCTCAAGAAACAGAATGGATTGCACACCATATTCCTTTGCCAAGCTGAAAAATAAACATAATGTTGTAAATTGCCATTGGAGCAGGTGACTTCAATGGCAGAGACTAGTTGATGTATCACACTGCACACAAAGAAAGTGTTTGAACAATATATTTCATTGAACCAGGGGTGGAATTCACTTACTTTCGCTACCGGTTCGCAAATGTGAGCGCGAGTGTATGCGCACTTGCGCATGCGCAGAGGGTCAAAAATGGGACGTGATAATGTCCGGGTGGGTGGGCGGAGTCTCCTGCCGCCAGTGCTACTGGATCACATGATCCAAATAGAACCGGCTGAATTTCACCATTGCATTGAATCCACATCTACGGAAAACATGATCACTTCTCTACATCAACACTAAACCCGCAGATTTCTGAATATAATTTCGTAACACATTGATGTGGCAACATTAAAAATATCAGAGATACGAATCTTACGGAAAAGGGAGAACTGAATTTGTCTCTGAATTCAGTGCGACTGTTACTGCTACTCCACTTAATATCAGGCAAACTATAAAACTGAGCATCTTGTTTGCTTTGGAATCATCTCACAGTATGAAATGAATGGGTAAAGGCCGCCATCTAGTGGCCCATCCTCTACTCTGCAGGTGGCTCATTATCCACCAATTAATGTCTTTCAAGTTGGTATTCTGTATCCTTAGCAGAATTTTTTGGGAAAATTTTGGGAACCTCCTATTTTGGTTGGTTTTCTGAAAGTAAACTGCAATAGTTCTGATAGCACATAATTTCTTCTATGGTTAATTAGTAAAGCAACAGCTTTCCCCACCTCCTAAACCCCACTAATCATAGTTGGTATCACTCTGTATATTAAAATGAAATTTGCATCAAGATCAGATTATAAAAATACCTCATGACTTCAATGAGCAGTTTACTCCACTTATTTTACCAAGCTAACCTTAAGGGTTAGCTTGGTAAAATGTTATTCAAAATTACCAGCTGGTTTGGAAGAGTCAGAAGTTGAAGGGCCTACTCCAGCAGCTGATAAGAAGCTTCAGGATTAGGTTAGCAATCTAACCTAGGTTAGGTTAGAGGCCAACCACATCAATCATCTGGAGCACAGTGAGAAGAATCAGCTGAAAAATCACCCAACACTAGGATACATTGGGGAGCTCCACCTGTGATCAGCCTCTATTGGAACTCCTGCCAGCAACAAGCATCTTCACTGAGAATAAAAGTGTCATCCTTGACTCCATGTTGCTTTATTTGTGGTCTTCTAAGCCTCGGTTCTTCAGTCCTGAACTGACTGACCTCCTTGGTGATAGGACTTCTAGATTATTGCTGCCTTTGCCTCCCCTTCCCTCTACTGAAAGAAATTACAGTAGTGCGTGCATTTTGTATCAACTAGAAGTTGAAAAGAATGGAATTGTAGGAAAGAACTGACTGAATGATTGCTGAGGCAAAGAGGCACTTGGCCAGATGCTGAAGATTATTAGGCTGATAGATCTCAAGAATGGTAAGATCATAGAGAACAAGGGTGATAACCTTGATGGATTTATGCAAGCTCTGTTACCAAAGCAACAAGGGGTGAAACTTACCTTAAATCCATAGCTTGTAAGCAGAGATGTGGATAAAAGAGATGATGTCTCATTTACGATTAGGAGATGGGGATTCTGGATGAAGTCTGAAGAAGAAATAGGGAAATATGGCAAGAGGCAGAAGATGATGGGCTGCTCTTCGGGAATAGGGATTGAGACCAATTTTTACTTTTGATCCACTGCACTCATCCCAAGAAGCAGCTCATCAGGTATTTGGATGCCTGGGTTCACAAATGCCAGGTCTGCTTGTTATTCATACCTCTCTTCATCCTTTATCAACAATAGATAAGGCAAAACTAATAAAAGTGGGTGGCTGGATGGAGGGAAAGATGTTTCTATGGAGATTGTCAGTCATCCAGGTCATGGTTGCCCCAAAGACGCTTTTTCAAGAGACAACTCGACTTCTGTGTTTTTCTTCGAAGACGTTTCGTTTCTCATCCAAGAAGCTTCTTCAGCTCTGATTGGATGGTGGTCAGAGCTGAAGAAGCTTCTTGAATGAGAAGCGAAATACCTTCAAAGAAAAACATGAAAGTCCAGTTGCTTCTTGAAAAAACACCTTAGAGAAAGATGTTTCCCTCTCCCATCCGGGTTCCAGATTTGGCACCATCCATAAACAGAAGGCAGAGGAAAAAATGCCAGTTGGGTGGCAACCAGAAGCATTCATCTATGGGTAAGTGGGTACAGGATTCGTTTCTGAAGTTGGGGTCTAAGCCAGGACTGCAGCTTTTGTACTGTTCCCCCACTGCACAGCAATGTCTCCTCTTAAATTCCTGGATTTTACCTTTTGTTGCTAGAGTTCCCCAGTCTTACAACTGTTGATTTCAATTTACCTTCCCTAGAGATGGGTTCAGAGGCAATTTAGATGTTCATAGTCAATGCATAGGTTTGTCTTAGATTATTAAAGGACTAATGCATTAAACCTGAGGTTTGTTTCAAATATACCATGTGATGTGAGGATGAAGGATATTAATGTCTGTCCTCTGCCTGGCCAAATCATTATCTCTGACTGCTATGGAGCTGATTAATGCCTCCTCTCTCCAGAGTGGGGAGGATTTTAGTCAATTGGTTTACCTCAGTGCTGAACCATCTGCTTGGTTTGAAGAGGATGTATATTTTTTTCCCATCTGAAATAGCAGATGTGTCCAAACATTGTTAACTTGCTGGAATCAAGAGGCACCTGTGACTTTGGATAAAATTGTTGCTGTAGAGAAAATAGGAGGAGGAAACTGGTGCTACCTTGAGTTTTTTTGTAAAAATAATAAAGGTGGAATACAAATTAAGTGATGTAGGTGGAAGACAAAGGCGAGTCTTTATAAAAACAGGTTATGACCGCAAGTTCAGGTCTACATCAAAGTCATTAGAACAGAAAAATTGTCACCCAGCAGCCATTTTCAAAGTGACCCAGAACCTCTGAGGGAGGAAGAATATATGAATTATATATAGGAGGCTGGTGTGAAGAATTTGCAATGCATCCTAAAATAAAATAATTCAGATTCACTGAAAGGTTGACACTATCTGGGCAGGCCTTATCATCTCTCAGGCTTATCTGGGATGAATTTGAATGTTAATCCTAATGAAGTAGAGAAGAACCTTTCTGCCACTTATGGATTAAATTTCTGCCTCTCCTGGCTCCAGGGAAGGGACAGGTAGCTGGGACAATAAGTAATAAAGGTGAACACCTGAAAAAGATGTTGGTGCACCCCCTGCTCAAAAAATAACAAAGTTATTGACCCAGGTATATTAGATAAATAAAGGCCTTTTCCAATGTCTCCTTTAAAGGGAAGGTTGCAGTTAAGAGGATCCTGGAGAAGCTAGACCAGGGCTGTCAAACTCCCAGCCCATGGGCCAGTTGCATCACGCGCTGGCCATGCCCAAGCCCGGTTTAGCGAAGGGGGGGGAAGCCGCGATATGTTGTGACGCCGCCCTGATGATGCGAGTTTGACATCCCTGAGCTAGATTATCTACATATATTTGAAACTGCATTCAGGTATGATAATGGCACTGAGAATATTTAATAACTCCTTTTTATTAGTTTATAATATACAATATAAAAACAAATAGGGAGAGTAGGGGAGGAAAAAGGGAAAAGTGTAGAAAAGAAGGGAAAAAAGAAAAGGCATTGACTTCCGACTCCCTTTGGTGCAGTAGAATAAAATAGTCAAACCTCAACTTTTTATTTTTACATAATAGTATAAACTAGCCATTTCTATAATGACAGATCTACCGTATCTAATCAGTAAAACCTAAAATCATAGGTTTCATTTTTTTCCACATCAAGCACAATGTCCAGATGCGGTTTCCTAGTACAAACAAAAGTAGTGTTTTTTTCTTTTATCAAAGCAGTCAGTTTAGCCATCTCTGCTAACTCCATCAGCTTTTGTAACCATTCATCCATTGTAGGGATTGAAGCATCCTTCCATTTTTGTGCAAAAAATAATCTTATTGCCATCAACATATATAACATCAAAGTTCCAATTTTTCCCCAAGTCTTTTTTCCATGAAACTCAAAAGAAACGTTTTTGGTTTTAGCTTTACATTTACTTTTAAGAATCTTCTGTATTAGAATGTGAATCCTACTCTAATATTTAGATTAATCCTGTGACTATGATAGTAGTAACTCAGCCCTTCTGGTCTTTTGATTGATGGTATATTTCTTTCCAGCCATTGGGGTGAGAGAGGTTTCTGTGTTGCAGTGGTTCTTCTTCTTCCAGTTACTGGGGTTGGTGGGGAGAGATCAAGTCCTAAGGCCCTCTTAAGTGCCTACTCAAGAGCAGATCTGCACTACTTGCTGGCATTTAGGACAGTTGCTAAGACTTAGTTGTTCTGGAAAGCCTTGGGGAGGCTACTAAAATGATCCCTGCAATAAATAATAGGCTGTTACACACTCCTCAGGGTAAGGATGAAGAGGAGTAGTAGTCAGATTTATATTGCCAATAAAGTTAACTTTGAAAGGATGCTGAGCTTCTGAATCAACTTTCATGCAGAGACTTTCAGGACAAATACACGTAACAATGCAAATTAATATTCCAATGAAATGAATTAGGTGTCCAGTGAATTATATATAGGATTGCAGTTGAAATGCAGCACTATGGAAAAATATATAAAAGCTGCTCCCCTGATTTGAAAAATCAATTATTTCAATGAAAACATTTATTGTACAAGTAATTTACAGTGGGTTTTGTACATAATTTGAGAAATTGTAAAGCAGTTTATATAAAATGAAAATGGTACACATTATTTACATATTATATACAAATGTCTTATCTTTTCCCTCCAATCTAAATTTATTAATAAAACATGCAGTATAATGCATTAAGTAACATAGAGCTTAATAAGCACATTAACTTTGCTCAATATAGAGCATAAATATTCCCACTGACCACAGGACTCTTGAATAATCAAGTCAGTTTATATAGAAAAATTATCTTGTTCATAGTTGCATGTTTGCATTGGCAACTGCAATATTTAAACTTTTAATACTACTCTTTCCACTGAAATGGATCAAATACCTTTTAAGCAAAGGTGAAAAACCCCCAACAAAACTGGGTTGAAAAAAACAAACTAAAATATTTCTAAATAGTACACACTACCTTTTATTATCCACTTTATAGCATTAACAGAAGAAGCAAAAGAGATTAATTTAACTTCATTAATTCTTTTAGCTGGAACAGATAATGGAAACACCTTACATTAAAGTATTAGTAATGGACAATCTCCATTTAAAGCTTTTTGTACACAACTTCTTCACATTAAAAAACAAAAATCACTTTCCTGAAGGAAAATGCATATTGCATCAGTGCATAAGATACACTGTAACTTAACACACACACACACACACACACACACACACACACACACAGACAGACAAAAAATGGAAAGGACTTCGCTTTATACTTGGTCTTTGTGTATAAAAAATGAACTGTTCCTAAACAGATATCCTGCAGTCATAATGTTGATTATCTGATATATTAAAATTGAACTCGCAATCTACCTCTGTACCAAAGATATTCCTCACTGATGAAGAACATTTAAAACAAGAATACATCTAACAGATAGTGGGGTTTGGGATTGGATTATCAGGTCCTTTGTCGAGATTTATTCTTTGAACACAATGATTGTGCTACAGAGTCATTGGATCACTGACAGTTAAGAAAAGAATATTTTACATAATACACAAATTTAGGCCACAAGACAATTTACAAATAATTTCAGAAGCATTGATTAGGAGATAGTGGGCATGGTTCTATCCAGTCTCCCTTAATAGGGCTTTTAGGACTTTCAGAGAGAATTGCTGCCACTGCAAGTATCCTGGTTTAGGGGTGGGGAATTTGTGATGGGTGGGGGTGTGTTTGGGGATTGTTATGTGTGTTGGACCTGGTCTTTGGATGTTAAGTGAATTTCGTTGTATGATTATATTGTGTATATACGTACAGTGACAATAAAGTTATTATTATTATCCTCCCACTCTCTATCTCTAACCCTACCTTTCCATGTTTGAGAGGATTGCCCAGGTTTCTGCAGGGAACCACTCTCTTTGCGCTGATACTTGAGGGGGGGGGAAATTCCCTTAAACACATATGGATCTGATCTAATCTGTGTAATAAGGAATGGGTTCTAAACTTTTGTAAAGAAAGGAAATGTAACTTAAACTATTTTTTCCCCTTCTGTTCAATTGTGTCAGATTCTTGGAGACTGCCTGGACATGTCCTTGCAGTTTTCCAGAGGTGGTTTGCCATTGCCTCTTTTCTAGCGCTGAGTGTCTAGCTCTAGCCCAAGGCCATCTGGCTGGCTTTGTGCTCAAGGCAGGACCAGAATTCAGAGTCTCCCAGTTTTTAGCCTGATACCTTCAACACTACACCAAACTGGTTCTCCATCATAAGTTATAATCACGATTAAATAGATCACTCTGAGGGCTAATAATAATAATAATAATAATAATAATAATAATAATAATAATAATAATTTTATTTCTATACCGCCCTTCTCCCGAAGGACTCAGGGAGGTTTACAGCCTATTTAAAAACACAAAACAAAACAACGATTAAAATTTAAAATCATTAAATAATTAGGCTCCAATTAAAATCCCGGAAATTTAAAATACCCCAAATTAAAATTATTATATTGATAGCCCTGCCTGGCGGAACAACAGGGTCTTCAGTGCGCAGCGAAACACCCGGAGGTCGGAGATCTTACGTATTTCCGGGGGCAGTTCATTCCACAGGGCTGGGGCTCCCACAGAGAAGGCCCTCCCCCTGGGTGTCGCCAGCCGACATAACTTGGCCGATGGCACCCTGAGGAGACCCTCTCTGTGGGAGCGGACTGGTCGGTGGGAGGCTGTTGGTGGCAGAAGTCGGTCTCGAAGGCTAGATCTATCAATGCCCTGAACTATGCTCATACTGTCTTGATACTGTCCTATTTTACCATCAATTATATGAATCATTCCAGTTTTTACATCTCTCCAAAAAGTTCTCAAGATGCTCACCAAGTCTAGACGTGTAGTGAAAACGACCAGTGGAATTTGGTTAATGAAGGCAATGAGGACTCCCAGGATTGCTGTTGTTAAATGATGAAATGACATTGTGTTGTGCTTTATGACTCCATCACTGTTGTAACTCAAGGACTATCTGTATTGTGTATTGTACTGTATTCTGTATGTTGTTGCTTTGTTTTTATGTTATGAATTACCTAGAGTCAATTGGCTCTGGACAGCACCAAGTTGAATGAATGTATGTATGTATGATTTATTTGTTTCCTAATAAAATTTATATAGCTTCCCATTTCACACACAACTCTGGGCAACATACACAATAAAAACCATGAAATATAAATTATGGGAGACCATATTCAAGAACTTACAAACAATGTAGCCATTTTGCAGGACTCTTATTTCCCTGGGATCCTCAAGTCTGCTGACAAAAACAGGTTTCAAGGGATTTCTGGAAGGTCAATAGAACTGAAGCTTCAGAGGAAATGATGTTCCAAAGGCTTGGTCCCACAGCGGAGAAGCTTGATCCCTAGGTCCTGCTGCCCTTGATGGGACAGGTATACAGAACCCAGCCACATGCCATATAGGGTTTTAATCTTGAGTTGAACCCGGAAACAGACTGGCAGCTAATGCAGACAAGAAATGTAATGTGTAGCATTCTAGGAGCAGACATAACTGCCACACCATTGTATTTTGTACAAGCTGAAGCTTTCAGATACTGTTCCTGGAGGTGAACATGCCATGAGTAACTGACAGTGGAACCTCCTGATCAAGGAACTGCTGCAACTAGCACACAATACAAAGTTGCACAAAGGGTCTCTTAGCCATGACTGCCACATGCTCTTTGGGCAGGAATTGTGAATCCAGGAGGACCCTGACATTGTGCCCGGGGTCTGTTTGAGGCAGTGCCCCAAAGATGGTAAATCTCCAGATTTGGAAAACCCCAAGACTCAAAACTGGTCAGTATTGCCAGGGTTCAGTTAATGTCTGTTGTTCCCCATCCAGACCCACAATCTCCAAGCATCAAGACAGAACATCAACAGCAATGCTTAGTACATTGCTTAGGGTGGAGATATACAACTGAGTACGTATTACGGCAACAGATTATCTCACCCAACCACTTTATGTAGAGTTAAATAGGAGTGGAGAGAGTACCCTATATAATAGGGGTTGAGGACTATCATTCCCATGCAATACCAACAGGAATCTTCCAGGTTACAATTCAGATCACAGATTTTCTTCATACTATCATACACTATAAAGAACTTGCAGTTGGCTAGAGAATCTTCCATTATTTGTGCTTTAAGAAACTGAACAAGCAGTTATGTAAACATAAAGGTGGCAGAAATTATAGTGCACAAACAACAACTTCTGAAGCTATTAAGATAATCTGTGTCTCTCAAAAACAAGTTACAAGGTTCTCTTATCTTTTCCAGGAGCACATTGTATGAATGTGCAAATAAACAAAATGGAAAATGTACCTACACTTATACAAAGGAATGTTTCTGAGAAATAAATTAATATTTCTATAATGACTAACCGTGTAATCTAGAACATCTTCAAAACAGATTTTTTTTAAAAAAAATCTAAAAACATCTAGGCAAAATCTAATGATGTAGCCTTCTCATGGATAATTTTTTGGTTTTGACTTTCAATTTTTTAACTGAAGATCTTAAACTTTAAATGGCATTAATCAAAAGCAAAATATCACTCATCTGGCCAGACATTTGTGTAAGCACTGAGGCCCTGCTCTCATTTACTGTAATTCTATGAGGTACTAATTTGAATTGTATGTGAGAGGGAAATCCTACAATTTGCTGGATCTTCAATGGTTTCTACAATTTTAATCTCCAAATTTTATAATAAAAGGAGAAACAGCACCTTCCCATATGTTAATCCTATTCTTTTCAGTTAATTCTTAATGAAAAAGAAAAACATTTTCGCCAGACCCCCTACAAAAACACATTTTTTAAAAAATACTGAGCAACTTTTATTTTCTATGACTGTATTTGCATCTGAAGTTCATAGTTCAATTCATAGCTGAATTGTCATTTCTAATACTGTTTTCTTACTCCAAAGCAGCCACAAATTGTGTTGTTAAAATTCAGGAGCAATTGCTAACTTTCCTTCTTTTCCCAAAAGTAGAAATGAAATTTGTATTAAGGTTTTGTGGGCTTTAACACAATTGTTTTGCTCTTTAAAAACTCCTCTCCCACATGTCTCTAACAAAATCATAAATTAAATCCAGCTATGGATTCATGAAATCTATATAATCCTTACCCTTGCAACACAAGTTGAAAGTAAAAGCGAGGCTTGGAGGCACATTACTTTACCAGAAAATGGAGATAAAAAAACCTTTACTGAAGTAAACAAGCTTGGTCCCTCTGAATATTTTATGCAATGATGCAAGATTCTGATAACATATACAAAATTAATGTCTTAAAATGTTAATTTTAAACCATTTTTGGGGAGGGAAAAGAGACATGGAGTCACCTAAATGGATAACAAAATTCAACCATAACTAATTTTAAAAATCCGTTTAATTATACCAAAAGCTGATTGCTTGGTTTTACTATAGTACAACAAAAATATGCAAGCTTCAAGTAGAAATAAGTTTATCATACTGGAACAAAATATAGCAAAGTGCAAACTAAAGAGGAAACACTGCTGCTTTCCTCAAATTACTCAAGAAAAATATATTTAAAATGCTATATTACAAATAAATACAACAAAGACTGAATCACCTCTTTGGTCCATATGTTTATAAAACAAACCAACTTAACCTGTTAATCTAAGGAATATTAAAGAGAATATCTAGAATGCCATTAGATACTATTTCTTTAAACTTAAGCTATGTTATTTACTTTAAAAAAGGAAGGCCTGGAAGAGTTTTATTTTGAATTCTATGAATTTTTCAATTGTTCTCCAATTGTTGTTAATAACTCTGTTCATGTTCAAATACTGGTACTGCTGAAAAGTTACACTGCATTTTTTTCTTAAGAATGCTTGGTCCAAGTTGAAACAATTGTCCAAAGACATTTTTGAAGAACATCAAAGATAGTTCTTTGACTTATTTTAGCAGCGGGAAAAATTATAATACCACTCATACAAAAAACATTTCACCCTGAACTACAGCACTCTAACATAAACTTACAGGAATTCATACACACTCAACCTTTTTAGAAGATAATTTGTCCTAGTATATAAGCATTTTCCTTATATATTATTTTCAAGACTGAATATAAAAGAATATTGCTATAAAACACACTTCCTTGGTTACTTCATTCCTGTTTTTAATATATAAATCCATTTTTAAAAGCAATAAATAACTATCACTGCAGTCACTTTAAAATACAAGTTTGATGTATTCTGTTCAAAGGCATGGGAGGCCAGAGATGTCTTCACTAAATGGTATCTATTGTCTGTTCAAATGTGTATTTAAATATCCATTACTAAACAAGAACAGTAAGAAGTTCTATCCACCATTCTTTTATACAAAATAATAATAATAATAATCATATACAGTGATTTATCTACAAAACACTTCATCAGTTTAATCTTACTAGGGGTTATCTATGATTGCCTCCTGTTGTAATTTTGCTTGTTTTTCTCAGTAGATCCATTTTTAGATGGCAATGTTACAATAATATGTAACATATTCTGAGGACAATAAATGTATTGCAGTATTTTAACAAAAAGTGCATTTCTATCATATAAATTATTCCCAGCCTAGTTTTAATATCAATAGAATTTGTTTTGTGAAAACTGTTGGTAGTTTCATCTGATGAGGCAATCACAAACATAAGAAGCATCTGAGTTTCCAGCATAACAATCTTTCTTCATATAGCCCTAAAATCTTTATAATTAGTAATTTACAAATACAATCTATATAACTGTCTTTAGTTCTGGGGCCTGAGAACGTTTGTTTTGTAAAACCATTAGTTTTGTACAGTAACACTAAATATTAAACCAGTTTACATATAAACACAACAGCATTACATATACCATGTTTGGTGCTCAATAAAATATGGAAATTAAGATGCAGGATTCTTATGATAAAATATTGAAGAAATAATCTTTCTCAAACTGAACTAATTTTCTTTAAAAAATCCTCATGGCTTGAATTGGGGTAATATTCTTCAATTGTGTTTGTTATTGTCTTTTTAATAAGAACTTCCTTACCACATCCATTACAACATTGCCAAGCAGTAATCCATCAATAGACACAGAACAGCAGAAAAAGGGAGAAACTAAAAAATTAGTTCTAATATATACTCAAGGCACTACCGCCCCGGAAATCATTTTATACTACTGTCTATTTAGTAAATAAATACATATATACATAAATAAATAAATAAATAGATAAATAAATAAATAAATGTACCTTGGTATTTAACTTTAAATTAGCTGCAACAAAATATATTTTATTAAATTCTCAGTATTAATGCTATTTCCACTGCCTTATGACCTTGATTCAGAGTGCAGGATGAGCACAAAATTTATATTTGTGGCTACTGCGGAGAGAGCTCTGCTGTCAAATGACGAAGTAGTTCCATATAGATTGATTCATTCTTGCTGGAACTGCCTACCATTGCGATTATAAGAATGACAAAAAGATAAACAATAAATCTCTTTTAAACTCTTTTAGAGCAAGATAACCTTGATAATCAATATATTAATACATATGAATATAAATTGAGATTTTTACCACAACATTTAGAAAAGCTCTGGAGCAAAGAATTGTACTGTCTAATTATTATTGCTATGGGTATGATTCTATTATCATGACAATGTGGCTGTCTTTTAATCTTTCTTAAAAAGATTTATATATAGGCACAATACCTACTTTAATCTTAGTTTTAAGATTAAATTCACACGGTACTTCCTTAATGGAGGAAAACACACACATACAGACTTCCACTGTTAATATATCAGGGTTGTTTGTTCCAATTTCTAGCTAGAAATCCCACTTTTTAAGGAAGGAGCATGAATGAATGATGAATCAGTTGGGCAATGAAAGTACCTAAGCTTCTATGGTAAAACAGTGTATTTTTCAGCCATTGTTACTTGTATTTGCTTCCAAAAGTTTTTTGAAATACCAGCACATGCAGTGCACGCTTGACTGCATAGGAGACCTATGAGTTAGGATAAAATACAATTTAGTCACTTCTTCCTAATACTCACATTGGCCCATTAAGGTACTTTCTGTTCTTGGTATTCATTTCATAACATTTTATAATAAAGACAGCTGCAGTCACACCACTATTGCTTTTGTTGAAGCACACAAACAGAATGTATCTATTCAAAGCTAAGTTGATAAAAGTCACATATAATTGCTCCCAAGCTATCTAAAAATTGGGAAAATTCTATGGAGATTCTCAATTATCCAGATCATGGCTGTCCCGAAGGTGCTTTTCATAAGGCAACTGGCCTTTCTTGGGTTTCTTTTTTCCTTGAAAACCCCAAGAAAGTCCAGATACCTTTTGAAAAGCACCTTTAGGATAAAAATTAGGAAATTGAAAAGGAAATTAAACTGTCCTGTTTTAAAAATTATAAGTGTTTACTAGAATAATTTTGTTCTGAATCACATACAAAAAAGTTTTTCTTTCTTTCTTTTCTTTGTATCTGTCACAGTATAATCTGGTAAACATGAGTTTTTCAAAACCTATGGTTTCCACTGGTCTTAATGATATTAGCGAATCCTTAATTTTAGAGAACATTAAAATTGGCTTTGTAATGGATCATTTCATTAAAGACATTTCATTTTGTATTATTTGACCTATACAACTTTTCAAAATCTGTAGTGTGACTACAGCATGTACCATAAATTATAAGGTCTGAAATGTATAAAAATAAATAACTGAAACTGGCTTTAGTGAATACAATGCATCTTAATAAAACCCTTCATAAAATGCTCTCATTTTGAATCAATAGCATTCATATCCTTATTAGAGCTTTGCTTCAGCTACTGAATCTGCTCACATATAATATCAGTTCACAATTGTTTTGTTCCCACGGCCATGCTAATATTCTGTACTGAATGGGATTCAATTAATAAGCAAATATCTAGCTGCTGAATTTTTAAAACTATGTCTGCAGCATTCAATTACTACACATCTAAATGGTCACATTATAAATCTTTTTTTTAATCAATTTCACATTTGGCACATTTATTCATTCTTCAGAAATGCCCCTGTATTTTGTTCAATACCATCACAAACAATGATCACAACACCAACTGTTTGACTGATTAGCAGCTTCACAAGGTGGTTTATCTCAAGCTTCTCCTTAATGGGTCACACCTTGCCTATGACAGAGGCACATTAGGTACAGTGCAGTAGGGTGTCATTTTTGGACTCTAGAGGAAAGCATTTTCCAAATGGATAGAACCTCTAGTTTGCAGTCCACATACCATGCATTTCCCTGGTAATTCCAATCCATCAGCTACTGAAGCCATTTCTGGAAAGCTTCACTGCAGACTGCTTCCTTTTATGCACAGCACTTTTGTAAAAAATTCAAAGTGTAGCAAGAAGATTCAAAGTGTTGCAAGAATCCTTGAAAATGAAATAATTATTGTCAGTACAGTCTGCCCAACTCCAAACACCAATGCTTCCATGGGAGCCATGCTTTTCCCAGCCACTCTGTAAATTCCAGCTACTGCTGCACCTGAAAGGGACAAGACAACTATAATTAGAACCAAAGATTTTTATTCAAAAATCACCATAGTCAATATGTAATGTTCCCTTGCTCCATACACAATTTATTTTACCACTCTTATCACACTGGATAGCAAGTACAGTATAATTCTATAATTTACTAAAATGTAAATGGACACTCTTCTTAAGGATATTTAAGGAATGATCCAGCAAAAGTCAAACATTTCTTTCCCATTCATTTGGGGAGAGATCTAAATATGTGTTCAGCTTCCCCATTCAGTGAGACTTAAAAGTTCCCAACCCATGTAAGAAACTAATAATTAAAAGCCTACACAAGACCGGTAATCAAATAATATAAAGGTTTAATTTCTGATTGTTGACTGCTGATGAAACATCCTAAAATAGAACTCAATTCTGCAATGATACTGTTGTAAGAATTCTTTATTTATATACAGTCTAGACCAATTTCCTTTGAATTTTGATCCACTGTCTAATTGTTTCAAATGTTTAAACCTTATCAAGCATTCTGCCTAGAGGACAGGGGCAAAGTAAACCACCTGCTCCAATTGAATCCTATTCCACTTATAGCTTAGTTCAACAGGGCATGCACTGACCTCTACTCTCACCTTTTGCAATGAATTGGAACTGTGAGAAGTATTTCAATTTAATCAGTTTCCTATTTCAACTGAGCAGAAAAAAAACTTTAAATCAAGGAAGAATCACAAAAGCAACTTTAGACCGTAGTTTGGTTCAAAGCTGGTAACCAAACTATAGATAGTTCCTGATTTATGACATTTCATTTAATAATGGCTCAAACTTACAACAGCCTCAGAAAAAAATGATTTATAACCTGTCCTCAAATTTGCAATTGATGCACACACACCCCCATGGTCATATGATCCAATTTGGGTACTTGGCAACTAGCTCACATTTACAACTAATTGCAGCCTCCTGCAGTCACATGATTGCAATCTGCAACTTTCCCAGTCAGTTTCTGACAAACAACATCAACCTGGGAAGCAGGATTTGCTTAACAATCGCACGACTTGCTTAACAACCATGTGATTCGCTTAATGATTGTTATAAAAACGGTCAGAAAATCAGGTTCAGTCACATAATGACTTATTTAACTTAACAACTACATTTCTAAGCAACCGAAACTCCAATCCCAACTGTAGTTGTAAATTGAGGACTAGCTGTATTCTACTTGAAATAAACTGATTTCCCCCCCACAGAAAAATGAATATTTTATTGATTTTTTTTCTTAAAGAAATAGGGTTCATTCTAATAGTTAGTGTTCAATTATCTGAAAAATAGTTTTCAGATAATTCCTTACAGAAAACTTCCA
Source organism: Pituophis catenifer annectens (assembly GCF_029215685.1). NCBI lineage: Eukaryota > Metazoa > Chordata > Lepidosauria > Squamata > Colubridae > Pituophis > Pituophis catenifer. The sequence goes on from NW_027256883.1 coordinate 68,972,182, forward strand.
TAAATTATTCCATAAATTATTCTATCATTAGCATAAAATTAATCTACCATCTTTCTCTACTCTACCTTACCTAACTCTTTCTATAAGGTGTTTATGTTCTGATTTAAGCTTATTTTTTGATATGAAGATTTTAAAAATATAGAAAGTTTATTATATGTAAATAAAATCCTGTATGTACTGGTTATTTTTTAAAGCAGACACCGCTTCCTATTTAAAACAACAGCTGGCAGTAGCATTAATCATAATATGTGGGTCCTCATAAGGTAGTGTAGATCTGATAGTCTTTATATTAAAGCTACCGTGTGTGTGTATGTGTACATAATTATTTAATTAAATCAAATGTGTTCATTTTTATCATTCTAATTTTTGTAAGAGAACCATACAAGTCAAGTATAAAAATAATAAGAACAAATCTTGGTTAATGAAATGACTCCTATAACAAACTAAATGCATCATTCTTTTGTACTGCAAAGACAGAACTGATTTCATATCAAATCTAATTGATGGCTTAATTTATTAAACCAAAATATCACAACTCCAAATCAGTAGAAGACAAAAATCCCGAAAGCAAAAAGACTGCACATTAATAGCTTGCTTAAAGTTATGTTATAAAGTATTTTTTACATTTCTGTGGATATCTCAAAGAATGTATCAAAATCTGTGCATAGGGGAAAACCCAATACTAAATAAATCATAACTATATCATAATGAAAAAATTCTACCATCTACAGTTAATAAAGCTAATATCTATACAGCAAGTTATACTGTACAAAATGGTTACAAAGGCATTCCATAGATTGTTGCTCCTAACAACTTTATGAAAATTTCTATAGGGAATATAAATCTACCACACAGGTACAGACACACACAAAATCATACATTCTCATATATGGGTCCAAGCATTGCTTTCCCCAAAAAATGATTGTAAAAAACTCATGAGATCCCAATTGTTTTATGAGGGATGACTGAGCATCTCCTGTAATCACTAAGCACTAGGTTGACAACTCCAAACAATGCTCCTTTTCATATGCCATTAGTATATCTTTTAGGAATCTGGAAGTCATGGAAAGAAGCTAATGATGCAGCAAGTGTCTAACTTGACCCAAGAGAGAACCACAGTACAGTACCTTCCACATTCATTAAGCAATTGTGCTTTTTTGGTTTTTTGGGTCAGAGTGACACATATATATTTCTGACATTTATATATAAAAAACAATTTGTTGAATTGAAATAAGATAAACTTAATTTGCTATGATAAGCAAAATAGTGCACCTATTCTATAAAGGGTCAGATAACATTTTTTCTTTTGAGAAGCTATTCTTATTAGTTATAACTATTTCAGTAGCTATCTCCTAAAGTACTTTAGATTGTAGCAAAATCTTGAAGAGAATGTAAGTGCAACAGATTGTCTTAATTGCAAAAGTGCAAAATTGTCTTAAGAATACACAGACAATATCTTTATTGGACAAAGTCTCATTGTCAAGTTATTAAATGGTTCTTTAGAACCTTCATTATCTTTAATACAATAAGAAACATGCATTAACATATAAAAATGCCAGATTTTAGTTGCTATTTACTAAACTTCACTGCAATTAACGTGCTTCATTGCATTAACGTGGACCAGCAATTTATGCAAATTTGTTCTGCTGGCAACTTAAAACTTACTATACAATGTGAAGGTTATGCTATTATTATTTATCCAGAATTCCAGTATATCACAGATGATCTTTCAGTGCTTTACAAAGCATTGTCATAATCTCCCATCCTTTATTGCCATAGTTGCACTAGACATCTTTTATAAGGGAAGGTTAAAAAAATAGCTATTGCTATTTTCACCAAAGCTAGAATGGCAATAAGAAGGTAATATAGAACCCTTTTTTTAAAGATCCAGATTTTTATTATCAGTTTGACTCGTGGAAATGGGCACACCTACTTTAGACTTCAAAATGCAGAGTTTTTAAAACCATACTAGGATAAAAGGACAGGTTAAGGAACAGACCTGGCACACAAATGATCCAAGTATATTATCAGAAATTCACAAAATATGTATATAAAGCCATTATGTAACTTGAGAATAAGAACTGTGGTTATCTCTGCAGTCATTTATCAGATAATGGCACTGGAAGAGAATTATGCCTAGGATATTATTATAATAATATAATAGCTACAATCTCTTACGTGATTTTTTTTCTTTCAGAGAATAAATAGCAAGCCAATATAAAATTCCAAAAATATGAACAGAAGCAATACATGAACATTTATTACAATTGCTAGTAATAATCTTCAAAAAGAACCACAACTATATTTGAACATGTAAGACTTACTGGTTATCATAGCTCCAGTTACAGAACCCAGAAATCCAATGCTGACCACAATGACAGAGATTACTCTCCCTTGCCTATGCCTTTGCAGCATGACAAACATTAACACTCCTGCAGCACCGTGGACAAAGAGAGAAGAGAAGAGAGCCCATAGGAAAACCCAGTACCACATTTCTGGAAAAAAGTAATCAAACAGCAGGTTAATATTTCTTATTTCTTTCTGATTACAACAAATATATATATACTAAAGTATTTGAAAATTGATAGAGATATAAATGCATGCACAAAAGTAACTCACTTACAAGTTAATTTTATTATCTTGTCCACTATCCATTTTTAAAAATATTATGTACACCTCAATGTTTTTATTTTTTTTCCCCTTTTCCTAAAAACTACCTAGTGGACAATTTTTGTCAGTGGGGAATATGCAAATTATATAAAAAAGTAAATATTATGTCATGGAAATAACATAATCACATAACAGTACCAGTTCATTTTATTATTCTGCCACTACCCATTTTCAATAGGGTTGTGCATACATCTGTATTAGATTTTGTTTCCTTTCCTTTTCTGTAAGCTACCAAAAAGACTTTTTTTGTTAACAGGTTGCAAAACAATTATATGAAAAATTAAATATTAAAACAAACTTCAGTTATGCTACTGTGTCTATGATATCTATTTTGTATGTATGTGGGTACATACTGTACATATGTGTGTGTGTGTGCATATAAATATCTCTCATACAAAGTCACACACTCTATTTTTAAAATACTCTGAGAGCTAAAATAAGAATGTAATTTAAGGGAACCAAAATACAGAATACTAACTGTTCAAAGTATTTAAGGTATTTGCTTTGCTTAAATGGGCAATATGCAAAATGATGGGTTTCCCCCTAATGAAGCTAATATTATTTCAGTTATCAATACATTGCTTCTGGATGCTTATAGACTGAGGTTTCTTATTATTTGAGGACTGAATGTCTGCTACATAGGACTGAGATATGTAAAATAACAGAATATTAATTTTTTGAATTGCTCAATGCTTTATGTTATATTAAAATTCTGTTTATTTAGAGATGTTAAATACTCAAGTAAATAAAACAAATCTTTAAATTTATGGAATTAACTTGGTATGCAGATGTAGGATTATTCAAAAATATAATATTTTAAACCATAGAATTTCACCACACATACTAGTTATAGTGCTTTAATAAAATATACTTCTATCATACAAACATTCATTTCCAAAAACTGCTGTTTTACAGTGCAATACCACAGTATGCTTTATTGTTTTTAATTTTCATCACTAATTTGAAAACATTCCTTCATTTAAAGAGACATATATTGAATCATATAAATCTATGCAACTAAACCAGAATCCAATAACAATATAAGTTCTCAACTTACAATAGTTTGACCATTCAAAGTTTTGATGGACATTACAAAAGCTATTTATAATCCATCATCAAAATTGAAATTGCCCCCCCCCATGTGATCCTATTTTGGACTCTTGGTAACTAGCTTGCATTTCTGAGCAGTTGCAGCATTCCAAGGTCACTTGGCACAATTTGTGACATTTTCCCGTTTTCTGGTGGGAAATGGAACAAAGATGTCTATTGGACATGCTAACTTTATTTAATGACTATGTGATTCACTTAATAAGTGATTTGTTTAATGTCTGTGTTGACTCATTTTATGACCATCATATAAACAACTTTGGTCACTTGGTGCCACTGTACAAATGAGCCTGGATACCATGCCATCTTTGGTATTGTATGGGATTGCACTCCCTGAGACAGACCCAGTGAACAATCTGGGGATCTCTTAAGAGTCTGCTCCATGAGCTGCATTTGTTGCCAATCTGTTTCCAAGTCTAATTCAAGGTGCTTTTAAAATCTTTTTTAAAGTGCTTCATGGCATGGCACCATGCTATCTGAGGGTCTGTCTCTCCCTGGTTGTATCAGTCTACCCCATTACATTTTGCAGAGAATGTAATACCGGTATCATCGGCTAGGGATCTACATCTGGTGAATCCCAGGAAGCTTGCCTTCACTGTGTAGTGCCTACCTTATGGAACATCCTTTCACTGAAATTCGTTTGGCCCCATCCCTCTTGATTTTTCATAAGGCCCTCAAGATCTGGTTATGGTATTAAACTCATTTATATAACCACTGATCTCACAACAGTAAATGGGTGGCTTACAGGAGAGCTAAAACAGTTAATAAATACATTAAAAAGTATAAAAACCAAAATAAAATAAAGAATAATAGACAAAGGAATGTTAAACGTAACAGAGCCACTTCACAGTTCACCTGTTACCATAACCAGTTCTTGAGGGACTTCTAGAACACAGATGTCAAACTCAGTTTCATTGAGGGCTGCATCAGGATTGTTTGACCTCAGGGGGCCTGGGTGGGTGTGGCCAGGTTGACATCACATGTGTCAGGGGCGCCTGTGGCGCCCCGAGCTTCGTTTTTGGCTGCGACGGCCTCCTGCAACCCTTTGCCAGCGAAAACAGAGCTCCATTTTCCCTGGGAGAGGCACCGCTGGTCCAGGCTGGTCCTTTGCTGTTTCCAGGGCGGTCCCGTGGGCTAGATCTAAACACCCTGCAGGCCAGATCTGGCCCCGGGCCTTGAGTTTGACACCCCTGTTCTAGAAGCTCAACAATAATAAAAACAATCTCATCTCAGCAGAGAGAAGATTCCATAGCATAAAAGGCCACTGCTTAAGACCCATTAAGTATTGATCTCTAGGCAACAGAATCTGTAACATGCCTCCCACTGCTGGATCCAGTAGGATAAGCAAATGAAAGAGGGAAGAGTAATGGCCCCTGTGGCACTCCACATAGTAGAAGCTGAAATCTCTTTTCCCCAATCATCACTAACTGGAACTGACCAGTAGAAAGGAGGTGAACTAGCACAAGATCATGCCAATACTACCCACCCCAATCCTCCGAGTCAGTCCAGAAGGTTATCATGGTTGACGGCATTGAAAACCACCAAGATGTCAACTAATGCAAGGATGACACACCGTAACTATCCTGCCCACATCAAAGACCATCCAAAAGTGTGACCGTCGCCATTTCCATACCATATTCAAATATAAATCTGACTGAAAAGGATTAAGATAATCTGCTTCATTCAAATTCCTCTGAAGCTGCTACACAACCACATTTTTCCCCTAAAAAGGAAAAGCTGGATACTGGCTCATCAGGATGAAGAACTTTCTGTTCAACCAGGAATTAAAATTAATTAATGCAGCATGTGGTTTGGAGTTTTGTTCCACCATATTTCATGTTATTTATTTTATACTATTCTATTTTTAATCAAATTATTTTTGTTGATCATAAGTCAGAGAATTTATGAGACAGCATACTAATACCTAAATAGAATAAAATGCTATATTAGTGGGCGTTATTTATTTTGGAAAGTATTAGAACTAAATATTAAGTTTAGCAAATGGATTTATTTTCGTATAATGCAAACTAGCAGACTTTTAAATCTCAGTCATGCAGTAAATCAGAAGTTTTCATTAATAGTCAGTATTGATATCCTTCAGGTTCCATGTGTCTAATGGCATTTCCATTCCTTAGCTGTAACCCATCTTCTATTCTTATCTTCATTAAGTGCCAAACTAGCACATCTCTTACTCCTGTATTTCACTCTATGCATCTGATAAAGTGAGCTGCAGCTTACAAAAGCTTGTCTTTTAATAAAATTTATTAGTCAGAAAAGTTGCTACCAATCTCCTGATTTTTGGCTACCATACATTAACACAGCTTTCTTCCTTCAATGTCTAGGACTGTGATAGCGAACCTATGGCACGCATGCCACAGGTGGCACACGTAGCCATATCAGTGGGCACACGAGCTCAGCTGTGGCGCGCATGTGCATGCCGGCCAGCTGATTTTCAGGTCTTCTGGGCCCACCAGAAATAGGGAAACAGGTTGTGCCCCTCCTGGCACGCAATGGCAAAAAGGTTAGCCATCATATGGTCTAGGAGCAATGATTTTAATGCTTTTTAGAAAATCTATACAAGTTTCTCTCTCTTTTTTTGGCAACTGAAGGATCATTTTATCAATTGGTAGCTATTTTGTGCTACATGTATTTTTGAAACCTCTTTTGTTCTATTGTTTATTTCAAATAAACTTGTGTAGATTTTTCATAATCCTATTTAACAATTTCAGGGTTGTGAGCCAGCAATTTATAGGCCTAGAGCAGGCCTGTCAAACTGGCAGCCTACAGGCTGGATGCGTCACACGCAGACCACATCCACCCCAACTCCACAAAGGCAAAAAACCATTACGATATGTCATATGACGCAATCAAGTTTGACACACGTGGCCTAGAGTTATCTTTTGCTTTCCCCTTGCCTTTTGGTACTAGAAATGTTTTTTCATTCTTCATTTTATTGTTGTTTGCAGAAGGTTATTCAGTTATGTTGCTAGCTTGGAGTGTAGGCTTGTCAAGATTAGAGCCAAAAACCATGCAGTTAATCTCTATATATTTCTGAGTTGCATCTGAATCATTTTTATTGTTCTCACTACATCTTCCTTTTGTTTTTCATCAAATTCTTTCCAAAATGTTGTGCTTTTCATTGCACTCTTAATCATTTTCCAATATTCAACAATTGCTTTATCAGAATTTGTTATAACAGTGTTTTGTTTAAACCAATTTATTATTATTGCTTATTGGGGAATATCCAGAGAAATGGAGTAGCAGAGATTGTTTAGAAATAAAAAAATCTTCAGTGTGCAATTTATTAGGGTCTTGTACCTATTCTGTAACAGGTGAGCCAGCAATAGAAGATTAGAATCAACTAATTTAGGTCAAAGAGCTGAGATTGTTAACTTGTGGTTAGCATTTTTGGAACCAGATTAAAGCAGCATAGGAAGAGATAGGGACGTTGACTAACCTGAACGTCCGTTTTATCCTCGCTGCGACGACATTCCACTGATTGGGGATACTCTCAGTCTCACTGGACAGCCTGGGTGCCACTCAAACTTCCTCTACAGCTAGGATACGCCCACAACTCCTGCGCATGTCCAGTCTTTTCACGAAGTTTCATCTTCATATCCTTGATCTCTTGCTTATGTCCTCAATTTCAGACTATATTCTATCTCGGACTGCCATCACTGTAGCTGTAGAGGAAACAAAACAAATTCCCCCAACCTTGGCCAGGCGATGGACTTCAACAGGGAGGGACGGAATGTCGTCGCAGCCAGGATAAAACGGACGTTCAGGTTAGTCAACGTCCCTTTTTCCACCTCGCTGCTCCGACATTCCACTGATTGGGACATACCCAAGTCTTTCTTTAATGGGAGGGTTTTGAATCCATCCCCTGGCCCCTGTTGGGAATTACGTATTGCAAAACTCTTCTACCGAATGATGCATCCGCTGAAGCATATGCATCCACTCGGTAATGTTTAATAAATGACGATATTGATGACCATGTGGCCGCTTTGCAAATATCTTCTATAGAAGCCTGTGTGGCCCAAGCAGCTGATGTAGCTGCACTTCTAGTAGAATGTGGTACTATGCCTCCTGGTACCTGGTAACCTTTCCTTTTATATGCTGAAGCAATGCAAGCCTTAAGCCATCTACCTATTATAGCTGAAGGTAGTTTTTTTCCCATCGTCGATGGTAAAAATGATATCAGCAATGCTTCCGACTTACGGAATGATGCTGTTCTTGTAATATAACACTTCAATGCTCTACGAACATCTAATGTATGCCAAGCCTTCTCTAATTGATGTTTAGGATTTGGACAGAAATTAGGTAGTACAATGTCTTGAGATCTATGAAATAGCGAATTAATTTTTGGTATGAATACTGGATCCAGTCTCATCACCACTCTGTCTGGAAAAAATATACATAGATCTTTACGAATAGACAATGCTGCCAATTCCGATACTCTACGAGCTGATGTTATGGCTAGTAAAAAGGCTAGTTTTATTGTAATATGACGTAAGTCCGTATCTTTAATAGGTTCATATGGTTCCGAAGTTAATGACTGTAGTACCAAGTTTAAATCCCAAGTTGGATATCTGTGTACCACTGGTGGTCGTAAATTTGCTGCTCCATGTAAAAATGATCTAATCCTAGGATCTTGAGATAAAGAATGACCTTTGTCAGTATTTAACACTGTTGCTAGTGCTGCTACCTGACGTTTTAATGTAGCTGGAGCCAGACCTTTGTCAAATCCTGACTGTAAAAATTTTAGAACATCTTGAACATTCGCCGAAGTAGGATCTGTATGATGATCCAAAGCCCATCTGGCAAATTTTTTCCACAACGCATTATAAATACGTATGGTTGCTGGTCGTCTGGCAGCTTGAATAATATAAATTACTTCATCTGGTATTTGGTCTTTTTTTAGATGAATCCTTTCAAGCGCCAGACGGTCAACTGGAACCATTCTGGCTCTGGATGATAAATTGCTCCTTGACTCAGTGACATTTTGTTTACTGGCAGCTTCCATGGCTGTTGGATCGAACAATCCCTCAGGTCTGCAAACCACTCTCTGCGCGGCCAATATGGTGCTATTAAAATCAGATCCGCTTTCTCCTCTAACATTTTCCTGATGACATGTGGAATGATGGGAATTGGAGGAAATGCATAAAGTAGCCCCCGAGGCCATTGAACTCTCAGCGCATCCAGAGCTTCTGCTCCTGGAACTTGAAATCGGGAAAAAAATCTCGGTAGCTGGGCATTCTTTTCCGTTGCAAATAGATCTACCTCTGGTTTTCCGAATCTCTTGACAATCTGCTGAAACAAACTCGGGTGCAACTTCCACTCCGATTGGTCGATGATTCCCCTGCTCAACCAATCTGCTTGTTGATTTAGTGATCCTGATATGTGTTCTGCCTTTATGGAAAGGACGTATTTTTCTGCCCATTCCATTAGTCTTTCTGTTTCGTCCATGAGAATTTTCGATCTTGTTCCTCCTTGTCTGTTCAGATGCGCTTTCGTAGTCATGTTGTCTGTTAGAACTAACACATGTTTTTTTGTTACTTGTCTCTGAAATTTCTTTAACGCCAATCTGACCGCTCTCAATTCCAACAAATTTATGCTTTGTTGTTTCTCCACCTGAGACCAAGTGCCTTGTGCTATTTGAGATCCCAGATGGGCCCCCCATCCACTTAAACTGGCATCTGTGGTCAACTTGATTCTGACTGGCTCTAGAAAAAGAGTTCCCGCACTTATTGCAGAAGACTTCCACCATTCTAGTGATAGTCTCACTTTGTGAGGAACTACAATTTTGTTTTGAGAATCCGCTATGCCCTGCCTTTGGAAAGGCAACATTAGCCACTGTAGTTGTCGAGAATGACGTCTGGCCCAAGGCACTATGTTTATACAAGAGATTAATTTTCCTAGCAGTTGAGACAGTAGGATCAATGAAACAGTCTTTTGTGATAGAACCTGAACTATCAGACTCCGAATGCTGGATTGGCGCTCTGGCGATAGATATACTAAGCCCTGTCTGGAGTCTATTACTGCTCCCAGATGTATAATCCTTGTTGTTGGTACAAGGTGACTCTTGTCCCAATTGATAGTTAATCCATGATCCTCCAATGTTTTGAGAACTACAGTTCTGTCTTCGTTCGCTCGGTCTATTGAAGACGACAGTATCAATATGTCGTCCAGATAACAGACAATCCTTACTGATTTTTCCCGAAGTGTTGCTGCAACCGCTGCCATCAACTTCGTGAAAGTTCGTGGGGCCGATGAAAGGCCAAAAGGCATAGAGCGGTATTGGAAATGTCGATTCGCATAAGCGAATCTTAGATATTGTCTGTGCGCCTGGTATATGGGTACATGTAGATACGCCTCCTTCAGGTCGATGGATTGCATCAGATCGTTGGATCGGATACAAGCCAATACCGACCTGAGGGAGTGCATCTTGAAGCGGCGATATCTCACATGAAGATTCAACCGCTTCAAGTTGAGGATGGCTCTCCATCCTCCCGAGCTCTTGGGCACAAGAAATACTATTGAATAAAATCCTTTTTGTATCTGGTCCGGTGGAACTAATTCTATGGCTTCTATTTTTAGTAAATGTTGAATTTCCAGATCCATGAGCTTTTGTTTGTCTAAATGCTTTGGAAAGGGGCATTGTATAAAACAATTTGGAGGAGTTGACGTGAACTCCAGTTGTAGACCGTCCGATACTGTGCGAATGATCCAGTTGTCCTTTGTCGAAATCTCCCACTGGTGGTAAAACAACTGGATTTTTCCCCCAATGGGACGAGGAGTCAATGAGTCATTTACCCCTGCGGAATGAGTGAAAGCTCGTTCCTCTGAATGGACGTTTGAAACCTGTCTGGCGTCTTCCTCTATCACGGAATGTTGCTCTTTCCGAAAAATTGGAATATTGTTGAAAAGATGATCTAGGAAAATAGGAACCGCCAGGTCCCTGCTCTTGCCGAAAGGGCTGCCTTGGATATGGTGAGAAACGACGATCTGGACGTCTATATGATGACGGTAGCACCTTCTTTTTATCACGTCCTTCCACTAATATTGCATCCAAAGAAGAACCAAATAAAGACTGGCCTTGATATGGTGCAGCTGTAAGACGCCATTTTGATTTCATATCGGCTTTCCACTGTTTCAACCAGAGTAGTATACGAGATGTTATTGCGGAAGCCAACGCTCTGGATGCAAATTTGGCTGCATCCAAAGCTGCATCAGCCGAATACTCTGCTGTAGCAATTAGCTTTGCTAGATCATGTTGGGTTCTTGCATCTTTTGGAGACACCCTCTCTTTCAACTGTCGAAGCCAAGTTAACGAAGCTCTATTAAAAAATGACGCAGACGTTGCTGCCTTAATAGCCCAGGCGGCCGCCTGATGAGTTTTTGTGAAAGTCATGTCTGCACGTTTGTCTTCTAGTCTCAGACCTTCACCTGCATCACTAACCAACACTGATGGTGAGGTAAGGCTAGCCACTGGTTCATCAACCGAAGGTAACAGAAGAAGGGATTCCAATTCAGGTGAACTACAATAAAGCTTCTTATCAAAAGAGTTAGGACCTAATATAGATCCAGGTCTCTCCCAGGGTTTCTTAATGACTTGAGAAAACAATTCTGGTAAAGGAACATAATCATAGTCCTTAGACGGAACTGGAAATAAATTGCTAGAAGTTCCGGCATGTGAATTTAAATCCAAAGATTTATCACTACTCAGTTCCATATTTGTTGCTATCCTTGCTTTACGCAGAAGGGATTTAAACATTGAAGGTTTAAATAAACCTTGAAAGGCAGGTTTATCGACCTCCATCTCCTCATCGTCTGACAACTCAAATTCTTCCAAACAATCTAACTCTGGATGTTCCTCCTCAGTATGTCCACACTCAGCCACCAAATGGTGAGTTGGATTTTGATGAACATTAAAGGATGTCGATGGTATTGGTTCTGCTAAGAACCCAGACTGTTGTAGCCCTGCTTGAAATATGCGTGTAAAGGTTTGTGAAAGTAAGGCCTGAAAATCTAAATTTTGGCCTTGAATTGACCCTTCTCCCACACGGAGGCCAGCGGCCATAGGGGTGAAAGTAGCTTCAGGAGCATGCTGAATTAAAGGTTGTTTACTAGTCTCCACATTTACCCTGCTCTGGGTATTTGAATACAAATCATTAGCTAACAAAGGCATGTCTTGAGTAACTGAAGTAAACTCATCTTTCTGCCAAACACTCTGTTCTTCTTCTCCCAATGGAGAAATTAAAGATTCACTAGTTTGAGGTAACAGTATCTCCTCTTTGGGGTCTAATTTGAGTAGCCATTCTGGCCTTATTAAATTGCTTTTCAAGGGCATTATGCCTACGTTGTTCTTCTTTTGAAGGCTTTTCCACCTGTCTAGACATAGGTTGGTCCACAAACTCTCTAGCTCTAGCCTTCCCTTTTTTTGATTTAATACCCTTAGGTGATGGCATTCTTGGAGGTGAGACAGCTTGATCTAGTTCTGAGGAAAACTCCTCTGTCATTTTTTTTTTTTAATTATAAATATAAACCACACAATAAAATTGAGAATAAGAATAAATTGTTACTTTCCTTTGAAGAATGAATTCAGGAGAGTAGAAATTGACACACAATGTCTGTGGTCGTTACTTAGTATCCTTTTAAAACAGCTCCTGCGGAAGGCACTCCCTCAGACCGCTCTGTCAATTGGCGGCTAGGCACTTCAAACGGCAGACAATTAACAGCGAGATATCGGAGCCTCAGGCAACGCTCCTCACTGCAGCCTCTTTCTATTGCCGGTAACTCTCCTGATAGTCGGAGTTTGCTACAGCGCAGGGACTCCCAAGCCGCTTACAAATAGATTCAATTGAATTTAAGCTATGGAGGGTTTTAAAACGAGGGCGGTTATCCCGGCGCGCCGGTTAACCAGCTCCCCGCTCGCGGCTCCAACGGCTGCTTAGAGACCGTTACTAGGTCTGCTTTCTTATGCGCTGATAGATCTATCCCAAAGCGGTTAGCACCCCAGCCAGGAAACGCGAAAACCGCTCAGCGCTAAATCCTTTTGTTATTTTAAACGGAACCCTCCTAATAGCAAATCTGGTCTAACATTTCACTAAAACACCAAATCTGACAGTTTTGACTGATTGCAAAAGGCACACCAGTCTGATCACCTAAGCCTGAGTGAAAAGACTGGACATGCGCAGGAGGTGTGGGCGTATCCTAGCTGTAGAGGAAGTTTGAGTGGCACCCAGGCTGTCCAGTGAGACTGAGAGTATCCCCAATCAGTGGAATGTCGGAGCAGCGAGGTGGAAAAAGGTTGTTCAGTCACACACAGTTTCTCTAATTGGGGAAAGAAAAAAAGGGTCAAGCACAGGACAATGCCTACTGACTATAATGGTGAACATATTGTTGAGGGTAAAACTTCCCTCTGCATAGTACGCAACAGTCCGGACAGCAAAGAGATACGTTGCTGGTTAAACACACAGATACTCACAGACTCTGAACAGTGAAAAAGAAAAACATTTTTTATTCTTAGTGAAAAAAACAAACTTGGTTTCTCAAAACAATGATAACACATTTTCGAATAATCACTCTCCAACACAAAACATAGTTTGCTTACAGTTCTCTTCAGTCACACACAGTCCCTCTTCAGAAGTTCAATCATCAAATAGCAGGAGCAGGAGCTCCCAGGCTTCCTGTCTTCCTTTATGGCTGCCTGATAATAGCACAGCCAATCATTCTTCCTATGACATTTAAAGACACAAACATAGATTTTCTATATATTACCTACCCAACCGTAGGATAAATATCCAACACATATGACTAAGAGAGAGATGCTGTGAAGGTCATATAAGATGGCATTGATCACAAAGTTACTTTTTCATCACTGTCAAAACCGTGAATTATCACTATCTGAAACAGTAAGAAGACTATCTGTCTTTTTTACATATGCTTTTTCAAAACATTTATTATGATCTTTAATAGAAAAACCTATCTCTCTACATAACCCATATATTTTTTGAATTCTAACATTTTCCCTCAGAGACAAGAGATTGTATTGAGTGGGTCTGCCTGTCTGCCTATCTATTTTATCCCATCCATCCATCCATCCATCCATCCATCCATCCATCTATCCATCCATCCAAATCACCTAAATTAGTTTTATTTATTTTTTTGTAAACAAGTTTTATTAATTTTTTTCTTTCATCATACATATTTTATGAACAGAGTGTTGACCGGGTTACATCTTATACATCTTATATATATATTCATTTTTATAATCTATTCCAATCTTCCCGCTTTTTCCATATTCATCCCTTTTATATAATTCTTTATCACAAATTCATCATTTTTCACGTCTTGTTATTTCATCTTTTTTTCTCCCAAGTACATTTTACATATTTCCAATTTCAGCCATAATATTCTTTTTCCATATTTCTTTATCTTATCTTAATCTCTTCTTATACATAATACATAAACAATATCACTATCCACCCATTAATTCCTAATTTCTTACAATAATATTTCTCCATTTGCAGAATATATTTCTCAAAATCCCCATCCCACTTTTTAACTATACACAATATACTTCATCATATTCAATTCTTACATTGAAACCCTTTAACTTAATTAACCATCCACATCTTATCTTAATCTCTTAATACATAATAAACAGTATCACTATCTGCCCTTAATTCCTAATTTCTTAGAATAACATCAATTATCTTATTTCTTCATTTACAGCAGTGGTGAAATCCAAATTTTTTACTACCGGTTCTGTGGACGTGGCTTGGTGGGCGTAGCAGGGGAAGGACACTGCAAAATCCCCATTCCCACCCCATTCTGGGGCCAGCCAGAGGTGGTATTTGCCAGTTCTCCGAACTACTCAAAATTTCCGCTACTGGTTCTCCAAAACCTGCTGGATTTCACCCGATTTACAGCATATATTTTTCAAAATCCCCATCCCACTTTTTAACATTTGTTTTGTCTCCTAATTTAACTTGATTTCATAATTAAACTCAATTGCCATTTCATATTTCATCTGCTATTCTGTTTTGCTATTAGCAATATACATTATCATATTCACTTCTTACATTAAAACCCTTTAATTTAATTGACCATCCACAATTAATAATATTAATACAGTTCCCTTAAATATACTAATCTATATCTTATTTCTCTTCCTCCTTTCCACTATTTTTCCCCTCTTTAACCATTTTCTCTTGGTCTCTCCAAAATTCCACTTCTTAATAATTTCCTCTTTTTATCCCATTCTTTTAACTTCTTTTTCTTTTTGTATTTATTATATCTTTTCTCCTGAATCCTTTTTCTCACTTTTAAATATATTAAATATATTACGTGCGGCCGCATGGGTGGTTATGGGAGCAACATGGAGCTCCCATGTAACACCTCTCCTGCGTGAGCTGCACTGGCTCCCGGTGGTCTTCCGAGTGCTCTTCAAAGTTTTGGTTACTACCTTTAAAGCGCTCCATGGCTTAGGACCTGGTTATCTACGGGACCGCCTGCTACCACCAATAGCCTCCCACCGGCCAGTACGCTCCCATAGAGAGGGGCTCCTCCAGGTGCCGTCGGCCAAACAATGTCGGCTGGCGGCCCCCAGGGGGAGAACCTTCTCTGTGGGGGCACCTACGATCTGGAACGAGCTCCCCCCGGAGATACGGAGGATCCCGGATCTTCGCACCTTCCATTGCGCGCTTAAAACGTTTTTATTTCATCAAGCTGGCCTGGCCTAAATCATCTCCTCTTTTAAATTTAAATTTTAAACATAAATTTTTAATCTGTTTAATTATGGGGTATTTTAAAATTCAGCCTAAATTATTTAATTTGTTTTAATTTATTTTAGATTTTGTATTTCCTGTGTTTTATCTTCTGGCTGTTCACCGCCCTGAGTCCTTCGGGAGAAGGGCGGTATAGAAATTTAATAAAATAAAATAAATAAATAAATTACTCAATTAATTCTCCCCAAGCTTTCTCCTAATCTCTTTCCACTATTTCCTTCTTTTCCCTTTGATTGATTTTTTGGGATCGAATGTTCCCCCCCATCCACTCTTTTTTTGCCACTGTTAATCCCAGTAAAAACATTTTAACTGCTTTTTGCATTCAATTCCTTTTCCTTCAATATTATTTTCTTGCTCATTTATGCTCTCTTTTTCCTGTTCTGTGTGTTCCAGCAAAATTTCTGACTTTTTATTACCCTTTAGTGATTCACACGTTTTTAAACATCTCAATTAATTCCTCACACATCCAAGGCTCCATATTAATTTTAAAAATTATTAAAACTTTTAATTTATATTTAATTAAAATTTTAAAGTCCATATAGTCTCTTTTTAATTCCAAATAGTATCCAATTCAAATATTTATCCAATCCACTCCAAGTTAAAGCTTTGTTATCTTCCACAACTGTTGAGAGTCGAAACCAAGCAGTTCAGCAAAACGGATACTCCTTAAAAGTTCTCCATTTCCGAATTATCTTTTATTGGTCAAGGTCACAGATGTTATTTTCTCTATCTTCCAATCACTATTGCAGTACTCAATTTCCGCCAGCAGATGTCTCTCTCAAATCCACAACATTCTCAGACGACAAAGCTGTCAAAAATATTTTAAATTCACATAAAGAATACTGTTCCTCAGGTTTCTTTTTCTTTTATTATTTTTAGCTTCTCCAAATTCAATTTTAAATCCAGTTATAAAATTTTCTTTCTTGGGCTTTGGTATTTTAACTTCCTCTTTGTTCTTCTTCAAATGTTAAACTATCAAAAATATTTTTTTTTAATGAAATTTTATTGAATAAAGAATATATTACATTTCAAACTTTACGGTTCGGCAACATGTAGTCATATTGAATATTTACAGGTGCGGTATCTAAAATATTTTTAATCCACATAAAAAGTACTTTCCCTCGGGTTTCTTTTATTATTTTTAATTTCTCCAGATCCAATTTTAAATCCAGGTGTAAAATTTTCTTTCTTGGGCTTTGGTATTTTAACCTCCTCTTTGTTCTTCTCTCTCCATTAACTTTCCCAAGTGCCAATTAACCACTCATTTCCACTCTGGGACACCTTTTAAAGTTATTTAAAAAATTCTTTTTTACCTGTGAGTTGGCCAATCACTCCCCCGGTACCAGTACTCCGTTCAGACACCGCTCCTGCACAAAAAACTTAGTCCGGTTGCCCCAGCTCCAGAGCGGTCATTTTTCAATGGCTGCCACCCCTGCCGCTGGTTCGAAGAGCAGCCTCTGACCTTTCGAGGAACTTGCCTGTTCCTCTTGGTCATCCGAGGCACCTCTCCTTCTTCACCATCCCTACAGGACAGTTCTGGTCCAAAGACCTCTCCGACAGCAGTTTGTCCAGCTGTGCAAAATGGAATTTATTTCCCAGTAAAATACATAAAATTTAATTTTAAACATTATAGCCTTTCAGACTACATAATCCATCAATTCCACAGTGGCACTGGCTTTGCACAGTATATCAAGGACTTCAGTCCAAAAGTGAAAGTGGCCAGAAATTAACTTAAGTAGGAGATTGTTAGGTGTTAATGCCTTACAACCTGAAATGTCACAAATTCATTTTGGGTGGATCTGACCTAGGCAGAACAGATGATCAGAACTCATAAAGGTTTCCATTTGAGGCTTCATGGAATCAATGACAGTGCTCAAATTTTCTTAAGGTAAAGATTTATTGCTTCTCTAATACTTAATTAGCCGCCCTGAGTCTCCAGAAAAGGGCAGCATATAAATTGAAACAATTAATTAATTAATTAATTAATTAATTAATTAATTAAACATATGCTCCAGATAATTTTTATAACTGTATTTATTCATGGTAGTTTGTTAACATATGGTTTCTGCTTTTATGTGACATCCTACTTCCTACTCTATTAAATACCATAGATTTTTTTTTCCTTTTCTGTAATCTGCTTTTACTTTCCATCTCTTTTTACATAGTATGTTCTTAGCTTACCACTTGTAGGAGATCTGCCATTTGTGAAGAGCTTGAACAGTTATGAATATACAGAACAGGGAAGAAGTTCTATCCTCCAGAAGCTTGGCTTCTGTATGAAATACTACAACACCACTGGCTCATGTGGTTAGAATGCTGGGCTAGCAATTGACAGGCTCACATTTGAGACCCAGTTGATGCTGCAGGAGGGGTGAGCTCCCGTCACTTGCTCCAGCTCCTGCCAACCCAGCAGTTCAAAAGCAGAACTGTGAGTAGAGAGATGGGTACCACATTGGTGGGCAGCTTAACAGAGACATGAAAGTAGCACCTAACTGGGCATCCCCTGAGCAATGGTGATGTCACTGGTTAATCCTTTCAATCTGGAAGTGCTTTGGTGCACCTAACATGACAGTAGTAGCAGTAGTAGCAGTAGTAGCAGTAATGATGGTGGTATGAAACACTAGGCCAGGAAGACAAGGGGGCAAAATTCCCTGTACTTTTTCAATCTATTACAATTGTAGTTTTCCCGATATGTACACTTACAAAAAGGCTTCACATTTTGCAGCCTCTCTTTATGCAAGCTTCCTTCCATCTCATAGCCCTCCACAAAGTATTTTTTTTAAAGAAAAGAAAAGAAAAAGCTAAGCGTTTTCACCCATTTATGAGGAAGGTTTGTGGCTCCATGCAATCCCTGGACTGCACACTTTATATCTATGTCAGATGTAAAATCTGATAATACTAGGCAAAAATGTATTTCTAAAAAGACAAAAATACACACCCAGTATTTTAAAGCAGTAAGTTTCTATATGGTCAGAAATATTCAAAGTTTCAAATTTGAATATATTAATTGGAGGACATAAAAACACACTTATGAGACTACCCAAGTGGTCTCAAGTGAGGGATGCAGGATGCTATTTGCTGGATTTTCTCAAAAAAAAAGCCTATTGTTTTTAGTATAGTCACATAATTATATATCAGAACTAGAGGACACATATTGTCATCTTAACACTCCTCTCTACAAGGATCATAATTTTTAAAAATAGGCTTCATGTATGAAATTTTCAGAATAAAAAAAACATAATTGTATTTCCAAACAATTTGTTAGCTTAATTTATCATAACAATAACTACCAAGATTCATATATCAAACTTTCTTCTTATTCATATTAATATGTAATATTAATAACCAGAAACAAAAAAAGCAGAAAAATTCTCCCATTTTTTGAGGCAGTACATCTAGCAAAAGAACTTAGGAAATCAATGACTATTTAAAACCAGTGTATACAAAATTGTCTTCACCCACCAAAAATATGATTATCAATGAAAAACAAATTAGAAAACCAATGAAGAAAATCCATCAATGTCACTTTGGCCATTTGATCAGGAAATGTATGATTTGGTTTAGTGTAGTGGTGCAGCCATTAGGTTAGAAATGACGAGACTCTAGGTTCTACTCCTGGTTTAGGCACAAAGCCAGCTGGTCTTGGGCTACTCACTTTCTCTTAGCCCTAGGAAAAAGGCAATGTCAAATCACATCTCAAGAAAAATGCAGGGACTTGTCCATGTAGTCTTTGAGAATCGGACATGATTTAACGGAAGGGAAAAGTTCTATGTCTTGCCATGTATGATTTTAATGGCAACAATCAAATTCTGAACCCACACTGCTGAGAAAAGTGCTGAGAATGTATTATTGCTGAGAGCCAGAGCAGCAAGTGAAATACTTATCCTAAGAAATATATTAGTACTGCACAGTTCATTCAAAAACAGCTAGAAAGACAAAGCAATACAGGTAAAATTCTTTCCACTTCCACATTTTCCCCCTTTCAGAATCCATTACAAAACACTCCTTTGCAATTTTGTTTAGGTAAATCAAAACTTCGATAGCATTTCTATTATTTAATTATTAAATCACTTACTTAATTAAATAAATTTAATACATCAAATTACTTATTGAAAAATTAAATCTCTGCATTTTATTTGTATAAAATAATCATTCTAAAGAGAAGAACAGCTTTATTGATGAAACTTCAATCCATCAGACATACTGTACAACAATAGAAATGATATGCATTTTCTAAAATGGTGCTTTTTAGATGTATTTTTATAATTTAAAATGTTTTTATATTAAAATATTAGTGATTGCTAACTCATTGTCAGGCGTGGTAAATGTTTAATTGATACCAAACCTCATAAAAGTATAGAGTTGGTAAATGGCTCCTTCCACTAAAACAAACTCCTTTTGCTTAGTGCAAAAATAGATGTTTTCCACTTTTTGCTGAACACATTTATTTACTCCCAAAAACTTTTCACATTCAGAGAAGGAAAGCCCACTATCAATCGGATAACTGGTTTTATTTCAAACTACTCTTTTTGTCTAAGATGTTTTCTGACATCGATTGGAATTTGACTTCCATTAAAATCCATTGTTATCTTTCTTGCACTTTGGAGCAATAAAGAACAGGTTCTGATCTTTTTTGTGTGTGATATCCTTTCAGGTACTGCTATCACAAAGGCTAAATATGTCTAGCATTTACAATGTCTCTTCACAAGACATCATTTCTGGCCTTCTAATCATACTTTTGCTCTTCTCTGAACATGTTCCAATTTATCTTAATATTTCTTAAGTGGTGCACAGAACTGTACTCTAACAGGGGCCTGACCAGTTAGTCAGTGCAAGGTATATTACTTCCCATGATTTGAAAACTATATTTTTAATACAGTTGATACACATCTCAGTTCATGCAAATAAAATTGCATTTGCCTCTCTGCCACATTGCAAGTTGAATTAACAAAAGGAAATGGCAGTGGTTGGATTCAAGTAATCTAACAACCGGTTCTCTGCCCTAATGATTTCTTCCAACAACCACTTTGCCAAACTGCTCAGAAAGTTAACAACTGATTCTCCCAAAGTGGTGTGAACTGGCTAAATCCCACCACTGGGAAAGGGTAATCAACAACAATTTCAAGATTCCCCCCCCCAAAGTATGATTACCAAGCCAATTTTATGCATATGCATTTGATTTTAATTTCTCAAGAATTTTTTTGTACTTAGCACTATAAACATTTTATTTGGGTATTCTTAGCCTATTTCTCCAATGGATCACCACATTTTGATTTTGATTTCTGTGTTCGCTCTTCTCAATTTTTAGCTATTCTTCTCAATTTTGTCTGATCTGAAAATCTGATCAGCATCCCTTCTGCCTCTTCAAAATAACCAAGAGCATTACAAGAAAAAAAAATCCTGAAGGGCACAATGCCCCAGACCAATATTTCTTTGCAGTTTAATGGTGAATTATAAAAGAGCACTTTTTGAATATAATTTTTGAACCAGGTATATATCTATTTGTCATCCAGCTCACAATTAACAATTTGGTAATCAGAATGTCAAGCCTAATGGAATGAATTTATCAAATGCTTTGCTAAAATCATGTTATTTTATATTTATGGCATTCTCATATTCTATTAAGGAACCTATTCCCTCTCCCCAATAGAGGTTAGTTTAGCCATACTTGTTCTTCACCATTCCAGCCTGACAAATGGTAAATATTATATTGTTTTTTGCTTTTTCAATAGGCAAAATGTTGAAAAGCAAAGCTGAAACAAAATGTTTTGATTTTGATGCTTCGAGAGATCCCTGTAATAGTGGTCTGTTTACATTATCTGACCAATATTTTCTAAATCCTATGTCAGGCAGCTGTTAAATTAGTCAAATTCAGTGCCTAAGACCAAATTCTGTTCCACTGTCATTACTATTGAGAAGCTCTTACCATATAGTTCATCTCTTCTGAGGAAGAAATGGCAAACTAAAGATAGTTCCATGAGAGTGGATCTGACAATTGTAGTGGAATAAAAAGCCAGTGAATGGACAGACTCTGTTATTCCTCTCTGGACGAAGAGGACCAAGTGCTCCAGACAGTTGCTACTCAGAGTTGCTTTTGATAGTAAGATGGGAGGCAAATAATAAATAAAACAATAAAGCAGCCTAACCCAAACCATGGTTCAATAGCTTCAAAAAGTAGAAATTGCTTGTTAACCACTTTTTGAATATTAGGTACTTTAATGAAAGCAAGTATTACTACACTGCATGAGTTATCTTCAATCTTTAATGAAAGAAGTTTCATACAAGTTTAAGGACTTAAAAATATGGTTTGTCACACAATCATCCAGATGATTAGATTGGATTTGGCATTCTTATCTTTCTATTAAGTTCTTTCCAAGGACCTGGGAAAGGCAGATGTTGTTATTCAATGGTGCTAAAGGTATCATTGCACGATGTAAGCTGTTCCAAGTAAAGCTGCCTTTTGCAATTGACTGATGGTGATTTTATCAATATCTATGGTGTTTACGAGGTGCTCCAGATGTTTTGGGATGGCATCCAAGGTGCCTATTATGATTGGTATTATCTGTGCTTTTTTTTGTCATAGTCATCCTAATTCCATCTGTAGGTCTTTGTATTTTGTGATTTTCTCCAGTTCTTTCTCTTCTCTTCTGCTGTTTCTAGAGCATTGGAGCTAAGGGCCCAAATGGATTTGAAATAATATTCTGGAATTAATTATCAGAATCCTTCTCATGGGAAAATGCTGTTTGTTTTGAATACTTAATAAAATATATATAAATATATATATTTTGAAGACTGGACACTAGAGGGAACCAGTAGGAATTAAAGATTACAATTAAATGAGAAAAATATCTAAATTTGACTTATTAGTACAGAACAAAGCAAATACTTTTTTTAATGAACAATGGAACCGGAAGTTAATTTTAAAAATGTCTGCCATTATATACAGATTGTGTTTGGAAGATTATATGGAAAAAGAGCAAACTTTATGAGACTGAGTCTGATTTAAAAGTGGGTTTAAAGATGATGGGTTATGGGAATGATGTGGAAGGAGATACTACACAGGATATTCAAATGGTTGATGTCTTGCTAAACCAAAAGACTGAGCTGCATAACTTTCTTATACTGGATTTATAAGAATTTATAAGAGTTATACATGTGAATGATTTTTTAAATGTTATCTAATTCTGGGTTTTATTTAATTGACCAAACTAAGTAATAATTTTAATTAGCAATTTTATGATGTTTGTGTGTCTATATTTTTCTTGACTGTACACCGCCTTGAGTCCTACGGGAGAAAGGCGGTATAGAAATATAATAAATAAATAATAAATAAATAAATAAGAGAGTTGTTACAGTTTTGAATATTGTGAGAAGGGACAAGGAAAAAATGAGAAGTCACCACATTTTATAGGACATTAGAAAAGAGATGAGAGAACAGATTATTTGATGAATTTTAAGAGACAGTGATTTGTCACTGTTACTTATACTTGTTATAAAGGATAAGTACTTTCTTTTTCTTTCATATACTTTTTGTTATTTTTATTCTTTTAATTTGTACTGGTTCTTAGCTTTTTAACTATAATATTTAATACAATTACTATAAAACAGAAGCTCTTAGTATAGCTCTGCAACCTGATATTGTATTATGAAACTGTATCACTTGATGCAATATATCGTTCAAGCTTTCCACGTATCTTTGTGCTTCTAGGGTACGTATTTTTGTTTTAACTGTATGCAAAGAATAAAGAACTCTAGAAATGTTTTCAGATATCAACAACAGAATGAATGATAAATAATTCCCTGGATTAGCCTCTTTCCCAATTTGGGAGATAAGAGACAATACTTGCCAATCACCAGTCATGTCAATTCAATGATTTTCCAACATGCATGCGATTTAAGTAGCTCTGGAGATTTAAACTCATTCAAAGTACATAGCTCCTGACCATTATTCTATCAATCTCTAAGCTTTAACTCTGTCCATTATTTTGCTTTTCGCCACTTCCTAATGGGATACAATACATACATATATTCTTTGTGGAGAGGATTAAAGAACTGGGAAACTTTGTCTTTTCTTTGTTACTTGTTAGAATTTCACCACTTTTACTCAGCAACTAGTAATTTGAATGTATTTGAACGTATCTCTCTTAGACATTGCTCTTAGTATCCTTTAATGATCTCATTTAATTCTGAGCTTTAGCTTCCTGATATTAAATTTATCGTTCTAGACTACCTGCACATGCTTTTCTTTCATCATTCTTCCTTCTCACATTGTTACACTTTTTTCTTTTTGTGTAACCACACTGGTTTTTTATGTTTTTCATTTTTTTTCCTTTACTGAAATTATTTGTATTGATATTTTCTGGTCTTCCTTTTTAGGAACTCATATCTTTAGCTATTTTTCTCATTATTTTCTCCTAACTATTTGCTGATCAGCTATGAATACCACAGGCACTATTAACTAACTAGCATTAAAAGAAACAGAAAATTAGATCTCACATTCCAATGTACAAAAGACATATATGATAATTTCCTCTTGATATTTTAGTAAACAGGACACATTGTAAAACCAAAATACAATCAAAATTCATTGTCAGAATGTTATGTCTACATAAAAAAAGGCATCAGAAACATTTTACAGATCTAAGCTTTAAGATTCCTTTTCTTGAACATACATTGGCTTAAAAAAGCATCTTATTTTCTGTCTATATTCCTACAGAATATGATGATCTATAAAGAATCGTATCATTTCATCCCATCTAAGTCCAGGTTTGGTCTAGCAGCTAAGGTGGTGGGCTAGGAACAGGAATCTAACTTCTAGTTTTACTCTAGGCGTGGAAAACAATTGGGTGACCTTGGACCAGTCGCTCTCTTACTCAAGGAAGAATGCAATGGTACATCAGTCCTGAAAATTTTCACCTAGTCCTTCTAATTTCCGGAAGATTGACTGACTGAAGCCGAAGGCAGGGAGAAAAATCATCCCACCTCAACCCACACAAATGCTTCTATACCAACCATAATGAAATTAGCATCAGCTATTAAATCACAACCTGCCACTTCTACTCACCTTTTCACCAGGGAACCTGAAACCTGCTACATGCCAGATTGAGAATATGGGTAGGCACGGGTGGGTGACTGCTTCTCTCCTCCCATTTTTTAGGTCGCATATCCCATCATCCCCTGGCACTGGCACCCTAGGGACTTATCCTAAACATCTGGGCAGCGCCACATTGTCTACAGTTGAGAAGAAGCCCCTCTCCCTTTCCAAAGGCTGCCCACCGATCACCCTCTATCACCTCCCTCCCTCCCGCCCCCCTCCCTCCCAGTCCCGCTAAAGCCACCGAGCGCCCGCCGTCCCCGTCCTTTACCCGTGAGATGCCGAAGCGATGTGCCGTGAGCCCATAGGCTCAGCACCTGCTGGACCGACAGGTTTATCATGTGGTCTCCCGCCTCCGCCTTCATGGTCGCCGCGGGGGAGACGACCAGGCCGGTTCTGTCGTTGCTGGGCCGCCGCCTCGGGAGTCGTGTCTGGTTTGGGCAGCAGCCTCGGGAAACGGGAGGCTGAGGCCGGGCTCCCACGAGGCCTCTAAGGGCCGAAGGGGCGCGGGTGGGGTGAGCTCCCCCCGGCGGGGGAGACATCGAGGACGGCAGCTGGACAAACAAGGTGGCGGCGGCGGGGGCGCTAGCTCGCTCTCCGCCTCCCACCGCTGCTGGTGGTGGATGGACGCCGCGGCCCTCCTAAGGCTGGCCGGCGCACAGAGCCCCGCGGTCTGGGGCTGAGGAGGGGAAAGGAGGCGGAGGTAGGTGCCGGGCAGCCGCGGCGGCAGCTATGGCCATCACCGCCCCCTTTCGAAGCCGCCGCCTCCTCATGGCCCCCCCACTCAGCAGCTCGCGCCGACAACGAAGAAAGTGGAGGGGGGGGGAAAGCAGCAGGAGGAGGAGGAGTCGCCCACGAGACGCGGCCGGCGAGCAACCGCCTTCCCTCCGCTATGGCCGGCTAGCCGCCGGACCAACCGCTGCTCCTGGCAAGATTGCGCGCGTGGCCCAACCTCCAATCAGTCACCTCCCTACACGAGGCGGGCGGGGGAGCTCTCACGCGCTCCCGCGCGCGCGCGCCCGACCCATAAGACAGGCGACGCTCCTGCAGCGGTTCCTTCTATGTAAGGGAGTTGGGCGGGGGGGGGGGGCGCGACAAGGCGCGTGGAGGTCGATGCTCGTTCGCGAGGCAAAGCTGGAGTGTGAGGTGACAGCGTGGTGGGGGGTTGGGTAGGGCACAGGATCGTTTACCCAAGCTTTTCCTCAGACTTCAGTTATGAGGCGACGGAGCTCTGATGCGGCGTCTTGTTTTTCCCACTTCAGGGAAAAGGCCATGTTCGTCTCTTATACAATTGCCAATACTGCTTTAATATAAAGAAGAGTATTTCTCGCTCAGAGCTGAAATTGGGGAAGCTTAATGCTACCTGAGCTTGGTTGTTTTCTTGCAGGTGTTTCCTTACCCAAACTAGGTAATGTCGCTAGCACTGATGATGTTATCTAGTTTGGGTAAGGAAACGTCTGCAAGAAAACAACCAAGCTCAGAGACCATCAAGGACCCCCCCCCCCCCCAGTACGGCTTTGTTTCCGTTTCCTCTGACATGGCGCTCTGGTTCGTGGAGGGCGAGGGTGCTTGAAAACAAATAGCAAAAATACTTTAGTCCACCCATAGAGAATTTAACAAACTGAGGGAAATGGAAACATTAATAGATATAGGCAGGCAGGCCAGTTGATGCTTGGGGAAATAATGGATAATGTGACAACAAGGTCACATTATCTTATGCCTTATGCAGAGGATTTCAAACTCTTATTAGTCTTGCCCTCTCCAGGTACCGGTAGATTGCAAGCATCTTAGAGGAAGGCCACAATATTGGTGTTTTTTTAAAAAAAAATAACGGGCCTATGTAGGCAAAGTAGAAGGACTAAATTTTTGTTTGCCACTAAGCCTATTCAGGCTAGCTGCAGAGATACCAGGCAAAGTAAGAGTAAGTTTTGACAGAAGTCATAACTATATTGTCCAGGCAAAGCAGGAGTGATGTTGAATTCACTCTGGGCTTTACTCCTCAGCTTCCAGATCAAATTTTAAGTAGGGAATTGTGGCACTGGAAAAGTTAAGAGGTCCTACATTGTGCAGATTAAGTGGCATGTTTATTCCTTGTTCAATCCTAACTCCAGTTAACTCTGTTGTTTTATTAATAGAGATGGGGTGAGGTTTATCATTTTATGGAGTTATGATTGTGCCCAAATTTGAAAACTAGAATTATGCCACACTTCATATCCAATACCTTGTGTATGGGGAACCTGAATGCAGATAAGTACCGTTGGAAGAAATGTCCATCTGGGTTCAGTTCCATGTGTGAAGAAAGACATCGGAAACATGGAGACTGCTTGGAAAGATGATTTAATGGTGGACAGGACCACGTGGTTTGAGGTCCTGGGCAAAATGAGCACATGGGAGAGAGAGATTTATACCCTCTCTTGGGTCCCGCCTTGGAGCTTCCTGTTCCTGTGAAATAAATGTATTCTGATTGGTTGTCAGACTCCCATGGGGCCAGGCAGGGGTAACTTTGTAGTGTCTTGAGTCCCAAACTTGGTTGAATCTTGCTGGGTGATGTAATCTTCCCAGGTGCCATGCAGTGAGTTCTGTTGCTAAATGGGTAGAGGGCTAATTCTATCATGTCTTAAGGGCCATGACTTAATCCTATCACCCTGGAGCTGAAGTGGGGGGCAGGGAGCTGCTTTGTCTTTAAAACATGTTTCTCCCTTTCTCAGCCAGGGAAATATAATATTCTCCCTTTCCAACATTTCCTAAAATATTTCATTCTTCTAGGAGTGGGGAGGGTAGGTGCTAACTTTCTTCAGTACATTGCATGTGTATAGTCAGTATTGGTAATATTTGGAAAATCTATATGTAAGTATGTTGCTCTCCCCAGTGATGTATAGATTAGCTAGACAAAAAAAGGTTTTCCCCTTTGATTCGAAGAAGTGACTGAATACTAACATGCTGAACCAAACTGTATTATGGCTTAGTATGAAAGTTGAACAAAATAAACCATGGTTACAAAACATGTACCAGGCTGGGTTTGTATCAGTTCAGTGTCTTACAATGCATAGCACTGAAACTCTTACATATCAAAAGTATCCAAAATTCTTTTAACATTCTAGGGAATGTAAAGCAGGTTTACTACAAAATTCATTTTTTATAGTCATTCTGGGAAGCCTAGAGAGCAATGAGCAGGTAGCAGGTGTGAATAGAGGATCTTTGTGCAATTTAAGATGCCTGGAGTCACCTAGGTGTGAGCCGGATGGCTATATAAATTTGTTTACTAAATTAATAAACTTGTGTTGATTCATAGACCTACATTCAGTTATTTATAGCCTGATTATGACCTGTATGGATTACTGTAACATGCTCTCAGGAAATTGTTCCTGAAAAATGTCTGGAAGCTTCAACTGGTACAAAATTCAGTAGCACAGACAGTGATGTGTGCATCTAGATCAACACACATTACGCTTCTACTTCCCAATCTACCAGTTTGCTTCTAAGTCTGACTGATGGTGCTGGTAAAATGAACTATAAAGTTTTACATGGCATGGAGCTAGGTTATTTGAGAGACTGCCAATGGGATGGGTAGCTATGATTTCACAATCAGCATGTAGCTTCCAGATACGGCAAGAAGGCTGTGTTGTAGTTCCCACCCCCAAAGCAATGCTATCTGATGGGATGCATGAGGACAGTTTTTCTGCTGTGGCACCCACCTTTTGGAACATCATTTGCACTGAGATCAGACTGGATCCAATCCTGCTGGCCTTCTGGAAGGGTCTGAAAATGTGGCTCTGCCGTCTGGCCTGGAGATCTGGCAACATAGAGTTGAAGCCTGTGAAATGGCTGTGTTGCTAGGGAAATTAGGTCACTCTCTTGTGGATTACAAGATAGCTCAGCATTTTGAACACAGCACAGCATTCCCAAAGTAGCACGGGTCAGGGAGGCAACTGAAGTAAATGTTCAATGAAGCGGCTGGGTTGAAGCAAAGCAAAGCAGTGTGGTGCTTCTGCTTTGGCCATGGTGGCTAAATGCAAAAAGTGAAAGGTTGGTGTGGGCAACCAACTTGGGAGAGAAGGTAGCTGAGCAAAGGAATGTTTTCTGGCACTTTCTGGGGCTTCATGGGTACTGTGGCTTGGAGAAGTTGAATTGCCTGGGGTAACATAGTGTCAAAGGGTTCGAAAAGGAGAGAGCAAAGGCACCAGAGCACTTCTGCTCTGATTGTGGCAGTTGGGTGTAAAACATGAAGGGTTGATATGGGGAACTGAGAGAGAAGATGGGTGAATGAATGCTTATTGATGCATGCTGGGGTGGATTGATACTTAAAGGGGTGGGTGAGGTATTCTGGGGTGTGGTTCTGGGGTTGCTTGTTTTCTCACAAGGCAGGATGTAGAGTAGCCAAAGGACAAAGATTGGGAGGCAATAGGCAGAGGGGGGGAGTTGTAGGCCATGCCTTACCTGACTTGGGAAAGACCAAGCCCAGAATGGCTTAGATTGGGGTGGATAGCTACTTAATGATGATTCTTGGTTAAAGACTAAAATTGTGAGGGCCAGAATTCCCATTATAAATTCAGGCAGTCACATCACATCTCACTTTACAACTATACCAACTTCTGATAGCAATACCAGTCCGTGTAAGTTGAAGATGGTCTGTAATCAGGAGTTTGTGAAAGACAGCGCTGTGTAGCTAATGGTCCCAGTGAGACACAAATAATAAACAAAGAATTCCCAAACCAAAAGCAGGGAGAAGGTAAATTGCATTAATTATTAGAATTGGGAATAGGTTGTTAAAATGTTTTGACTGTAACAAAACTGTTGCATCACACTTTGGGTTTTGTTTTGTTTTTGAAGGTACATTATATACTCAGTTAAAAAAGATTCCTTTAAAAAGATTTCTGTTCTGAAACAGAACTTACTAAAATATTCATAAAATCGGTATGGCTCAAGGAGTCCTATCGACAGAGCTGCTCAGTTTCACAAATAGTTTGACTATTGCCGTAGGGAACAGAACAGTGGTGGGTTGCCCCCAGTTCGCACCGGTTCTATAGAACCGGTAGTAACACCAGCAGGAGGCTCCGCCCACCGACCCCAACGTCACCAAAACGCTTCTGCGCAAGTGAAGTGAACACGCGTGTGCGGCCCCATTGCAAACCGGTAGTAAAGGTAAGTAGAACCCACCCCGGAACAGAATTGTACCTAATGTTAGAGGAAAGATTGTTCTTACACATTTTCATACTCTAGTGCTCTACACATATGCTAATGGCATTTGGAAACTATAACATGAACACTGTTCAGAATTATTTTACACAAAGTATGTTTTCTGATTATTGTAAAAAGATTCTAGTTCCATGCATTCCTTGGCTTCTTGTTACGTTAAAAATGCACGTAAAATTCACACAACTGCATGGTACACTATAACTTCTTACAATACTAGACAACACAGTATCAACAGTAGAGACCTTCAAATTTCTAGGTTCTACCATATCTAATACGGACACCTAACGTAAAAAATGTCATCAAAAAAGCACAACAAAGAATATTCTTTCTGCGCCAACTCAGGAAGCTCAAACTGCCCAAGGAGCTGCTGAGGCAGTTCTACAGAGGAATTATTGAGTCTGTCATCTGCACCTCTATAACTGTCTGGTTTGGTTCTGCAACCCAACAAGACAGACACAGACTTCAGAGAATAATTAGAACTGCAGAAAAAACAATTACTACCAACCTGCCTTCCATTGAGGAACTGCATGAGTCAAAAAGAGGGCTGTGAAAATATTTACTGACCCTTCACATCCTGGACAAACTGTTTCAACTCCTACCCTCAAAACAACGCTATAGAGCACTGCACACCAGAACAACTAGACACAAGAACAGTTTTTTCCCCCGAACACCATCACTTTGCTAAACAAATAATTCCCTCAACACTCAACAGCCATTCAACTATTTACTAAATCTGCATTACATATTAATCTTCTCATCGTTCCTATCACCCATCTCCTCCCACTTATGACTCTATGACTGTAACCTTGTTACTTGTATCCTTATGATTTATATTGTTTCCTAATATGATTTGTTTGCTTATTTGTACCCTATGATTATCATTAAGTGTTGTACCTTATGATTCTTGACCAATGTATCTTTTCTTTTATGTTCACTGAGAGCATATGCACCAAGACAAATTCCTTGTGTATCCAATCACACTTGACCAATAAAGAATTCTATTCTATTCTACGCTGCAATCACAATAGCAAAAGTAATTCCCTAAACTATTATTTTTACTTTCAAAGTATCAAAGCTCTCATCTCAAATGACCTGCCCAGATGGGACAAAGGTTCTCCTTTAGATGAGACAGTTCCATATATATAATACAGTTAATTATATAAATCACATCATGTTAAAATTTTATGATCTTGTGGGGCTGCATTACTAGCTGTCCAGGATTGCATGCAGCCAACAGGCTGCAAGATTGGACACACCTGATATAAATTGTCTAATATGCTTGACTAGATTGCTGAATAAACCCATTTTTTGCTTGAGTTTTTCAACCAGGTCTTTGATTAAATAGCAAGTATTGGTATCAGCATAACTATGGCTATTTATTTTCAGATACAGTAGTCCTCATCTTACAACTGGTTGCTCAGTGACTGTTGGAACTTACAACAGACCTCCCCAGGACCACTTAAAGCTCAAATTCAAAGTTCTCATGGCCACCCTACCACAGTCATGTGATCCCATCTTGGTCGCTTGACAATTGGCCCACATTTATGTCCATTTGTAGTGTCCTGTGTTATCTGATTGGCAATTTATGACTTTTCTTTTTTTGCTGGAAACTGGCATTTACTTCTGTTTTCAGGCAGAAAATGCCCATTGAGGAGAATGGATTTGTTTAACAACCATTGTAAATAAGGTCATATAATCGGGCATGGTCATCTGGAAACCTGCTTAAGAACCAGCACGGCTTACAATCAAATTCCAGACTCAGTTTTGGCTGCAGGCCAAGGACTACCTATATATAAATATATCAAATTGGAAACACCAAGGCAGAAACAGCCATTGGTCACATATCAACACATCCGTTTTCAATGAGAGTCCTATTCAGCTAATCCAGTGCCTTCGTTTCTCCTAATTCAATCTCCAACTTCTATTACATTCACAGCGAAGGAAGCATCTGTGGTTATTGTTTGTGTGTGTCAGTGGTGGATTGCTACCGGTTCGCCCATGAGCGAACTGTTAGCAAACGAAATTGAAACCCACTACTGGTGTGTGTGTGTATTTCAAGCTCCCATGACATTTTAAACCAGGGGTGTCAAACTTGATTTCATTGAAGGATGCATCAGGGTTGTGTTTGACTTCGGAGGGCTAAAAATGGGCCATGCAAAAGCCCTGTGCGGCCTATTTTTGGTCAGCAGACTGCTGCTGGAGGCCGGGAAGGCTGAAAATGGGCCGTGTGGAGGTCGCATGGGGTCTCCACGTGGCCCGTTTTAGCCGGCAGAAGCACCAGGTGCTGGTCCTTTGATATTTCCAGGCCAACCCCACGGGCCAGATTTAAGCACCCCACAGGCTGGATCTGGCCCATGGGCCTTAAGTTTGACACCCGTGTTTTAAACCATGGTGAGTGGGCATGCTGAATAAGAACAATGGGCATTTTAGAACAAATAATTGGTAGGGTATCAAATTGGGGAAAAAACTATAGGCTGGTTTCAAATCATTGTAGTGATCCAAATTCAAATTATTTGTAATTTATGTGGTTTTACCTGGTTAGTGCTGAGATATTGTTTGGATTTGTTTTAACTATTTGCTTTCCTAAAGGAATTCCAGTTTAAGGTCCAGTTTCATTATATGACTATATATGGAATTAAGATGACTGCACTCCTTTGGTTTTGAACACCAATGTTCAAAATAATTATCAACAAGAAAATAAGGAACATAGTTATATTACATATTTATTATATTACACACGCATGCACACAAGCTATTTAAGCCATATAAGATGAGGAAGGAATTGGAACATGCTGAATAGGTTTCCGACTATGATGAGCAATGCCAAAACATACCAGCAGATGGCAGAATTTCACATCCTATGAAAGTTAACATACCAATGCATCTAGTTTGTGCTGGGCATTTTTCTTGTAAATACTGTACAGCTCACTTTTATGACTCCCAGTCAGAATCCTTCTTCTGGTAACCATTATATTGAAAATCTAAGTGAGAAAACACTTTTTCCTTCCATTTTTCAATCAGGCAAGGCTTTGCTCCAAGGATTGGGACTCTTTTTTTTTTGTTTTGTTTTGTTTTTATAATTGTGCTAAGCATCTTAATATAGTAATATTAATTCTATATAAGGATGCGGTTAAACCTTGACTTTAGCTAAAAGAAGGGTCCTGAGATTGAAGCTTAAGAAATGGAACAAGGGAGAAAAATCTTTTACCCAAGTCTAACCTTTGACAGGCTGTGGGATCAAGACTCAGAGATAAAGGAGGGAGGCAAAATGTGCTCAGAGTTATTTGCACAAGGAATTCTTTTCCCATTCCCTGCTGCTACATAGCTGTGTTCTGAATATGCCGGGTGATGAATGGAAAACTTTCCTTCCCTCCAAAAGTCAAGGATCAGAGTAGCTACAAGTTCTGCTGAAATGCTCCAGTCTTTGCCACTCAATATCTGAAGAGCCCAATCTCCCTTTTTTTTTTTTTTTGAGGTGGGCAAGTGTAGTCCCTCCAGAAACATTCTGGGAGCTGCAACCTCAGCTTCCACACATCTGGAGGTGCTAGATTGTGATGGCAATATGCAGACATCAAGTTGATGCAAGATTTGCACCGACAGATTTGGAGCTTTCACATACTATTAGATTAAAACTCACAGACCTCTTAGTGCAAACAAAGATGAATGGAAAACACGGGGTGTGATTTGCATACAACTCGGGATCAATACTGGTAGGTCCTCGACTTACAACAGTTCATTGGACTGCACTCAAAAAAAGTGACTTATGACCCGTTTACACACTTATGACCGATGCAGCATCCCCATAGGTGATCAAAATTTGGACGCTTGGCAACTGATTCAGATTTAAGATGGTTGCAGTGTCTTGGGGTCATGTGATCAACTTTTGCGACCATCTGACAAGCAAAGTCTGTGGAAAGAAAGGTTGTAAAATGAGGCAAAACTCTTTTCATTTAGCAACAGAAAGTTTGGGCTCAATTGTCAAGGACTACCTGTAATTGCACCACTAGAAGTTGGTGGTAAAACAATAGTTTCAAAATTTTTGACTCCATTCTGTGGCCTAAAGTTTGTTTTAAAATTCATTATGGCCAATGGGTTTTTTTGGTGGGGGGGGACTTTTTTGCGAAGACTTTAATGTCAGACTTCTCTAGGTTTAGCTTCCCAGTCTTGCCACTCAGTTTTTATTGCTTGATTGCCTAGATGGATGTTTCCACCATAAAAAGCAACTTATCCTCTATCAATATGTGACAGTATTACAGTGTGGTCTCCCCTTATATCGCTTGTAATTTTATTCTACCAGTGCCTTTTTCATTTTTCCCATGCCTTATCAGACTTTTTGTCTTGTACTTCTCAATGTTGGAGTTAGATCAGGGGTCCCCAACCCCTGGGCCATGGACCAGCACCAAGCCAGGGTATGCCAGAAACCGGGCCGTGCAAACAAGTGAAACCTCATTTATGGGATGCAGGCAGCATGCAAAGCCACACCCCCTCCGGTCCGTGGAAAACCCTCTCTCCACAGAACTGATCCCTGGTGCCCAAAAGGTTGGGGGCCACTGAATTAAATGATTGATTGTTATTAACAGAACGGACATCTCTGTTCTGAGAAACCGGCACTCAGCTTCCAGCTGAATGAGCTATGTGTAAGGTGGCACCTAGGAGGATGAACACAAACTCTGATAGCTTTTCAGGTTTACTAGATTGGGACTGCAAAATCTGTAGGATCTGAACAAAGCTTTTTCCATCCATCTTTGCTGCCATCTTGTGGCCAAGCAGAGTTTTGTAGTCCAGATCTAGTAGCCCCTTTATCTGATTGCTGTTGTGTTTTATTAATGAGATAAGTCTCATTAATTTCAATATTGCTTAGCGCATTGTAAGCCGCCCTGAGTCTCCGGAGAAGGGCGGCATATAAATCAAATTTTAAAAAAAATATTAAAAAATGAGCAATCTCACATTAGGCTGGATTTCCACAGAGATCTTTCTACTGAATTCACACAATGTGACATGAACGATCTTATTTTATTCTGGTTTTGAATTTATTTACCACAGCAGATTTTTTTTATACAGCTTTTGTGGCTATTTTCACTTCAAGGATCAATAGACCATCAGTAGCTCCTCAGCTTTTGAGATCACATTGTATCTTGCTATTTCCATTCCTTGATAAGGGAAATATTAAAGTTTAATTCTCCCATTGTTGCTGCCCCATCATTTCCTTCTTGCTGAATGCCTCACAGTTTTTGCTGCTCTTGCCTGGGGTTTAATTTACTGATAGGACAAAACCTTTTGGAACTGTGCTTAACTTATTTTATTGATTGCAGACCTCTGTATGGTTTTAATTTGCATTCCTGGCATTTTTAAAGCAGCCTTAACATGCTCTCAAATTCCTTTCCTTCCTTACAATTTCTGTCCTTCCTTGAAGGTGTGATCTAATCTTCTTGACCTTTGTCTTCTTCCATTAAGTGATTGAAGGGGACGTGGGGATGAGGCCTAATTTGGCAGCCCTTGTTAAAATGTTTGTTTATGTTGTTGATGTAAGCCACTGACAAGCACCTTGGCACTAAATGCTCCCAGCAGCTGAGAAGGAAATTACTGATTTTCCACAGGCCCCATTCATGAAGTAGAAACCAATGTCCTTATTTGGCTATTTGGATTTCCCTTCCCCATCATTACTATCAGAGGATAAGAATTTTGCCCAGTACTGTTTGTTGGGCAACAAAGCTGATTTTTCCAACATTATTTTGAATGTGTCGTTTCATTTTGAGATCCACTAGCTGAGACTCTATAGAGTTTGATGGAAATAATATAACAACTGTCGCAGTTATGAAAACTCACTTAGTCTAAAAGGTTCCCTCCAAATAAGCCTGCAAGACTAATTGGCACTATTTCGCCACAAAATTGGAGTGACTGAGGAAGGGGAGCAAAAAAGTTAAGGGGGCAGTCATAGCTGTGCAATCAAAAATTCACCTACCCAGGGGTGAAATCCAACAGGTTCTGACAGGTTCTGGAGAACCAGTAGCGGAAATTTTGAGTAGTTTGGAGAACCGGCAAATACCACCTCTGGCTGGCCCCAGAGTGGGGTGGGAATGGAGATTTTGCAGTATACTTCCCCTGCCACGCCCACCAAGCCATGCCTACCAAGCCACACCACACCGACCAAGCCATGCCCACAGAACTGGTAGTAAACAAATTTGGATTTCACCACTGCAACCCCCCTCCCAATTTTTAATGTATGTCATGCGAAGGGTCAAAGCAAAGTAGAATTCTGGGTAGACAGTGGACAGCAGATGGAGCATACAAGTTTTAATCAGTAGAAACATCAGAAACTTTGCGGAAAGAGCAATGGCACCATGGAAGACCACAGTTACTGGTCAATGGGGATAAACTGGGAGAGGTTAATAACAAGAGAGGAGTCTTTCAAGAAGACTCACTCTCAGCACTACTGTTTGTTAGTGCATTGATTCCTCTGTCAACGATACTGAACAAATCAGGCCATGGCTATCAAACATCCAAAAATCTTCCAGGCTATCCCACTTCCTTTATGTGGACAATTTGAAATTGTATGGAAAAACGCCATCTGAAATAGAATAGTTGCTCAACATGGCCAAGAGTTTGGACTGGACAAATGTACTCCATTATCAACAGGGGGAAAATAATGAAAACTGAAGGAATTAAGATGCTGTATGGAAATAACATCAAGGGTCTTGTTGTGACCTAGGCCCACGTAGTGATTACCAAGCACAATTCAGTCCTGAACAAACTTATTTTATTAAAACAGCTGAGAATTAATTCATTCTCAGCTTAGTCCAAAACTAATTCTTTATAACCAGTCTGTCAGCCTTATCACCAACCTTTGATGTCTTTGGCAACCTGCCAAAGGCTTTTCTTGGCAAAAACCCCACAAAGTTCAAGAGACGCTGACAAGAAGCACTGGAATCAACGTTGTTTTTCTACAAAGAACCCAACGGCTCGTTGCTGCTTTTTTAAGCCTTATGGGAGTGGCCAATCATCTTCTGGCCTTACTCCCGAGTCATCCTTTTTGCTTCAGCTGCTCTTGCCTTCTGGCAGCTCTTCGCATGTGTGCATTAGGAACAGGCTCCTCCTGTTCCTCAGCCTCTCTGCTGTCTGCCTCTGGAGGCTCTGGAGTCCACGCATCTCTCCCAGATGGCCCTGGCCCCATCTCTGCCTCCGATGCAGAGCCCTCGTCCGGGCCTTCCTCTGACTCCATTGGCCCATTGTCCTCCCCAGCCTCCTCACTGTCTGACTCCCCTGCCAGGTCTGCAGGCTGCTGGCGGACCACAACAGGTCTGGATGAAGATGATCACTAGAAATCATCCTCAGGCTGACCACATGAAGCACTGAAATCAAGACTTTAGGCGTGAATATATCATGAGAGTAGAGAAGATCATAAAAATTCAGACTCGGTGGAGGAATACTATCAAAGCTCTTAACACACAGGCAATTCCAGTTGTTAGATACACAGCTAGAATAGTGGACTGAACACAAGCAGAAATAAAAGCCTTGGATAGGAAGACCAGAAAAATGTTAACAATGGATCATACCATCACTGTTGCCCTTCATTTGTACCATATATATATATATATATATATATATATATATATATATATATATATATATATATATATATATATATATATATGCACAATGACCAATAAGGTTGCAAGAACAGGACTGTTAATGCTTCTACACTATAATCCATGCCCAAAGTGCTTAGGATTTCAGCTTCCATCTGCCCCAGCAAGTATGGCCAATGGAAAAGGACTGTGGAAATCATAATTCAAAACATCTGGCGGCTTCATCCTGTCCATCTCTGCAAAGCATTCCTCTGAAAGTAAATCTCACAAAGCCTAATGAGTCTTACTTCTGAATAAACATGTATAGAATTGCACTTCTAATCTCCAGTGGCCTTTCCTCTAACTGGTCTCCAAAAAGCACTAGTAAAATTTACATAGTTCTAATCATGCCTAGTTCATATGAATCTGTTAATACTCAAACGTGATGTCAGCCACAAACTCAGGTGGGATGCTTCAGGGAGATTAGATTTCTCTGAATTACAAGAACATCCCTTAAAAAAAAAAAAAAAGACCAGCAGACTTTTTAACACCACGTTTAATAATCTAGATCAAGCATGTTTGGATTTTAGATGAATTACATTACCGTGGAGAGGTTTAGTATAACAAAACTCTGTGAACACTCAGTAGCATTTAATGACAGTTGCCACTGGTATATTGAACACAGCCTAATCTGATAAATGTGTAAGCTTTCAATATTCACGTGGTGTTTTTGTTGTGGAAAATGAATTAAATGTACTACATTAAAAATTCATATAGAAAGGCTTGTGCAGAGAATTTACTATTCCAATTACTATGGCATATCTAATTTATATCCCACCTCTATTATTTTTTATGTAGAATTTAAGGCAGTCCAAGTATCTAATCTTCCTCCCTCCTCCTATTTTCCCCAAAACAACAATCCTGTGAGGTGGGAATATAATATGAATCATTAATACCTCAAGTATAACTCAGAAAAAAATTGCCAGATACAATCTGCAACCTTTTTATTAATAGTTCAGGTTGCATTGAGGGACTTGGGGAACATGAGGTAATATAAGTAAAGCTAAAGGCACCGTTCTAATTTATGATAAATTTTACTGTGATGAATTGACCAAGCTACGGTTTGCTTTGTCCGCACATTGTTCTAAAACTCAAAGCATAGATTATAAACTGCACATGACCCATATTATGACTTTGTCCAATATTTTAATGCCGTTATTATGGCAGGCAGGTCACAGTTTATAGTTTAGATATAAAGTACTTGTTGACATATTTTAGAACAGGTGTTCAGAAGTTAGTTACAAAGCTTGTCCTGCTAATAAGATATGAAATGAATAAGAGATATTCTTGATAAGGAATATCTTTACGGCTTTCTCTAAAAAGACTAAATTGACAGAACAAAGGGGGGGGGAATCACTGAACTCTAGTAGTACATGCCACACATCTTGATCTTGAAGAGATCAAGTTCCTAGGGCCGTGATGGCGAACCTATGGCAAGCGTGCCACAGGTGGCACGTGGAGCCATATTGCTGGGCACGCGAGCTCAGCTCCGCCAGCTGATTTTCAGGCCTTCTGGGCCCACTGGAAGTCGGGAAACAGGCCATTTCCAGCCTCCAGAGGACCTCCGGGAGGTTGGGAAGGCCATTTTCGCCCTCCTCAGGCTCCTAGAAAGTCTCTGGAGCCTGGGGAGGGCGAAAAAACGGGCCTACCGGGCCATCACATGCCTAAAGCGGGGGGGGGTATCATACGCGCATGTGCGGGGGGTAGGGCGCATAGAATTATGGGTGTGGGCACGCGCGAGGGCAACCCCCCGCGTTTGGCACGCAATGGCCAAAAGGTTAGCCATCACTGTCCTAGGGAATAATTAAAAGATCATAGAGCACAATTGAGTTTTTGTAACATAGACTGTATTAAGCAGTTGGTCGTCCTCTGTTTAGTCTAATAAACAACAGGCAATCTTGATTATAGGTAGTCCTTGATGTACGACCACAATTCAACCCAACATTTCCATTGCTAAGCAAGACAGTTGTTAAGTGAATTTTGTCCCAACTTTTTACAACTTTCTTGCCACAGTTGTTAAGTGAATCACTGCAGTTGTTAAGTTAGTAACATGGTTGTTAAGGGAATCTGGCTTCCCCCATTGACTTTGCCTGTCAGAAAGTCATAAAAGATGATCACATGATCCCAGGTCACTTCAACTATCATGAATACATGCCAGTTGCCAAGTGCCCAAATTTTGATCACGTGACCATGGGGATGCTGCGATGGTCATGTGAAGAGTCACTTTTTTCAGTGCTGTTGTAGCTTTGAATGGTCACTAAACTAATGGTTGTGACTTGAGGACTACCTGTATTTCTGTTCTGTTCTGTTCTGTTCTGTTCTGTTCTGTTCTGTTCTGTTCTGTTCTGTTCTGTTCTGTTCTGTTCTTTATACCTTCCCACTTCGCTGGCAAAGAGCTAATTAGGCTTGATGGAAGGCTGTAATCTATATCTATGGTGGCCAAGTGGTCTATTTTCTTTCACAGAGTTGTGGACACTCTGAAAGAGCTATTTTTCTTCTTTTCCAGATGTGATGTCCCAGAGCAGAGCCTTAGAATTAAGTAGAAATTCTGAAGGTAAGCATTATCTTGAATAAAACCAGAGCTATATTGAATTTGCTGTTTTAAATTACAGAGGGCCAGGAACGTTAAGTCCGCATTGGCAGACATGAAAGAGCCTTGTAGCGTATTAAACGCTACTTCAGGTTCTGATTCATTCAGGCTGTGATAAAATCAGTTAACCTTTAAGGAGTCACAAGACTTTTTAACATTTATTTTCCTGTTCATCCTGGTGAAAGAGTCTGAAAGCTTGACTACACTAGTAGTATAGACTCTGTACACCTTGGAACAAAAGAAGTAACTATTAAGTTTGGAAATGTGTTGGTATTAATTACTCCGGAGGAAGTGCTAAAGCTGAGAAGGTGGTGCCACTTACCA
Source organism: Pituophis catenifer annectens (assembly GCF_029215685.1). Taxonomy (NCBI): domain Eukaryota; kingdom Metazoa; phylum Chordata; class Lepidosauria; order Squamata; family Colubridae; genus Pituophis; species Pituophis catenifer. Next base: position 69,012,580 of record NW_027256883.1, read on the forward strand.
CCTTAGCCGAAACAACAGAGAATGATTTGCTGACAGTTGGAGAGCTGTCAAGTTATAAATCACTTTCAAACTGCTAATCAAAACTGCTGATCTTGATGGCAGAGCAAGTGAATTCTTTGAAACAACCGCAAACATCTGGAGGGTACTTAGTTGAGAAAGATTGGCATACATGAACTCAACCAACCCCAAATACTATTTCTTTAGCAACTTTATTTTATCATTAAAAAAAACCCCAATCCTGAAATATAGGATTGGAGATGTCGGACAGTTTTTATTGCGTTTTCAGTGTATCTTGCTAGGACTGTTCATTGGCGGCTTCATTACTACTCCTTGAGCAATGCAGGATAAAACTGGGTGGAGACAACATTTAACTGAACTTTTAAATATATGCATAAAGAACATCAATTCCTATTTCTCATCTTCTAGCCCCGTGATAGCGAACCTACTGTATGGCACTTGCAGTGGCACGCAGAGCCATCTCTCCAGGCACACAAACTGTCGCCCATTGCTCTTCCAGTTTCCAGCGCGCCGTCCACCTAGTCTTCACATGCATGGGAGTTCCAGAAACCGGAAGAGCAGCTGTCTGGTGCACATGCGCGCGCCGGAAAGATAATCTTCCGGTTTTCAGCATGTGCATGCACACCGGCCACTTGGTCTTCCAGTTTCTGGCCCGCATGCACATGCGAAGACCGGCTGGCATGTGCACTGGGTGGCTGCTTTTTTGGTTTCCGGCATGTGCGGCATGCGCACTCGGTGCTGAAAAGGTTCACCAACACTCTATTCTAGCCTGTATTCTTTTCTTTCCCTGCTTCCCTATACAAAAGCCTCATACAGACAAATAGATACCTGGTCACGCATGCACACCAGTCAGAATAAAGTATAAAATAAATGAAAAACAAAAAGTGTGTGTGTTTTTGTGTACACAAAGGGGGGGGGGGAGAGAGAGAGGAGAAAGAGAGAGAGAGGGAGGGAGGGAGGGAGGGAGATCATGTCTGATTTCCTGAAGGGCTTCCACATCTGAAGGAATCATTTTGTGTTCATCTTAGTGAGATGTATCAGAAAGAGAAGTAAATGGAAGTGCTTAATATGTATACAAAAGGGAACCTTGCTTTCTAAAAGCCAAATGAAAATAGCCCTCATGACGTGGTATTTATGTTTCTTCCAAATAAAGTTCTCTGGGGAGTAAACCTCTTGCTGGCTGCCCCGTTGGCTTTGCTTGTTGGAAGCCAGTTCTGAAAGATGCGGTGATGTCTACAGGTTCAAGAACAGGTTGTAAATCTCCTTTTTCAGTGCCATTGGAACTGCAGATGGTCACTGAACTAGGAATTGGTAAGTGAGGACTACCTGTACTATCTTCCCCTCCCCCCAGAACTTAAGGAAAGTTTTAGCCCTCTTTGCTTATACAACACTTCTTGCAAATTCCCCTTCAGCTATGTTCTTGTTTCCCTACATGGTACTTATTTATTTGTTGGGGAACATGACATATCTTAAGAAATTTTCAAGTATCCAAAACTTATCTCCCTCTTCATTGTCATATATGGAGAACGATTGACTTTTCACCCACTTTTTGGCAGTTTATAGAGAGAAAGACAAGAGATGTACAGTAATGTCCATAGAAAAAGTGAGAACAAAAAGAATAAAGCAAAATCCTCTTCCTTTCAATTAACCATGGAAAGTGTAATATCCACTAACCATGGGAGGACTAATCTATTAATCAGGGAATGAGTAAACCACAAATGTAGTGGCATATGTATTATCTCTTTATTTTAGAGGAAGTAACAAGAGGAGTTTGATCTATATAATCTTGATCTTATAATGAAGACTTTTCTCTTTACCACTCTGTCATTCTCATAGTTCCTGGACCCATCTTGTTGAAACAATACCAAGCAGAGGTGCAAAAAAGGGTTTATAAGCAATAGATAAAGGAGTTGAGGTGTGTCAAATCTCTTTTATCTCCCACCCACCCCAAAATCAGAGTTCTACCAACTTTAATTTTGAACGTAAAGAATAGGTCTCATTGTGCACATAAGATAAACTTACTTTACAGACTTTTTAAAGAAAATATCCTGGAAATAACCAGAGAACAGCCACCAAAACCAGAGGAGCAAGGTGTGAATACAGTGCATTTTCCTAGGATGCATGTGTACCTTAGAAAAACAAAAACAGAAAAATAGTGCTGTTTCCACAGGAAATCCACTGTTGTATTTGGTATTTGGCGAATGACAAGTACCCAGCCTTACTCTGTTTGGAGTCACATTTACATCTCAATTAGAAGCATAAAACTGGCATTTCGGGCATTTCTTTATAAACCATCTTCCTGCAATCAGTTTATTCTACATAATTTTACAGTTATGATCAGCTATGGTGTATGGAAGGGATTGTGATGCAAAATGTTAACAGCTTCATATTAATTAAAACAGTCCTGTGTAAATAGATCCTTATGTTGAAAATGCAGAGGCAGAGAATATATTCTGTAAACAATCACCACATTTTATTGACTGCAAAGGATGAATGTTGATATCCTTTGCACACAAAAAAATTTAAAAAAGTATTTCCCTTTTAATTTTGCTTGTTTTCCTCTCCTTGCTGTACATTCCTGCAAAACTGAAACAAGACCCTGGTTCCTTCTCTAGTGATTGCAAAATACCTTTGGTCCTATATGGCTTCATATACTCTAGGGCTGTGATGGCGAACCTATGGCACCGGTGCCAGAGGTGGCACGCAGCACCTTCTCTGTGGGCACACAAGCTGTTGTACCAGTTCAGCTCTGCTGCGCATGCGCACGGGCCTCTCACCAGCCAGCTGGTCTTCGGGTCTCTGCTGCACATGCGCAGGGGGTGTGGGAGGGCGCAGGCATGCATGGAAGGTATGCAGGCATGCACAGGGGCAGGGCACACATGCACAGGGGGCATGCGTGGGGCCACACGTGCATGCATGGGGAGTGGGGGGCATGTGTGGGGACCACACGCACATTACATTTGGGGGGTTTCGGGCACGCGCTCTGGGCACTTGGTCCGGAAAAGGTTAGCCATCACTGCTCTAGGGAGTTCAGAATCTTTTTTTTTTTTTTTATTTGATTTATATGCCGCCCTTCTCCGGAGACTCAGGGCGGCTTACAATGTGCTCAGCAATAGCCTTCATCCTTTTGTATATTTATACAAAGTCAGCTTATTGCCCCCACAACTGGGTCCTCAATTTATCTACCTTAGAAAGGATGGAAGGCTGAGTCAGCCTTGAGCCTTGGCAAGATTCAAACCTGCAGTAATTGCAGGCAGCTGGTCTTAATAACCAGCTTAATAACAGGGTGCCTTAGACCACTGTACTACCAAGGCTCTTTTAAAGTTAGCAGCTTGGTTTTTGAGGCAGACATTTGACTGACTCCTGTCAGCTCTTGAGTAATTGGATCAGGACTTGCTAAAAATGCAACGAGGTTGTACAATGGTAGAAGTGCCTATAGTATTTCCTATAGGCAGCCCAACTAAAAGACAGGCTGTCTGCAGATCACAAAGCTGCAGTTTTGTAAAGCCTGGGTAAGTTTTACTAAAGATCTGGGCAGGTGTCACTAGACCTATTGTGTTCCAGGGACATCAAAGAGTAAACCTTTCCGGTCAATAGCTTCAGGTTGCAGTAATTTTTTTTCTGAATTCCTGCCTTTGTCTTCTTTAAAATACTATAGACCATACTGAGGCTTACTGAATTACAATACTGTAAAGGAAAAAGAGGGAGGAAGCTCAACTGTTCTCAAGTGACATCATCAGAAAACCTGCCTGTGATTTCAAAATAATCAAAACCACACTTGACAATAGACAAGGCAGTCTTGGGTTTTTCATATTTTTGCTGTTCAGTAATCTCTCATCTTACAGATAGCATTGGATTCCATTACCCATTACTAAAAACAGCATGGCCAGCAGGTCATGATTGATAGTAGACAGAGTCCATTAAAGGAAAATGGAGCTCAGCAATCCTATCCTTGGTTTAATAATAACAATAATAATAAAAACAGTGTAAGAAGGCATACACCATCCAATGTAGCCTATTATGACTAATGTACTTCTTCAACAGAGGTCCTCCCTATTCAGTCACCTATTATTTCATTGTTGCTGTTGTAAATGATGCTACATGTTCTTTGCTATAACTATACAGTATATTTGCAACTGAGTTGGAAAACAAAAAAGGGAGTGAATGGTACAGAGGAGAAAGTAAGGAGTAAATGTGTTTTGTTGGTGGCTGAGTAATTCATGCTTACAGTCTATGCTAAGAAGTATGAAATCTTATGTAAATTCCATATTCATTTACCCAAGGACTGGACATCTAGGAAGTGAGATCCTTATCCATCTAGCAAAAACTTTCTCTGTACTTTTCTTTTTCCCAAAATACAAGTAGTAGCAGGTGGGTAAAAAAAGAAATATTTAGGAATGGAATGGAATACTTTATTGGCCAAGTGATTGGATACACAAGGAATTTGTCTCCAGTGAATAAGCCCTTAGTGTACATACAAACAATAAACAATATAATCATAAGATACAAATAGGTGAAGGTAATAGAAAATATGAGAAGGATAATAGTAATACAGCCATACTACATAGGTAAATATCCTTAGACATAACACAGTATTGTAATTAGGTGTTTACCAATTACCACTTTGTAATTAGCAAAGTGTTTCTAAAAGAATTGTAGTGAAAGGCGAAAGTTTAAAACTTTGATTCCTCTGCTGGGTCTTAATCTGCTGCTCTAACTCTGCTTAGTCTGAAGCTCCAGCTCTCCAATTCTTTTTATTTTTAAAAAGCATCCATGGAATCATGTGAGTCGCTAAGACTTCATAAGTTCAACAGAACTTAGTCTCAAGCTGCAACTTTAGACAGTTCTTCATGACTCTTTTCCATTGATATGCTATTTTCCAATTTGAGGTTATGCTGAGTGTGCTAAACTATATTCAGCACTTCCCCTAACCCCCTGCACTGGGATAGCATGATGGCACAATCAACCACACAGAGCTGAGCTTTGGTCCGAAGTTGTTCCTTAGCATGGCATGAGCTTGTTTCATCTAATTGGGAATTAAGGCATGATTATAATGTTTATTTTTAAATTATCAGCTTCTAGCATTCTGGTTTCAATGCCACAATGCCAAGAGCTGGGAGATTGCTTGCACTCTAGCCACAAACGTATGTAATCAGCTGGATCAAAATACACACAGAATCAATCGGGTAGCTCTTCTGAACAACATGCGCCATCAATCACTGCTTGCTTCAAAGAAACCTTTGCTGTGACCTCAATGGAGCACCTGTTCTCTTTTCTGACGTGATGAAAAACGGTTGTTATATCAACAACCATATACTTCTGTGTACTATTTCCATCCCTGATAAATTCTTACCACATAAAACAGCTTGGCCTGTCAAACACTAATTAGAGGAATGGATGGAAAGTTCCCAGCCCAACTGCTAATACAAGCTTTTGTCGTGTTCTGTCAACCTAATAAATGCTAGCACTTTCATCTTCCTTTGAAATGATATTTAAAAATGCATCTTCCTTTCTTATAGCTCCAAGAAGAAATATTAAATACACTATGTACACTCTTGGGGATAAACAGCCGTACACATTTACCAGCTAGGTTTTGGGACAGATGTTTTTCTGGCTGCAGCTGGGAATGTTTCCCCTTGACAATTACACTTTAGGCCTTTTGCGTAGACCTTCCCTATATGCAGATTGATCTTTCTGATGGGCTCTCCAGTCCTCTCATCCCACAGGGTTTCAAGTATTTGAAGGGAGAAATTATATACTTGCAATTTCATTGTATTATTAATTGGGTTCTCTTTCTGTCCCACCTGCTGTTTTAGGAACTGCTTCTACCCAAAGGTGCTTTTCAAAAGGATACTGGACTTTCTTGGGGTTTTTTTCCCCCTTGAAAACATTTCTCTGCTTATCCAAGAAGCTTCTTTAGTTCTGACTGAATAGTGGGGAATGGGAAGGATTTATATTCCTTAGCAATCATCTGGTTGTTAGCACTGTGAAAGTCAACCATTAGCTCTCTGAGAGTATTCTGGTCACTTGAGGGTCACCTGAATCAGAGTGCAAATGGGTGTGGAACCTTCTTGGGACTGCAGAAAGGATGGCATTGTAGACTGGGTGGTGTCATATCCCTCCCCCTCTGTTGAGAGAGGGATGTTCAATTTTAATATAGAGGGCCTCTTTGACCCCTCTTTCAAATCTGTGTTCCTCTTTGTCCAGAATATGGACTTTGCTGTCTTCAAAAGAGTGACCGTTGTCTTTCAGATGCAGATTCCATCTGCATGATGAGTTGTTTTCCTGTGCTGTGCCATGCATTTTTGAAGTGGTTGTTTTGTTTCACCAGTGTGCAGATCTGCACATGTCCTGCATCGCATTGCATATACCACGTTGCTCAGTTTGCGTCTGGGTGTTTTATCCTTGGAGATAAAACCTTCTGCCGTAATGTATTCTTAATTTTATCCCAAAGGTGCTTTTTTCAAAAGGCAACTGGACTTTGTTTTTCCTTGAAGACATTTCGCTTCTCATCCAAGAAGCTTCTTCAAGAACTGAAGAAGCTTCTTGGATAAGAAGCAAAACATCTTCAAGGAAAAACCAGAAAGTCCAGTTGCCTTTTGACAAAGCAGCTTTGGGACAACCATGACCTGGATGACTGAGAATCTCCATAGACATTCTTAATCTTATAATTGTCCGAATATTTGTAAATTTTATGATGAATGGTTGGGGGAATAAGAACAGGCAAAAAAGGCAGAGAAATAGGGAACAGGAGCAACAAATAGAGAGCAAATATATTAGAGTTTTTACTCCAACCAGTTTTGATATTACAGGGGATTTTGCCAAATGTTTTTAAGCATTGCTTTATAGATCATTGTATGCAACCAAATCAAATCTATAGTCAATACAAACACATGGACAGACACACAGTGGATTGTCTGCTACATTTTTTATAAAAATGTTGCTGTAAAACCATATGGAATGGACATATGATACAAAAAATAGTCTCCTTCTCTCTCTTCCCCTCTAATATACACATTTATTCCACAAAAATAGAATAACTGAACAAAGCTTATCTTTAAATCAAGAACATATTATTTCCACTATTTTCAGGTAACACACACCTGATAAAAAATAAGTCTGTTTTCTGTCTTGCAGATGCCAAAGATTCCCTTATGAAAAAAAAAGTCTGATTATTTTTTTATGTTCACACTGAGGGATACTGCCAGAAGATATTAGAGCTTTAGATCTTTGTCTATAAGTCTTCCTTATGCAATAGAAAATTATAATATAAAAAAGTTGGCAAGAGTTTCCCCCCCAAAAAAAGCTGTTGAGTGCAAGCATGTATCCGTTCTCAGAGTAAAGCTATAAACTAAACCAGATGATTTTTGTTTGTACCATCTGACCCTCCAAAGAAATCCAGTTTGAGAGAAACAGAAGATGGGAATGGCTATTTTGCAAGCACCATGGAAGGACCACACAGAAAGAGCTAGTTATGGATAAATGATCAGCGTGCAAAACTGGTGAAGTCGAAAAATCATTTGATGTGCATGAAGAAACACAGACCCAAGCATTTTATATTGACTCCATTAGTTTTGGTCTGTCTCACCAAAATGGACATGCTCCAGGTGCCTTCAACTGAAGCAATGTCACTTGGTGAGACCCAGGAAGCAGGCTTTCTCTCTGGGTTCATTGCCCCCCCCCCCAACCCAATAAGATTCAGATGCTGAGTCCTATTAGACTTTTAATAGGTTCTTCTCCCAGTCAACGGGCTGGACTGTTAATGGAGCCTGTATGGGTGTTTCATCTTTTAACTTGAGTGCCATTTTTAAGGATGTCTCAACCAGGGGTGAAATCCAGCAGGTTCTCACAGGTTCTGGAAAACCGGTAGTGGAAATTTTGAGCAGTTCGGAGAACTGGCAAATACCACCTCTGGCTGGCCCCAGAGTGGGATGAGAATGGAGATTTTGCAATATCCTTTCCCTGCCATGCCTACCAAGCCACGCCCACCAAGCCACACCACGCCCCCAAGCCACACCCACAGAACCGGTAGTAAAAAAAATTGGATTTCACCACTGGTCTCAACTATTATCAGTGGTCTTGAATTGTTTATACTGTGTTTATTACTTTGTTGTTGTTATTGTTAACTGCCCAGAGGTATTTGCTTAAGATGGCCAACCATATATATTTTCTAAAGAAATCACTAAAACAGAAGTGGAGTACCAAAGATTTTGCTGCCGGAAGCTAAAATCAAGATATTACCCATCCCCTTACATACATGCCACATATGTGAGTTGAAGAGTCTAGCCAACTGATTATCAGTGGCAATGAGACAAAGCCCTCTATCAAACATGGCAGAAGAATGTTTCTTTAGGGGTTGTGGACAGCATAGCTCATATGATGTTTGCAGGAATGACTGCAGAATAGCTCAGCTGGAAGGCTGCTGGTGTACCTACCTACCCACCTTGGCATCTGCCAGCTGAAGCGATCAATTTCAGATGGGGTTGGTTTGTCTCTATGCGTTTTTTGATCTATTTTATTTACTAATATAGTTTTATTTTACTGGTCTTAATGGCAAGATATTTTATCATTTTGCCATTCCCCACTCAAGGGTTGGAGAAGTACGGAAAAGAAGAATACAGTAAAATATTCTGGTAAATTGGAATTCTGTTTCAAAATGAAATGGTTTAAAAAGTACAATGGTGCTGTCTGTCATCCTATCAAAGTGACAGGCTGATGAGAGAAAGGTCACCTTGAAATGTTATTTTCTTATCAGATCAGCTTTTGGGAGGGGGGGAAGTTGCTATTTACAAACGGGTGAACTTAAATTCTTAAACTAGGAGCCTTTAGGTTCTGTGCCTGATTAGGTGGCTCGGTGGCTAAGACACTGAGCTTGTTGAGCAGAAAGGTCGGCAGTTTGAATCCCTAGTACAGGTCTTCTGCATGAGCAGGGGGTTGGACTAGATGACCTCCAAGGTCCCTTCCAACTCTGTTACTGTTACTGCCTCCAAAGCAGGGGTTGAAGACCTATGGACCTTTTACAATCTGTGAACTTCAACTCCCAGAATTCCTGAGCCAAACATTCCTGGGGATGAAGAGTGGGAGGATACTTGAAGCCATTTCATTGTTGTTTGGGCTTTGCCCTCGGCTGCCATTATAGGCTTTTTATACTGTTGTTTATTGAGGCTTATTTTGTATTGTGTTTTTATGTGGCATAGCTCTGCTGAATCTCTATAAGTTAAATTAATAAATAAATACAAAATGAATAAAAATCAAAAAAAAAAATCAACTGCTAGAAGTGAAACATGATGTTCACCAAAGCTTCATTTTCATCTGCTACCCAGTCTTTTCACTGGAAATGCTAGGCTGGAATGTCATAATCTTCCAACTGCTAGAAGGAAGATTATGACATTCCAGCCTAGCATTTCCAGTGAAAAGACTGGGTAGCAGATGAAAATGAAGCTTTGGTGAACATCATGTTTGATTTGTTTTTCATAAGAATTTGCCAAATCAAGATGGAAAGAACTTGTGATTCTTTTTTTTTTTTTTTGTCATTTCTGATCCAGTGAAGGGAAAAATGCAACTACAGGTAGTCCTCAATCTATGACAACTGAGTCCAAAATTTCCATTGCCAAACAAGGCAGTTGTTAAATGAGTTTTGCCCCATTCTATGACCTTGCTTGCCACAACTGTTAAATGAATCACTGCAGTTGTTAAGTTAGTAACATGGTATTTAAGTGAATCTGGCTTCCCCATTGACTTTGCTTGTCAGAAGGTCAAGCATCTGAATTTTGTTCATGTGACCGCAGGGATGCTGCAATGGTTGTGTGAAAAACAGTCGTAAGTCACTTTTCAGTGCCGCTGTGACTTTGAATGGCCACTGCACCAGTGGTGGAATGTTTAATTGTTTTTATAAATTACAAATGTTGATGATTGTGAAACTGGATTGAAGCATTCGGGGACCACAAGCAATAGAAAAGAGAACGACCATGGATTTCTTGCTTTTATTACATAGCCCATATACCTGCAACTCTGATATATATGAAATGCAGTATTTTTAGCCAGGATTATCACAAGAGAGTCTATGTATGTATGTATGTATGTATGTATGTATGTATGTATGTATGGATAGAAATAGAGATAGAGATAGAGATAGAGATAGAGATAGAGATAGATAGATAGATAGATAGATAGATAGATAGATAGATAGATAGATAGATAGATAGAGATGTTACAGGCAAGGGTGGGTTCTACTTACCTTTACTACCGGTTCTCAACGAGATCGCGCATGCGCTTACTTTGCTCGCGTGTCTTGCTTCTGCGCATGCGCAGAAGCTTCTGCAGATGTGCAGATTGCCGATGACGACATTCGGGGTGGTGGGTGGGGCCTCCTGCCAGTTTTACTACTGGTTCTTGTGAACCGGTCTGAACCGGGGGCAACCCATCACTGGTTACCGGTAGTCCTTGACTTATGAACATAATTGAGCCCAACATTTCTGTTACTAAGTAAGACATTTGTTAAGTGAGTTTTGCCCCATTTTATGACTTTTCCTGCCACCGTTGTTAAGTGAATCACTGAAGTTGTTAAATTAGTAACATGTTTGTTAAATGAATCAGGTTTCCCCATTGACTCTGCTTGTCAGAAGGTTGCAAAAGGTGATCACATGACCTCAGGACACTGCAACCATCACAAATATGAGTCAGTTGCCAACCATCTGAATTTTGATCATGGGGATGCAATGGTCATAAGTGTGAAAAACAGTCATAAGTCACTTTTTCAGTGATGTTGTAACTTCAAATGGTCACTAAATGAACTGTTGTAAGTCAAGGACTACGTGTACTTTCAAACCTCTGTGGACAAATACTTTTCATCTCCTGGTTTTCTTCCAGAATACTTCATTGCACACAAATGTTGATTTCTATTTTTGTTAATACAGGCATTCAGAATATTTAGTCCATCATAAGCACTGGGCCTCTTCAAAGTCCGTTGTTTACCAATGCCACTGGTTTGGTTTGGTTTCATATTATATTCAGAGAACTAAGGTCGCCATATGCATTAAATCATCCTTGTTTTGATCTAGTGAGTCTTTGTTTTTAAAAGCAGAGTGAACAAATGTTACAGCAAAAGTTCCTGCTTTCTCTCTGACTTTTTTATTTTCCCATGGGGAGACATAGGAAGAGCATGGATGCAAAATGTTGTGCTGTGGTGGAATAAAACAATCGTAATAGGAAAAAAAAATATCAATAGTTCTTAGACAAACCAGTGATTGTGCGACATGGGATCTGATCTGGAAACAATCAGATGTCTTGTCAAGGGTTAAAAATTGAGGTTAAACCTTGGTTTGTGCAGACACAGTGTTGTTTGGCTATGCCTTCTGGGAATAAAAGCAATGGATTATGTTGGCTCATGATTATGAGAGTTATAATCCAAGACTGGTTTAAATTTACAGGATATTTTTCTCTTTATGATTCTGTCAAGCATTTCTTCCTTTTCATAGAAAACAGAAGCATTTTTAAAGGCCAAACAGATATGGTCTCTTTAATGGAAACCTTCAGAACAACTGAATAAAAACTTCACTACTCTGAAGAAAAATGACTGAGTTTGAGGTAATGGCCTTGTAAATTCAGATGAGCCATAGCCTATGCATCCCACTGCTCAGTATTGGCCCCTTCCTCAAATATTGGGAATGGCCAAGGCGGACTTTTTTCACTCGAAATAATACTTGGCCCTTTGAGAAGCAAGATCTCCTTTTCCAGGTCAACTCAGGTTCAATTCTTGGCATTGCCAATTGAAAGTTTCAGGTTTCAGAAATTAGGAATGTCATGCAGTGATCTGATTAATGCAATTTTGTAAATGAAAAGACAGAAAATTCATATAAGAATTGGATAAATTGGATAAATCCAGATGGGATTTAAATATCAATTAAATTTCCTCCAACTTAATCGCCATTAACACTTATAAAATAAAAATAAAAATTATTATTTAAGGAGTTCTTGGAAATTGAAAGTCTACAGACCACTTGGTAAGAGCTACATTAACAAAGACATTTCTATATCTGTTTTTATCATAGAAACTAATTTATACTCATTCTCTACTATCATATTCACAAAAATAGCAATCTTCTTTTTCTTGGCTTAAAATCTCATGTTATTAAAAGCTGGGGGGGCAGGTTTGCATGATAGGGTGATATCTTGGGGTTTGGATTTTCATCAATATTAATTCAGTTGTAGCTATTAGAGTTAGCTTTTGTAAATCTACTGGTTCTAGTGGGACTAGATATTTGTGCTTGTTTCATTTTTAAAGGAACATGTGTGCAAATCATAAACTGTTTTTGGGATACACAGATACAAAAAAATCCTATTAACTGCTCATAATTAAATTTTTAATGTTCTATGACTGAAAATTGTCATTTTATTTTTATATTAAAGATTCTTGTTAAAAGATTAAAATGTTCACAATGGTTTATTCAGTTGCTGAGAGACGGCCTGTCAGAACCTGTTTCTATATTTCCTAAAAGTGAAAATCAATTATTTTATCACTGTTCAAATGATTTAAGATTGTTTTTATTCGATATATGTTCAAATAATGCATGAAGCAGGCTTTACCCTTCATGCCCACAAGAGATCTATGGTAAGTCCAGCCCACCTTGAATTCTGTTGACTCTTATAAACTACCAATTTGCTTTGACCATTAGTAGTTCAGATTCTTGTAGAGAATGTTAGCATATAATAAACCTATAATCATTTGAACTGTCTGGGCTCCTGATTTCCTGCACTTGACATAAATATAAGACCGAGTAAGGTAGCAGTAACAATTGCCTGAAACTTGAGATTGGTGGAAAATAAATTTAATAAATAAATAAATAAAACAATCTGACTTCAACAAACAGGGCTTGATTCATAAAGGGGTTGCCAGTAACAATCAGGCACCAAAATCCATGCAAACAAATTGCATCAGACTAAGGAATAGTAGGATAGGAGATCCCAAATTTCTAACTTCAAACCAGATGAAGATTTATAGGTTGAGACCAGCACACTGTTCTAAACATAGGAAAAAAATGATAAATCAATGCAGCACCCATAAAACTGTTGTGACATGGCAATAATGGCTCTCATCTATTAGCTGCAGGTCATCGCATTGTCCACCAGTTCCAATTTCTGAATCTTCTTCAGTGGCAGCCCCACCTAAAGTGCATTGCAGTAATCTAGTCTAGAAGTGATAAAAGGAGGGGCCACCATCATTGGGGGGTTCCAGTCCAGATATTCCTCTCCCTCTCCCTCTGTTTCAACTCAATATAATGTCAGATGGATCAACACGAAAGTTTATATAATATCACAAAGCTACCACAGATTAAGAGTTTTTGAGGAGGCAGCCAGAAAAACAATAAATACGGGTAATCTTCAATTTACTACTATTTATTTAGTGATTGTTTGAAATTGTAAAAGCCCTGAAAAGAATGACTTACAACCATTCACTGCAGCATCCCGATAATCATGTTATCGAAATTCAGGTAATTGGCATCTATTTATGAGAAATGCAGTGCCCATGGGAGGGTCACCATTTGTGACCCCCCTCAGCCAGCTTCCGACAAGCAAAGTCAATGGGGAATCTGGAATCGCTTAACAACCAAGTGATTTACATAACAATTGCAGTGATTCATTTAACAACTATAGAAAAAAGGTAATAAAATCAGGTGCAACCAGAGATGGGATTCAGCTGGTTCTGTCTGGTTCGGGCGAACCGGTAGTGGCGACTATGGGAAGCTCCACCCACTCGCCCAGACGTAATGCGCAAGCATTGTGAGTAATGCGCGCACGCTCACATTTGCGAACTGGTAGGGAAGGTAAGTGAATCCCACCTCTGCGCATGACTCACTTAACAATCACCTTGCTTAGCAGTGAAAATTCTGGCCCCAATTGTGGCTGTAAATTGAGGACTACCTGTATATCCATTGGCAGAATCAATAAACCATGAGTAGGGCTTGCCCTAGAAAGCAATGACATGCCCACCATTTTGCTGATTTTCACCACTGCTCATGGAGACTGCTGAATTACACTTCCAAATAATCACTTTTTTAAAAAAAGGGCTGCCCCTAATTCATGGCTTCAACCAGGTGGAACAAAACACACAGAGAAAGAGAGATCTCAAGCAAGTGAAAACAGCTCTAAGATATCACCTTATGTGTTGAGGTATAAGATGCCAATGTCAGGTTCCGGAACGGCGCTTTGAAATAAGACTCCAGGCAACTGGGTTCCTAGTTGTAGAGATCTTTATCAGGCCCACCGGCACGTTCGGACAATCACCAACTTTCCAAGTGAGATATTGTCAGCGCTTTCGCGCAGTGCTCCCCACCACCGTTTTAAAGGCTCCCGCGCTCCACCTGTGACTCCATCCCTTGGTCCTGCTCCATCTCGCGTTTCTTCTACAGTTGACCCACATCTGACCAAGCAAGCCAACCTACACCAAACCTAGCCTGCTTTAACTCCACTTTTCCTCTTGGCTCATCAGACCAGCCAAGGCTTGGCTTGGCTCTGCACAGGCAAGGCCATGGATGTCAGCTGCTTCCAGGGCCTGCCTCTCAGCTGTGCAGTGGCAGCGCAGGCTTTGGTGGTGATCACAGTGGCGGCAGCAGGCTTCTGATGCCTAGGCTGGGCGACTGGACATACTTCTGAGCATCGCCAGGTCAGCTCCCTGGTCCTGCCTGAATGACTGCCCCAAGCTGTGAGGCGCAGGGCAGTGGGGCTGACAGGCAAGATGTAAGAATATAAATCGCTATTACATTCTAAAATCTACATGGAAGGTATAATTTGCCTTCGTTCCCTCCCCTCCAAATAAACAGACGTCTGGAATCCGGCAGGTTTCTAGATATCCTTATGAGCTTGAGACCTGATTGCTTTGGCCTTACTGTTGGCTGTCTTCAAACAATACTTTAGCCTTTAATAACTGCCCAAAGATCAACCCATGTGCAATTCCATCCATCAAGAAAGTCTTACATGTGCTCTGAATCTGGAAAGCCCATAATTCTTCGTGTCTGAAGTCTGAATCTTTCTCCTGCAAAGTTTGCTTTGGGCTCAGGCACTGACTTTGTTCCCGTGTAATCCTAACCCTAGCAGAAAATCCTTGAATTATACAGTCCTGAACATCACATGGAACTTGAATCCTTGATTGGTTTCACCAGAAAAATTAAGGAATGCATTGTGTGTGTGTGTGTGTGTGTGTGTGTGTGTGTGCGTGCGTGTGTGATTTTTTTTTATTGAAGATTTTTTTTCAAGCAGTAAAAAACAAATCTTTTAAAAAATAGTTATAAGCAGTGGTGGGATTCAAGTAATTTAAAAACCGGTTCTCTGCCCTAATGATTTCTTTCAACAACCAGTTTGCCAAACTGCTCAGAAAGTTAACAACCGTTTCTCCCGAAGTGGTGCAAACTGGCTGAATCCCACCACTGGTAATAAGTCTTTTTTTTTCAGCGCTGTTGTAACTTCAAACTGTCACTAAACAAATGGTTGTAAGTCAAAGACAACCTGTAATCCTAGTCAGTGAAAGAGAAACCTATCCTTCCAGTGGCAAGGAACAACCTGGAAAGAACTGGAGGCAGAGGTTAGCTGAGGTATGCTAGGAAAAGCAAGGAGCAAAAACAGTTTCTGTCTTTAATTATTGCAAATGAAAACTAAATTAATCCTGCTCAACAGCTAGTCTCAGGGCAGCTTATAAAGAACCAATATGACTTGCAACTTCTAGGAGGTGACAGGAAATGCAAGAAGCAGATTATCATCCAACAGCACTGAAGAGGAAATAAATTGCTTGCGGTTTTCTCTTTTACGGCAAAAAAAAGCAGCAGCAGCTTGCAATTTGTCCAGCATGTGAAGGTGGGGAAAGAGTGCTAAAATTAGCAAATGGAAAAGGCAGGGTGTTGTTGTTGTTTTTTCCCCTCCTCAATTCTGGTGGTTTCATTGTTGAAAATGACATCATTTCTCTGCACCTATGAGCTGGTTTGATGACTGGGACAAAAGGCGAGAGATAAAAGAGAGGAAGGCTCTTCGCGTTTGCAATTTGTGTGTCTGTTTCTCAACATTTTCTAATGTTAGATACACGAAGCTTTGTGTTTCAGAAGGAAAAAGGGCACTTCCTTTTCTCTATCTTTTTCTTGTGCTTCTCGTTCTTCCAGATGTAGCCGAGGCAAAAGCGAGGTTTTCCTGTGCATGACTTAATAAATCTTTTACTTCAAATCAGGGGTGGGTTCTATTTACCTTTACTACCGGTTCGCAATGGGGCTGTGCGCTTCTGCGCATGCGCAGAAGCTTCCTGATGACATCGGGGTCAGTGGGCGGAGCCTCCCACCAGTTTTACTACCGGTTCTATAGAACCAGTCCAAACCAGGGGCAACCCACCACTGGTTCAGATGTAATGAATGTTAGCATAGCTGAGTTAAGCTCATACACTGCATTCAAAGCTATATTGTGGGCTCTCTCTGTGTGTGTGTTTCTGTGTATGACCCTCTGCTAATTAATTATCCTGATAAAGCCAGTGGTCAAAACAATAAATCTATTTTTAAAAAACTTAATTACTCGCTATTCTTTCAGCACTTTACTGATGTTCATGTCGAGCTTCAAAAGGTGTTTTTGCTGTTGCAACTATTATCACTTTTCCGCTTGACAATGAACTATGGGGGGAGAGAAGGGGTTGATAGAATTTAGGTTCCAGATCCAGACATCAAGATGTCAGCCGTGAGAACCAAGGACCCTTCGGCAGGAGTTTACCAGAGCCAAAAGACTTTCCCATAACAATACCAGGAGACTCCATTGGACAGTGTGACTTGGTCTAATGAGGGGAGGGAGAACCTGAACGATGTGGGTTTGCGCGGGAATTAGCTAGATCTGGTTTTACCCTCATCTTTGCCGAAATGGTGTACTCAATAAAGTTTTGCATTAAGAGATTGGATCGTCTCGACAGTGCTTGCTTTGGTTGGGTTAGTCAGTCAGAACATTGACAGTTCAGGCGTATATCCTCTGGCAAAAGCTCCTGCTGAATTCAAACCTTCAACACTCATGGAAGAATCCTGTACTGGTGGAGATGCAAAAGATAAGTCAAAAACCAATGGACAAAAACAGAGGTTGATAATATCACCCTGCAAACTGTGGCTGCTCTTTCAGCTGCTTTCTCTGCATCTGATACACAAAGTAAGCATCTGACTTTCAACACACACACACACACACACACACACACACACGGTCCTATTTGGTCTGCAAATGCATTTTCAGCAAAACGTTGAGCATTCCACTCATCACAAAGCTATAAAGCAACTAAATACTATTTGGATTTTTTTTAAAAAAATGTTTTATTGGTGAAATGTAGTATGTAGATTGTGCTCCATTGAATATAACTCTAAAGCTAGTGGTAAACAGTCACTATCTAAGCAGCAATCAGCCGTAATCTACCCAGAAATTTCAGCAAATTGTAGGAGATAGCCAAATAGTTTACACATTTTGGCATCTGTCCATTATGTAAATTACCCAGACTAATCTCTTTCAGCTCCATCCAAAATCGATAAATCTGCTAAATGCCTTTGCCAGATTCAAGCTAGGGATAATTGCTGTAGTAAATCATTAGAGAGAGACAGTCTACTAAAAGAAATGCTGTCCCTGAACTGAGAAAAAAAATGTTCTGATAATATTTACATACAGCACTTTGTCATTTAGAGATATTCTGACATTGCAATTAACGCCCATAATCATATGCGCTCTTGGACTTCCCCAAATGTTTTATTGGACAGCATCATATATGGTTGATATGCACTGTATGTTATTACTAAACAGAGGAAGAAATGTACACATTGATCAGCAATAGGCCATACTGATTAATCCTAATTAGAACTGTCAAAGCATGTTTCACCAATCAGGGAGGGGACAGTTTTAGACACGTGACATAAAATTTAATGGATTCAGACATTCCAAGCGTCCACTGGAACATCTCCTACCCCGAATCATGGATTATTGTAATGAGATTGAGATGTTGCAATTAAGCTAGTTGATCTCCCTCTGCATCTGTATGATCACAACATCATATATATTTAGCTAAATAAAATAGTGAATTGATGTCCCTATTGTGGTGTTCTATTCTCCAACATTCCAAGAAGGTATTCTACGTCATACATCTTGCAAAACTATTTTGAAGTCTCTTTGGCGGTCAAATAAATTTGCAGGAATGTGTTCCAACACAGGGAACTCTCATCTTACTCTATTGACTGGAAAGAATTATAAAAATAATCTCACAGATCAAAAGGGCACCATGTTGGGAAAGGTCAGTTTAAACCATAAAGTTTAAACTTTGCGTATGGCTGCCAGCATCTAAATGATGTTTTAATGTAGGGATAACCACAATGAAAGAGAACGCAAATCACAACCAGCATTTAATAAGATTTGCTTTTCTTAGTCCAAAAATTTAAATCATTCCTTTGTTTTATTCTCTTCAACCTAACATATAATTGAATCCCATCCTCATTCAGATAAATATACTACACACATTCCTGAAATGCGTGGACTTCAAGTTGCCCAGAGGCAAATAGAGTATATGCTATTCCCTTTTTTAAATTATTTTTTCATTATTTTAACCACTTGTGTATCCTTCTTTAATCATTTATTTAAAAGCAAGCCTTGTTTAATTTAATGGGGTTTACATTATAGTAAACTAGTTAAGATGTACTTCTTAGATGTCTGTTTGTGTTTCAGTAGATTTCTTTTGTAGTTGATGTGATTTAAGAAAGTCACATTATAATGTAGATTAATAAAGATGAGTACTTTTTATAAAAAGAAGTAGGAAACATGACTGAATTAGTTCTGTGTAACATCATTCTTGTTTTTGGGAAGTAAGTTTTCATGGCATGATATTTCACAGAAAGGATTGTTTAATGTCAGTTTCACATGTTGTGCAAATGCCTAGCAATAAGTAAACAATGAATAGTAAACTGCTTGTGTTATGGATTGTAGCTGATTAATTCAGACTAGTGTTCATTCACAATGCTCTTTAAACTAAAAGTCTAGTTCAGGATAAGATTTAGCAGGCACAAGTGGAGTTTTGGAAGTTCAGCAAGAAACAAAAATTCATATTGTTGTTACATTTTTATCCCACTTTATATACAAAGGACAGAAAGAAAACTGAAAAACTTAGATTTACAAGCTGACTATCTTTTTCTATGGAGAAGAACTGTATCTTTAGCTTAATTCTGATAAATGGAACTACTCTAGAAAAATTGACTAGGTTGTGCTTTTGCAAATTCAGAAAAGAAACGAAGTGTAAAGTTGATAAATAACATAAAGGGCAGTTTGATGGATTTAAATTGTCAGCAAAAAAAAAATAAAAAATGAGTACCTAGGTCAGGAACCAGCACTGAAGTCAGAACTTTTTGTTTATATATTGCAATTATTTGCGTGCTGCATCTTATTGTCCCTCTACATAGCTCATAATAAATACAGTAACATCTATAAAATATCTAATACTTTAATAACATTAAATTTTCAGCAATTAAAAATTGTGCACTTTATTCATCAGCTTCTTTAGAAGTACTACCCCATCCAAAGCTATAAATGGAGCATCTGTGGTATCAGCAGGTTCTCAACTAGTAGTAACTCTGACTTGCTGGGATTCAGCTATTGTCTACTGCCGTTATCCTTCACAGCCTCCATACACCAGGTGAGGCCTCCCAAACATCTTCTATTCTACCTGAATGTAGATGTTAAAGGGAGGCAGGCTATAGGACAACCCATGCTGAAGTGCGCAAGGGCTCAACCATGCATTCAAGGAATATATCAGTGTAAAACAATGCTCCAAATGCCCCACTTTTGTAGGTATTCCAGTAAGATACCATGATAAATGGTACTGACCATCACTGAAAGATCTTCCAAGTACCAAATGGACGTATCAGCATCCTCCAAGTCCCATTGCAAGTCATCAACAAGAGCGACCAATATAGTTTTCCTCCTATGCCCAGACCTGAAACTCCACTAGAAAGGATTCAGATAACTCATATTATCCAGAGATCTCTGTTACAGTAACTGAAACGCATCCATCTTCTCCACAGCTGTGCCAAGGAATAATGTCAATACTTGTCTAGAAGGGCTGGGCTCAGAGATGGTTTTGAGTAGGGGTCACATCACTGCCTACTTTCATCTTTTCATCTAAAGGCGCATCTGCTGCCTTCTGGATCCCTGCCATCACCTGCTCTGTAATAACCAAGTGGAACATGGATCTAATTTACAGATAGCTGAATTCAGCTCACAAAGGAATCCCTTGACTTGCTCAAAAGTACCAGATGATCTTGAATGAAGATTGTATTTTCATGAGATTCTGCCCACCTGTCATCCAGCTCAGATCACTTAAACATAAGTGATTTTGTCTTCAAAGTGCGTCGCTCACAAAGACAAGCGGTGTCCCAGAACGTATAAAAGTCACTCTAGATGAGTTTCTAGTCTGCACTCTCAGACACAGGAAGTGCAGTGAGGTATTTGTGGAAATGCTGGCTTTGCTCTCAGACCTAATTTGGACAAAAAAGAAAAAAAATAAGCAATCATCTAATTTCCCTCAAAAGTGGAAACATCATTCAAAAGTGATGTTTTACTGGAAACACATTGAAGGCAACATCATGAGGATGCAGCAGAAAAAAAGAAGTTGCTATAACATGTTCATGCATGGTTACGTGGATCTTAAACTTTTAAAAAGCATCTATGACTGTTCAAGAGTACTGTCATAATATCTTAGGTCCTACAAGTGATTAATGGACTAAGAATGACTTTATTCAATGTTATTTTTAAAAAGCTTTCTTGGATCTCGGATTCTCAGGCAGTTAGAATCAAGTGCTTATCATATACATGACTAGTCCCTTCCATGTATAATAGTAGGACCTTCCCCCTCATTATGTAATCATTGGTCCCGTGTACGAAATGTTCTGATTGTACTTTGTATTGAAAATTTCCTGTTAATTCTCCCTAGGGTTACTATCCTTACATTGGTGGTTATGAAGATTTTCTTTGATTTGCTGTCACTGAGTTGAGGCTAAGAAGCTAGCTTGGAATCTGCTTAGCACATTGGAATATAGGCATGCCTCCTTCACAGGCACACAAAGACAAGAAAAACAAGCATTAAAAAATGTAACTTGATTATTATTAAACTTTCAGAAAGCACAACTTCAGTATACTCAAACAGCTGGCAGGACATTTTGAGGCCAATTCTGCAGAAGCCAAGCAATTGTGGGTAAAGATGGCTTCCAACTATTACCTAAGAGCTTCTGAGTTACAGATGTCTGTTCCTTATGCCATCCTCCCCCAACCTGATGTGCTGGCCGATAGCTTCATTCTACTTGGCAAAGACAAGAAGAATTGTGGTTCACCCATCACTTCAAGAGAGCACCAATTCAAAGAAGGCTGTTTCGAGCTCAATGGCAACATTTGGAACTGATGTATTTTTAGCAGAAGTAAATAAACTACAGCAGAAGACATCAAAGGAGATATTCTGCAGTTACAACACATATATTGTTATTTATAATGCTAATTTATGCTCACAATAGTCACAATAGAAAAGAATAGAACATATGAAGAACTATATTTCTGTCTTACCTTTCCTGGAAATTGTGTTAAGAATAAACATTATTCCCAGTGAAACTCCAGAAACTTCCTCCAAAAACATATATCATTGCGAATGCAGATAGTGGATGGGAGAGATGTGATGAAAGAAATCTAGGAGGAATAATTGTCTGTAATAACAGAGTGCAAATATAATGCAAATTAACCTTAGGCCACTTTAAATTTCATGGTTGCTGGCAAAATATTATAAAGCAGCCAATAACTTATAGAATTAAGTTGGCTATGTAGAGTTGCTCCGCAAATCATTTATCTGTGTAGTGGAGACCCACTGTAAAAATATTGTTAAGCTGAATTCCAAACATGAAAGAATAATTCCCTTTTAAGGTACAAAATATGAATATTTTGGCATAGAGAGTTCCCGAAATCTGTAGAAGCTGTTGTTTTAATTTTAAGTGGTTCCCTATCTCTCTTCTAAAACACTAGTCAATGAACTACCACTAGTCAATGAACTACTAATTATGGAACAATTAGCATTCAAAATTGCTCAAGAAAACATATACTGTACCACCTTTTTTTTAACCCTGAAAAATGTCTTAACAATGGCATGACAATGTCTACCTAGCAACATGTGGTGGTTTTTTTTTGTGCCTGCCTGGTTTTCATGCTTTTATCTTGAACACAACATACCACCACTAGGAGTGAGAAAGGCTTAAGTCATCCTTAGCTGCTCACAAATTACACACTAGTAGTGTTTCCCCCCTTATTCCCACACTACCCAAGGACAACCTCAAAGCCTCAAATCTGTTAGACTTAGTCCTCCATCCTCTTGAAGGGAAGTTGGATGATCAGCAGCCAGTGGGGATGGGAATGAGGCAGGGGTGGGTTCTAAATTTTTTTACTACCGGTTCTGTGGGTGTGGCTTATTTTGTGGGTGTGGCTTGGAGGTCATGTGACTAGGTGGGCGTGGCTAGCTGGTCAGAGTCATTTCTGGAAGGTCCTCGCACTTACAACTAGTCCTTGCACTTACAACCCAACTCATTTGTTTGCTTTTAACACTGATCAGCTGTAGGACGGCCCTTTGAAGCTCTGAGGCAAGAGTTTAAACAGTTTTTTTCCCTCTAGTCATCAGCTGGGACTCAGGAGGCAGCAATAGATTGGGGGTGGGACCAAATAAAAGGTAAGAATAACGTGGGAGGGTGGGGGGGTGGGGGGGGTGGGGGGGCAGGGGGGGGGAGAACCGGTTCGGTGACATCATATTGTCACCACTACCGGCTCGGCTGAACCGGACCGAACCGGGAGGAACCCACCACTGGAATGAGGGTAAGAGAAGGGTTAGTAAAACAATTGTAATTTTCAGACAAGCTAAAGACTGTGAACGGCCCTTTGAATCAGCAGCGGGAAAAGGCTCAGGTTGAATGAAAGAATGGATGAACTCTGGGTGACCTACCAGAACCAACTTTTTTCTGCCCCATTCTGAATTTCCAATTATCCTAAATAGGTCCTAATTCCTCTTCCAGTTGTATTTCATCTTTTTCATAACCCAGAGTTCTTCATTTCCATCCACAGTAGTTACTGCTGTTATTGAACAGAGGAATTCGGGGAAGAATGAATTTTCCCCAAGAAAGGCAATCCTGAGAGAAAAATAGAGTGCGAGTTTTGGCAGAAAACCTTGATTAGTAGTGAGGTTGTGCAACATTTCACTTCATTTAAATAGTCTATTTTGAGAATGGGGACAATGTAATGACTTCACCCTTGGCCTCGTCTGATTGGTAAAGTTCAGCTTTTGTTAATACATCTTATTCTTTTTTCTTTTCTCCTTAACTTCTTTTTTTAACATCAGCTCTTCTCTATGCACTCATCCCATTGTGAATAAAAGCCAAATGAACTCATGTGGCCTTTCAAAATCCAGACAGAATATTTTAAGAAACTGACTGATTCTTTCTTGTGCCTGGGGAAGGTAACTGATACATCATTCAAATGTCCTACGTGTGATGTATTTGATGTAATATTTTGTCTGGCCTAAAGTTGATCCAATTTATCATTCTGGGTATAATTTATTTGAAGAGATGGAATAACATCTCAGAGAACGGGTGAAACAAAAATACCTATCTGCCACAGTTTCCTGATATTAAAAATATCTTTCTTACCCTGTGCTGTGAGCATTCCTCCTCTATTAGGTTGTAAATTTGCAGAAACATACTTAGGTCATTGCGTTTCAAAAGCCATCCATTGACTTAATTGGAAATGCTGATGGTTCTGCATTTAGGATCCTTCGCTTGTTAACTAAGTATGCCCAAACCCAACAGACTAAATTATTGTGTTTAAGGAATAACTTCCTGAATAGAAATGTAGAGACCATTTAAATTTAAAGGTTTACATGTCACTGCACAGAATGAGGCCAGAAATAATACAGGTCGTCCTCATGTTATGACCACTGATTCAATGACTGTTCAAAGTTATGATGGTTCTTGAACGAGGTAGTCTCGTTGATGGGTGTTGTGCCTGTCTCCTCTCTGTTCTGTATGTCCTTGGATCAGGAAGAGGTGTGGACTCAACGTCCTCCTCATTGCTAAGGAGCATCAGCTGCTTCCGCTCCTGGTCCTCGCCTGGAACTTCCCAACCAACTTGCTGCAGCGGTGGCTGGCCTCCCTCAGCCTCAGCCTGTCGCTCATCCCATCGACCCAGCTAAGCTGCTTCTTCTGGCTAGCATTGTCTGAGCTCTGATCCTGATGAATATTGGGCTCCACGCTTTCCTCTACAGACTCTAACTCACTTTCCTCCTCTGAATTCACATCTTGAGAGGGGTGGGGGTGTGGGAGATCCATGACAATGACTCAACACAGCACCCACCCGCTGCCTGCATTCATGCCATGCCACAGCATTCCCCTGCCTGGCTCCATCCTGTAGCACTCATCTGCTTGGTAGTCTGTTTGTGAGTCACATAAAGAAAAGCTTATCGTGATTGGTACTTACAACTTCCTGCCGGCTTGCTTGTTGAAAGCCAGGAAAATACAAGCTGGGGTTCTTTTTTAACAGCTCTCAACACACCGTTAAACAACATTGCTAAACAATATGGTCACGTGACATCATGCTTTACAACCCAGAGGTGGGTTTCAGCAGGTTCTGACCAGTTCTGGAGAACTGGTAGTGGAAATTTTGAGTAGTTCGGAGAACCGGTAGTAAAAATTCTGATTGGCTCCGCCCCATCTATTCTCTGCCTCCCAAGTCCCAGCTGATTGGGAGGAAATGGGGATTTTGCAGTATCCATGTACAAGCCATGCCCACCAAGCCATGCCACGCCCACCAAACCACACCCATAGAACTGGTAGTAATTTTTTTTTGAAACCTACCACTGTTACAACTGCTTTGCTTAGTGATGCAAATTGTGGTCCTCTGGTTACCGCTGTTGTGGCAACCTGAGAACTACCTGTACTTTCTTACCAAGAAGCAGTTTACTCTGCAAAATGCAGGCCTCACTTGTCTGATTTCAACCACATCTAAATCTCTGCGCAGAGGTAGGCTGCTGCCAGTTCAGACCAGTTTGGGCGAACCAGTATTGCGACCGGTCCTAGGACTATCCTGTCCTATATCACTGTGTTTTTGAAGCCGCGCACATGGACGGAAGGCCGCGCACACTCACATTTTCAGTGCTGGGTGAACCGGTTGTTAAATCGGCATCAGCCCACCACTGCCTTTGGGACTAGCTTGCTGGGTAAAGATTTAGACTAGAGCCTCAGTCTTCCCCAGTCTGGGTCCCTCCAGGTGGTTTAAACAGCACATCTGCTCAACCATCTTGTGACAATTCCTATAACTTCAGGCTATGGATTAAGACTTCCCTGAGATGCAGGTGAGGACTTGTATGATTCACAAGCCATATGCAGCTAACTGGGCAGAGCTTCAAAGCAGTCCCATGAACCATGCATACAAGTAGCTGATTGAACACTGAAAGATGCTTTGCTCACACTAATGGGCTTTGTGAAGTCTTTTGAATAGTTTGCACAGCTCAAATAATTTGCTTGGTGGACGCTCAGAACACATTGCTGTATTTGCTCTTTAGGGTTTTTGCTATGATGTTTTTTTATCAGGTTTTTATTCCTTGTTAGTTGCCCAAAGTCATTTGTTTGAGATGGGAGGCCATATAAATTGAATGAATGAATGAATGAATGAATGAATGAATGAATGAATGAAGCATATTTCCAGCCTTTCTTCTGTTCACATGAAGTGATGTGCTTTTTGAGGCTGGTACTGTGTTTTTTCTTCTGGTTAAAACTGCAGGTGAGTTTGCAATTGAGGATAATTGCAATTGAGATGTCTCTTTGTATTGTTTGTAATATAATATAAGGTTATAGCTGTTTGTAATAGTATCTTTCTTGTTAAATTGGTTTGCTTGGTTTGCCTCCCAAAGTTATTTGCTTAAGATGGGCAGCCACCCGAATTTCCTAAATAAATAAAATGAATGCTGACTGAAAAGCAGGGGGAATTGATTTTCCCTGCTTTTGTAATTCTACTTCTATCACTTTGTTATATTGGTACAAATATACCACCCAGCTGACATTCAAAAAAAGAGTTAAAATGTTTACACTTAATTTTTTTAAGACAACCTCCCCCACCCTGGCAATCTCCAGTTACATCTAACCATTTCTTATAATAGCTTATGTGTCATTCCTAAATAGCAAGTTGACTTTTAACAATGAGAGAACTAGCCCAATACTGCTAGAAGGCACCAGTTCCTTGAAGGCTTGTCCAGTCATTCTGCTACCGGAAATTGCTATTTTTTTTCCTTCAGTCTCTCACATTCCTCTCCCTTCTGTTCTAAAATATATTTAAAGAGCCTGCACCAGAGAGGAGGACATTTTGACCTGTCAAATCCTCTGAACAGTAGGAGAAAATGACCTGACACAAGCCTTTCCTGTGCTCTGCAACCCTTACAAGGCAAACAGCAGCTGAATATAAATTTTCAACATTTCACTTCAGTGGAAGTTCACAAAGTTTAATCTGTTCAGAAATGGCAAGAGGTAGAAAGGGCTTGCTTGACTTCCTGTACTATGTAAACAAACCCATTCACAACCATGTAAACAGCAGTAAAAAGTATTGCATTCCATCTTCTCTCTTGCATACTTCATTATGATGAAGAAATGGAGAGCAGAGATAGTGGGTTGCTATATATATCTCTCTCTAAGAATTTCTTTTAAAGAAAATCTCAATCTATATTTGACTCCAATGCTGATCTTTTTTCCTAACAGCCCTAGGATTTAATATGTTATTATTTGTGGACTTTGATGAAGAGTAATTTAATTAGCCTCCTCCAACCTTTGGATGTGCTGGATCAACAGCTCGTGAAATTTTATTTGTTTGTTTATTTATCAAATTGATATAGTTGCTCATTTTGCACAAAGTGACTTTAAGCAGCATACAGCAATTAGTTGTGTAAGAACAATTATTAAAATGTCAAGCAGTTGTTATTAAAAGAAAGAAACCAAAAGGGTAAGACAGAATGAATATTAACTGCAGTCTAGGAGCCATCTTAGAATTTCCCCAGTCCCCCAGTCCTGATGGCATAGCCAGGTCTTGAAGAATTTCCTAAAAATTAACAGGAGTGAAGCTTGGGGAGGAAACCAACTTCTCACAACACTCATTCTTACTGCTGCAATTCATAGCTACCATGGCTCCTGGCCTTTTCTTTAGTGGGGGAATAGATTAGCAACATGTCTTCCTATTCAGCAAACTGGGAGAAAGAAAAATCTCCTCACCCAACAAGAAAAAAAGACTGGAAAGAATATAAGTGTGGATATGGAAAAATATGCAACTACAGGATGAGCATATACCAGTGGTAGGTTCTAACCAGTGTTACCACTGGTTCGCTTCGCGCATGCGCTTTGCACGCAATCGGCACACATGTGCTTGCTTTGCTCGCACATACAGCAAACTTGCGCTTTGCGCAAGCGCATTGAATTTCAATACAGCTGAGGCATGGCGTTCTGCTCTGCCGTGCATTACAGCTGGGCTAAAAACAAAGGAATAAAGGTAGGTATAGCGCGGGGCAGGCGGGAGGGTCCAGCTGACGGTCGGAGCGAACCAGTTTGCTCTCACATCAAGATTTCTGCTAGCGGCTCCCCCGAACCAGGGCGAACCGGTAGAAATCCACCACTGGAAGAAATTGAAAGTGGTTTGAATTTGGATTGATATATCTGGAATTATAGATGTTCTGGACCATCTACCTGAACATATGCTCTTGTAAATTATCTATATGTGCAGGAAAAGCAAGAAAAGTGAAAAGTTAATTTTACAGCTTACAGATATTTTAGGGCCATGTTGGGATACAGTAGCACAGCACAACACATCAATTTTGGTTAACAGTCCACCAAGATGTCTGGTTTATAGCATCTCAACCAATCAGCATAAAAACCATTGAAGCTTGAACTTGAAATTTCACATTTAAAACTCCTGTTCTAGATGAATAATATCTTTATAATGAAATATTTTTAGTTAACAAGGAAAGTATATCACAAAAGGACCAGCACATCTTGAAACAGTATAGGCAATCCTCCTCATTCAGCAACCAATTGAAGTTGGGATGACACTGAATGAAGGGGACTTCTGATGGGTTTTCATAGCTGTGGCCACTGTAGCCCCCTTGCAGTCACCTGATCATGATTTGGGTCACAATGATGTCATTGCATTCTCCCACAGTCACGTGACTGCCATTTGCCAGCTTCCCAGAACCAAAGTCAGTGGGAAAACTGGCAGGAGACCACAAATGGTGATCATCATGTGACCACGGCATTTGCCTAATGATGGCAACTGGGACTACCACAACTGATGTCAGCACCGTCACGTATCATCATGGTTTACACAACCATTTCATTTAGCATTGAAGTTGCCAATCCCAATTAATATTATTAAGTGAGGACTATCTGTGTATGGGATCAGAAATAGAATCATCAAAAATCCAATCAAGTGCCCAGTGTTTCTGTATGAAAGTAGTAGAAAAGGGACTTCCTACCAGCCTCCATTTGATTCCTCTTTTTAACTTACCTCCACTTAGTTTCTAGAACAAATAAATATCCAGGTTCTGCTTTTGTAAATCCCAAATCTCTTTTTAAAAAAGAACTATCTATCTTTTGGCAAAAGGAGCTGTTTTCCTGAGTGTCCTGTAATCAGACACACATTTGCTCCTAACCTTTCCCCAAGAGAGGGCAATCTTTGTAACAAAAGTGCAGTAAATCCTCCACCTGCTGCATCTGACACTGACAAAAACTTAAGCCCAAGGAGGGGCCTTGGTCAGGCTGCCCTTGAAAACTGCAGTAGGGATTAGCTCAAATCTAGCAAGAACAGAATAGAATAACAGAGTTGGAAGGGACCTTGTAGGTCATCTAGTCCAACCCCTGCCCAAGTAGGAGACCCTACACCATTTCTGACAGATGGCAGTCCAGTCTCTTCTTGAAAGCTTCCAGTGATGAATCTCCCACAATTTCCGAAGGCAACTTCTGTTCCATTGGTTGATTGTTCTCACTGTCAGAAGATTTCTCCTTATTTCTAGGTTGAATTTCTCCTTGACCAGTTTCCATCCATTACTCCTGGCCTTCATAAGAGTCAGAGCTCTTCATTAATTGCATGTATCCACTACTTTTAAGTACAGGTAGTCCTCAATCACAATTACGACCAAAATTTCTGTTACTAGGTGAGACATTTGTTAAGTGAATTTTGTCCCATTTTACAAGTTTTCTTGGAGACCGTGGAGATCTTCTAGTCCAACCCCCTCCTTAGGCAGGAAACCCTATAGCATTTCAGACAAATGATTATCCAATCTCTTCTTCAAAACTTCCAGTGTTGGAGCATTTACAACTTCTGGAGGCAAGTTGTTCCGCTGATTAATTGTTCTATCAGGAAATTTCTCCTTAGCTCTAGGCTGCTTCTCTCTTCAATTAGTTTCCACCGATTGCTTCTTGTCCTGCCCTCAGGTGCTTTGGAGAATAGCTTGACTCCCTCTTCTTTGTGGCAGCCGCTGAGATGTTGGAACACTGCTATCATGTCACTCTTAGTCCTTCTTTTCACCAGACTAGACATACCCAGTTCCAGCGAGCGTTCTTTATATGTTTTAGCCTCCAGTCCCCTAATCATCTTCGTTACTCTTCTCTGCACTCTTTCTAGAGTCTCAACATCTTTTCTACATCATGGTGACCGAAGCTGGATGCATCAATGGCACATCAATGGCAAATCAGTGAGCCTCTGAGTGGTAGTTGATCAGTCCTCAGTAAGCTGAAGGTGTTCTAAAAGAAATTGGGTTGTACTACATGTTTAGAAGTGACTTCAAAAACAGGAATGTGGGATTTGGCATGAAATAAAAGTAAGAGAAACCCAGACCAAACAATAGCTTGGTGGAAATTCATGGCTGCGATGCTGGAAGAAAGTGCATGGACAGATCTCTCCATTCCCAAAAAGCAGCACTATGTGAATGCAAATCACATTCCTGAGAGAGGAAAAAAGAGGGGGAAAAAAAACAACCTTGGATTTTGCCCAAAACAGACAAATGTTAATTTACATTCTATAAGAAGACTTTTACATCTCCGTATCACGGAGATCTCGAGTGTTTTTAGTGTAAAGGTTTGTGTATGCGTGTGTGTATATCTCTGTGTGTCTTAAATGGAATTTAAATGTATAAATATTTTAAGTTTGGAATGGAGTTAGGAAATTTTGCTCAAGCAGCTACATTTTTCCCCTCGGTCTTTGGACAGCAGACACAGAAGAAAGAAGGCAGTTGGCTCTTACTCCCCAAATACCACTTCATTTATCTCTCAAGGGAAGTGTCTTCTGCATCCAAACAGATGGGCAGAGCCTTTGCCAAGCAAACAGTTTTCCTCATTTGCTGGGAACACAAAAATCAGACAGTTGTCTGCATTTCATTCTTTGCCGTTCTCAGCTAAAGAATCTCCACATTTCCCAGCACATTTATTTGTATCAGGTTATGATGGAAAGAAACAGTCAAATCAGGGAGAAGATTGGGAAGATTGTGATTTCATTGACAAAGGCCTCTATCTTAAAACAAATATTTGATTCGTTCCGTAATGTTCCGTAATGTTCACTTATCTTTCCTACCGGTTCGCAAATGTGAGCGCACGGGCCTCCTCCGCCCATGCGCACGGCCTTCTGCACATGCACAGTGCAGTGCTTGCGCATTACGTCCGGGCGGGTGGGCAGAGCCTCCCACATTGGTCCTACTGGTTCGCCCGATGCAGAGAGAACTGGCTGAATCCCACCACTGGTTGCAATGTAGTTTGGGTTATTCTGCTGTGAACGACCCAGTATAATTTATTGTCCAAGAACAAAATGGCCATTCTTCTCCAGTCCCTCTACAGGCTTTTGAATGTAATTTCAATACAGGAAATATAGGTAGTCCTCATCTTACGAGCATAACTGAGCCCCAAATTTCTGTTGCTCAGTGAAGACAGTTGTTAAGTGAGTTTTGCCCCATTTTACAACCTTTCTTGCCATCGTTGTTAAGTGAATCACTGCAGTCAAAAGGTTGTTAAGTGAATCTGGCTTCCCCATTGGCTTTGCTTGCCAGAAGGTCGCAAAAGGAGATCACATGACCCCAGGATATTGCAAGCGTCATAAATATGAGCCAGTTGCCAAGCATCTGAATTTTGATCATGTGACCATGGGGATACTGCAATGGTCGTAAGTGTGAAAAACAGCCGTAAGTCTCTTTTTTTCAGTGCCATTGTAATTTTGGTCATTAAAGGAACTATTGTAAATCGAGGACTACCTGTAGGTCTTCCATGACATGTGAAGCCGTAGAATAATAAAGTCAGAGTATTATGAAGAGTATCTCTGCTATCCTTCCCCCGCTAGACTTACCAGTTAAGGTTACTCTCTTATTCTTCCTCATGGTAGGTAGATTTCAGACATCATAAGGGCTTAATGGATATTTAGGATCCTTTTAAAGCATATTTTTATGGTTACATTATTGCTTATTCTTTGTTGGGGAAAAAAGAGTAAGAGGTCAGAGCAAGAAAATTTGGTAAGTTAAAGAACTTTTGAGAATATATACAAGATGATTTACCACAGAACTATAGAGGGCTTTTATGACTGCTAAACAAGAATGTAATTGTCTTTACACATTTGATAGAGAATTCTCATTGAATCACATCAAGCAAAGATATTTGGAACAAGGGGAATTGGCAGACCTTGGATAATATTAGATTAGAAATTACTATTTTAGATACATATTCAGAAAAACTGGAATCAGCTAAATAGTGGCCTCGTTGAAAGTGAAAGTGGCATTTGATATTATTTAAATCTTTGGAGCAAGTTTTGGCCAAATATGGATCTTTGTTTTTAATGAATTAGTTTAAAATACAGCATTCTAATCCTTTAGCCAGGTTTATTACAAAAGGAATCATTTTCCTTTTGGTATGCAAAGAACAGAAAAGAAGTCACTGTGGGTGAGTTGGGAAGCTACATACATACATGCATGCATGCATACATACATACATACATACATACATACATACAGTTTGGAAACAACAAAAGAAACAATAGGGAAGAGAGCTGGATTCTATGGCTGTGTTTCTAAAGGCCTCTGGCTAGAATGGAATGAAAAGAGAGAAGGAATTATGCTTCTATGACCTCAAAGCTAATGAGCCCACCAATGGGAAATCATATTGAGTTGATCCACCAGAAGAATTATAAATGTGACAGCTGCAAGCGATCCTCTTGCCAGAAAGTGTTAGGTTTTTAGAGTGCATGCATCAAAAACCTTCTCTTTGTATCAGCAATCTAAGTTGACCTTAGTTCCTCTGTGGCCAATTTGTACTATTTTATTTGTCTCAATAAGGAACTTTCGTTTTTGTTTCTTTAGATATCACTTAATGTTTTAGAAAAGTTCCCTCAAAGTCAAGGTCATATTTGGACCCATTGAGAAACATACTGTGAAAAATCAATGAAGATACAGAATTTAGTCTACTATGGAGAAGAAGCTATAGTAGAAAAGAACCGTTCCAAAAAATGTATTTTCTGGTACCAAAGGAAATGTATTTTTGCACTCTATTTTTCAAAAGTCCAAAACATGTCAATGAAGTATTTGCTGTTTTCAGCCTTCCATCCTTTCGAAGTAGCTAAAATGAGGACCCGGATTGTGGGGGCAATAAGCTGACTTTGTATAAAAAAGAACACCGCTTAGGGGGCCCAAAAGCCCTACTAAGCAGGTATATACAAAAGTATGAATGCTATTGCTTAACGCATTGTAAGCCGCCCTGAGTCTCCGGAGAAAGGGCGGCATATAAATCGAACCAATAAATAAATAAATAAATAAATAAATAAATAAATAAATAAATAAATAAATAAATAAATAAATAAATAAATTTCCCTGCATGTTCAAGGTTGTCAAGCATACAAAACAAGCACACAAATATTTTATATCAAGTCCTGTTAAGGCCAGGGGTGAAGGTCCAAAGAATTGTTTGTAAATAGCTCATTTAGTACATATTTCTGATGTGTACCCAATGTCAGTTACATCTAACATCTGTGCTACAAAACAGGAATTATACTATGCATGCACTCCAAATTTTGCACCAAGCAATGTTTAATTTTTAAAATCTTTACATAGGTTAACGACAGTTGAACACATTTTTACAGTTGAATTAAATGTGAATTAAATTATGCCCCTTTCCCATCAGTGAAAGTATCTATTAATGGAACAGGAAGGGGCAATTCATCTTCCTTTTGAAATGTCTGACCGTTCCATTGGATTACTCACCCTTAAGCAAAATCAGGCATTAAAGTTCCATTGAACAAAGAGGAGTCCAATCACACAACATGAGATTTCATTCAGCTCCTCTTATGTAAATTACAATTACTCAAATGACTATAATAACCTAAATGGCATTGCAGTGAAAAACACCTTTAAAAAGATGGCATTTTCTGAAGACTTTCCTCTATGCCCAGAAGCTCCCATAGAATTGCAATTTGTACACAATTTTGTATTTACCGGTAATCCCTCTTGCTATATTCAACAACAACAACTTTTTAGGATGCTGTTGAGAATGCTGTTGTTTCCAATTGTAGACTGGGGAATCTCTCTCTCTCTCTCTCTCTCTCTCTCTCTCTCTCTCTCTCTCTCTCTCTCTCTCTCTCTGATTAAACATTTTAAAGTTGTTTTTCACTGCAATGCCAGAGAGAGGGAGAGGGAGAGGGAGGGAGGGAGGGAGGAAGGAGAAAGAAGCTGTGTTAGTCTACCATAGCAAATAAATTGGAAATGTGGTAGCACTTTTTCTGACTAACAAATTTTATTAAATGTCATCGGTCTTAATGAGTTGCAGCTCATTTCAATCAGATGCTTGGAAACACAAAATATTTCTCAATTTACCATATCACAGATAAAACCCTATGAGGGAAGACCTGGAAATAAGACATTTTGGATGGGAAACAAATTTTTAGGAGCACAGAAATAAGAAATGTTAAGTGGGAAATTCCTATCAAGACTGTTATTTTCAAGTCACAAATGAAAGCATTCAATGGACTAAAAAACTGTAAGTGAATTGTGGAAAAGTACTGGATGATAATTAAATTTCACTTTTAGAGAGCTGAAGCCTTAAATTACATTTTGTTCAAATTTGAGTAATCTAAGCAAGGGAATATTCTTCTCACAAACTAAATGAAGAACACATTTAAATATCAGCTTTACCAGATTAGAGGTATTGGAATCTCTTAAATAAAATAAAGTGAAAAATCTGTGAAATTCAGACTGCTGTCCTAAGCAGACCTATTCATGGGTTGGTCTGTTCTGATTATTTAAAGCAGCTTTATATTGGTTATCATCATCAGCCCATCTACCTTAATACTGTTTATTCTGTTATTTCATAAACAGAACCAGGGATTTATTTTAACTGGCCTGGCCATTCTTGATTATGCTGAATCATAAAATGGGTGAGCAGACACTTACTCATATGATGTGGGCTTGTCCTACTATTGCTTGTAGCAATTTCTGAGTTTATGCTATACTGATGAGTAGCACTTATTATAAGGAATATATTTTTGTAGCTATGCTAATTAGAACACGTACAAAAGGAAAAAAAAATCCATAGGCAAGTACTGCTCGTTTGCATTTATTTATTCATGTAATTGTTACATGAATTCATAAATATTCATATATTTAATGGAGAACAGGCTGAAATATTGGTTATGTTCCAGAGTCTGCCTGCTGTGCCCAGGGATATGTGATACAGAATAGAGGTCTGTAGAGACAAATATTCAAAATTTCATTCAAATAAAGTGGGTGTATCCTGAGCACAAGCCTGTGGACTAGAAAAAGGTGAGGATACAACGTCAGACTGTAGAATTTACATCTATATTATGCCCCCACTGATCCCCCACCCATCTGACATCCCTTGGCACAGAAAAGAGGGCATCTAGTAAAGGCCAGCTAATAATCTGAGATGCTAGGAATCGTGCCACAATCTTCTTGAACAAGTATGCAGCAGTATGAACAGCTTGTCTGGAGGATAACATGTAATTATTTTGGAGCAGTAATTATTTCTACAAATAGCAGAATAAATGTGATTGAAATGCAACAGCGAAATTCCACTAAATTAAAAGCATTTCATATAAAACTGTGCATTACAAAGATAATGGAATGGGGAGGGGGGCATTCATTCTTTACATTCGCCCAAGAAAAACATAGTGAAAGAGTTGTTTTCAAAAGGCATTTTTAAAAGGAAATTTCAGGCAATATGAACACTGAGAAGTCAGGAAAAGATCATTACACCACCACAAATGCTCATCTGGGTACCGTCTTGGTTGAACCTGTGGTCTGTTGTAACAGTGGCTCAAGATGATTCACATCCTTGGAATCCAGGGTATTTATTTCTGCAGTCACACGGTAAGCCAGCTTCCCCAAATCATTATTCAGTATTGCGTGGGGCTCAAACTTTGCCAAACCAAGGTAACATCACTTTATAAGTTGACGATCTTACATTTAATGCATTCTGATATCGGGCTATACAAACTGGTCAAA
Source organism: Pituophis catenifer annectens (assembly GCF_029215685.1). Taxonomy (NCBI): domain Eukaryota; kingdom Metazoa; phylum Chordata; class Lepidosauria; order Squamata; family Colubridae; genus Pituophis; species Pituophis catenifer. Next base: position 69,048,164 of record NW_027256883.1, read on the forward strand.
AGAAAGCCCATAGGAATGCTATTAAAATTACCCTATCCATCAAAGGGCTTCCACTAGCAATTACCTTGGTACATTCTTGTTTAAACTTTGCTGCTGTGTGAATACTTGAAAACAGCTATTGACCAAAACCACTAGCAACTGGCATTCTTGGCCCAAGTGCAATTCTTCTGGATTTAGCTGTGGGGTTTTGTCTATGACGGGCATATGTGAGCCCCTCCAAAGGTTGTAATTATATATCATCAGTATTACATAACATTTGCCCAGATGAGATCATTTTACCAATTAAGACATCTTTGGGGAATGTTTCAGCTAAACTTTAGAACTTAGCCAAGCTTCAAACACAGAGAAACTATGGTTTTTTCCAAGTATTTTGTCGAGGGGAAAAGAAATCAAGTGTCTAGTTTGAAAGAATTATCAGTAAGGCTATAACATTTGTAAATAATAAACTTATTACTTCTTTTCTTCTGGAAAAAAAATCCATTTGTCCTTTCTGAACAATAAAATATTTACATTGGTTTGTGCCAAACATTCTTTTTAAAAAATAATGCAAGATTATATTAAGGCAGTAAGATATGGGCTGCAAAAAGATTGGCAAACCCTAGGTGGCAGTAAAGATTAAAGGTGTCCTGTATGCCTGCTGCTGCCCTCTACTGGCTATCTGGATGTTGTTGCTCAGCCCTAATAATAGTTTTAAACAGAGGTGGGTTTCAGCAGGTTCTGACTAGTTCTAGAGAACCGGTAGCAGAAATTTTGAGTAGTTCGGAGAACCAGTAATAAAAATTCTGGCTGGCCCCACCCCCATCTATTCTCTGCCTCCCAAGTCCCAGCTGATTGGCAGGAAATGGGGATTTTGCAGTAACCTTCCCCTGGAGTGGAGTGGGAATGGAGGTTTCACAGTATCCTTCCCCTGCCACGCCCACCAAGCCACGTCCACCAAGCCATGCCATACCCACCTAGCCACGCCCACAGAACCTGTAGTAAAAAATTTTGAAACCCACCACTGGTTTTAAAGGCAGCTTCAAATACCAATTCCAGACTGTGTTTATTTTAGCAATCCAAAGTTAATGATCCTAGTTACATTAGATTCAGGCAATACCATAATGTTAATCATAAATGGAAGCAAAAGCTTTAAACTTTTCATAGCTTCTCCAGAGAGTACAAGAATAGCAGACCCATGAATTCAGGGTTGGAACAAGCAGGATAAGAGGTATCAATATATTCTTATCACAGTAAATCATGGTTTTAGTGTGACATCCATATATATGGTTTTGGTATACTGATGTAGAATTGCCAGTGTGTTGAAGAAATTAATTAAGTACATAATGGTTTCTGTGACCCCAAAGAGTCAGATTATTAAGATTGACACGGCTGTGCCGTGCGAATCAGCTGAGCCAGAAAGAAGAAAATATAGACAAGATAAAGCAGAGGCGGGTGGGTGGGGCCAGCTGATCCTCTGAACTACCGGTTCACCCGAACTGGTCTGAGCCGGCAGCAGCCCACCACTGTACTGTATAAAGGTAAAGGTAAAGGTTCCCCTGCACATGCGTGCTAGTCGTTTCCAGCTCTAGGGGCGGTGCTCATCTCTGTTTCTAAGACGAAGAGCCAGCACTATAGGAAGACGTCTCCATGGTCATGTGAAGCATGACTAAATGCCAAAGGCACATGGAACACTGTTACCTTCCCACCAAAGGTGGTCCCTATTTTTCTACTTGCATTTTTTATGTGCTTTCAAACTGCTAGGTTGGCAGAAGCTGGGACAAGTAACGGGAGCTCACTCTGTTACACGGCACTAGGGATTCGAACTGCTGAACTGCCGACCTTCTGATCGACAAGCTCAGCATTTTAGCCACTGAGCCACCGCGTCCCTTCACTGTACTGTATACATTAGGTCAAAATTCAATTATATAAAATTACAATTTCAACTATTTAATAAATCACCTGATATTGTTATTTCACTTTTGCTTTATTTTAATTTTAATCTGTTTAATTTTTTTCAACAGATTAATTCGGAGACATTACAAGCTTTTGAATTAAATGCAAGCACAACCAGTTCAATTATATTTATGGTAGTTATTATGGTAGTATGGCAGCATTTAAAAAAAAACACCAAAAGAAATTCCATGAAACCAAAAGCGAGTTTAGTCTAATGCAGGGGTGTCAAATTTGATTTCATTGAGGAGCGCATCAGGGTTGTGTTTGAACTTGGGGGGGGGCAGGGGACATGACCAGGGTGGGTGTGGCCAGCTCGATGTCACTCGTGTCAGGGGTGCCTGTGATGGCCTGAGCACTCTGCCAGTGAAACCATGCGGCCCTCCCAAGCTCCGTTTTCACTGGTAGAGGCACCGCAGGCTGGTCCTTCGCTGTTTTCAGGGCAGCCCCGCAGGCCAGATCTAAGCACCCTGTGTGCTGGATCTAGCTCGAGGGCCTTGAGTTTGACACCAGTGGTCTAGTGGTTAAGGCACCAGGCTAGAAACCAGGAGACTGTGAGTTCTAGTCCTACCTTAGGCGTGGAAAAAAACAGCTGGGGCACTTTGAGGCAGCCATTTTCTCTCAGCACAACCTACCTCACAGGATTGTTGTGGTGGGGAAAATAGGAGGAGGAAGGAGTATTATGTATGTTTGCTGCTCTGAATTGCATATGAAAGAAAAAAGTGAGATAAAAATCTAAAAAAAAAATAACAGCTTGATCACAGCTAACTCCACAAATTGAAGTTAGTGAGGTTGACCTTTGCTGAATCCCAAGATCAGCAGAAGGCCCACTCTATGTCTCTGTATTTACTATTGAAGACTTAATTGATGAGGAAATTCAGGCTTCACTGCCTCTCTCCTACATGTTAGAGAAACAATTTTAGCTCTGTGACTCAACCCTTGAAACTGCACTGATTTCTGTGATATTTTTAATAGGTGAATTTCATATAAGAAAGGCAGGGAGAGACACACTGCCAGAGTGAGTTGTCCCCCCCCCCATTTATGAAGAAATAGCAGGGACCGAAAAAGGTTTGTATGTGGGAGTAATAACTTGTACCTGGAATTACGCATGCATTTGAACCTGATTACAAGTAGTTCTGATGCTGCTAATTTTTTTTCTTTGCTTTCACTTGTGTGATGATCAGTATGTGCTTTGTGTTCTCTGTGGAAAAATAATGTCTTGGTGGCATTCACTGGTTAGCATGTGAAGGAAGGAAGGAAGGAAGGAAGGAAGGAAGGAAGGAAGGAAGGAAGGAAGGAAGGAAGGAAGGAGACAAGGACAAGGAAAAGGATTTGGTTGCCAACTTTTGGTGTAGGCAGGCAGTCTGGGGAAACCATATATAGCCTATGAGTCAGGGGTGAAATGCTCCTGGTTCGGACCGGATCGCCTGATCCGGTAGTGATGGCGGCGGGTGGTTCGGAGAACCGGTAGCAAAAATCCCTGCCCCCCCCCCCATGCCCAGCTGAGCCGCACGATCATTGGAGGCTTTTCTTTTTCTTTTAAAAGCATTTTTTTCTACAACCTCTTCTGATGAAAAAATGCTTTTAAAAGTAAAAAAAAAAAGCCTCCAATGATCGCGTGGCTCAGCTGGGATCATCAGAGGCTTTTCAAAGCATTTTTTTCTGCAACCTCTTGGCCAAAGAGGTGGTAAAAAAAATGCTTTGAAAAGTCTCTGATGTTCCCAGCTGAGTTCCTGATTGGCAGAGAGGTTTTTCAAAGCATTAGAAAAAATGCTTTGAAAAGGTTTTTTTAAAAAAAGTTGGCCACGCCCACCCAGTCATATTACCCCCCCACCAAGCCACGCCCACAGAACCAGTAGTAACAGATTTTACATTTCACCCCTGCTATGAGTAGGTTGGCAGTTCAGTGGTTCGAATCCATAGTGCCACATAATGGGGTGAGCTCCCGTTACTTGTCCCAGCTACTTGTCTGCCAATCTAGCAGTTCAAAAGCACGTAAAAAATGCAAGTAGAAAAATAGGGACCACCTTTGGTTGGAAAATAACGGCATTCCATGCGCCTTTGGCGTTTAGTCATGCTGGCCACATGACCACGGAGACGTCTTCGGACAGCGCTGGCTCTTCAGTTTTGAAATGGAGATGAGTACCGCTCCCTAGAGTCAGGAACGACTAGCACATATGTGCGAGGGGAACCTTTACTTTTACCTTACCCATCCCTGGTTTAAGTGTCCTTAGTCATTTCTCTTGTACATGAATGAAATGAGTTCTCTAGTCTAATGCAGCTTCTTGTCATAATAATATGTATATTTATATGGGAAATATTGATTTTATGAATCAAAACTAAAAGAGAATGACAAAGAAAACCAAGGAATTTGCGTCCCAAAAACTTGAAACATGAAAATTAAAATCAGAATGACATAATTTCAATTGTGGAATCTCATTCTACATTCTGTTTGCTGTGCTGGGATAGAGCTAGAGAAAATGCCTAGAAACTGTTTTGTGAAAATCTCAGGCTCAGAATGAAGTTTTATTACACTTCTACAGTTTGAACAAACTGTCTGTTTTCTTTAATATAACAAGCACTGATAGTTGATTGAATGTCGAATTACCAGGAGAATGGTACAGAACAGGATATGAACATGGTGTCTACCTCTTATGAAAGCAAAATAATGTAGTCCATTATAAGAAAAATACAATAATGAGCATGATCGGTACTGAGATCTTTTCTTCTCATTACAAAGAAAAATAAATCTCTGCTATACTTTCAGAACTTGCAATCCACTTTGAAAAGTCAAAAGCTAGGATGAATTACTGTCCAAATACACTATGCCTTAAGCCATGCTATTTACATGTCTAAAACCTACTCTACCTCTGATGGTATGGGGATTTTAGAAATGTTTTATTGAGGTATAAATCAGTACTAAAAGGCAGCCTGAATATAGCCAGGAATTTTATTGAAAGATTCAAATCCCCTAGGCTTGTCTGGAAAATAAGAAACATGTTCAGAAATGAAGTGTCCTGCAGGGATTAAGGTTCACAAGCAAAGGCCGACCAGTTTTGTCTAGACGGAACCTTAACCTTCTTCTTGTTCAAAATGAGGAAAATGGGACAGACACTGACTAAATTATTTCTGCATAAGAGTCTTCTGTCTTTGATTAAATGTATGTGTGGGGATAGGAGTTAGCTAAGTCACATAAAGTAACTGTACCTGGGGCGGGGAACAGGAAGCAAAGAAAAGCTGTACAGTAAATGACCTTTGAATTGTGGGCATATTTTTATTGTGTTGATGTTTTAGGTCAGCAATCTAGAAATGAATCCATTTAAAATCATGATCAAAAGAGGTGTTTCTCTCCAGTTTCACCCACCTGCAAATTGCTACCAAGTATTGTCACTGAATCCTAAATTTGGGCTCACCTCTCTTTCTTTCTTTCTTTCTTTCTTTCTTTCTTTCTTTCTTTCTTTCTTTCTTTCTTTCTTTCTTTCTTTCTTTCTTTCTTTCTTTCTTTCTTTCTTGTCCTTCAGATAATCAGACTAACGAAGAACGAACGTTCTCACTCAGTGATAAAAATTACATATTGTTAACCCTTTCATTATGTATTTCTATGTTACAGCACAGATAGAAACTGTTTTTCAGCCTGAGATCAGGATTGGATCATGAAATATCTCCAAGAGTGACAAAATATGAATCAGTGGCCATAGAACCTAAGACCCGGGGTGCCACTTCTTAGACATTCATACCAGAGGTGGGTTTCAGCAGGTTCTGACTAGTTCTAGAGAACCGGTAGCGGAAATTTTGAGTAGTTCGGAGAACCAGTAATAAAAATTCTGACTGGCCCCGCCCCCATCTATTCTCTGCCTCCCAAGTCCCAGCTGATTGGGAGGAAATGGGGATTTTGCAGTAACCTTCCCCTGGAGTGGGGTGAGAATGGAGATTTTACAGTATCCTTCCCCTGCCACGCCCACCAAGCCACACCCACAGAACCGGTAGTAAAAATTTTTGAAACCCACTACTGGTTTGCACTATATATCTCTTTGCAGAGATTAGCACCAAACTGGATTTATTGTTCTGGTACCCAATTTGAAGCCAAGTAAAAATCTTGCTATCACTGCAGCAGGATGAAACTAACAGCGAATAAAAGAAGAGAACATGTTTGCACAGGGATCTGATACTATATTCACAGTCCACATTTCTTATTTTGCCATTATTCTCTGCACCTTTACAAATCAAAAGAGGGCATGGTGCCAGATAAAGGCTGCATCTTGATTCTGCATGCCCATTTGCTCAAACATCTGGACCTCAGCCATCGTTCATTCAAATACCTCATGAAAAAGCATCTGCAGTTCTTTTCTTCTTTGGCACAATTGTTTGGAAGGAATGGTTTGCAAACTGATAACAGCTATTGTGTTTTATTGCCTATTGGTTTGTTTCCTGGCATTTAGGCAGAACAAATAGCTTGGTGGAGTCGCTAACAGTGATCGCTAAGGGACCATACAACAAGGAGTGGGCTTGCAAAGTACAGTCATTAGGAGATTTTATCAAAACTCATACAATTCACTTTTGCTTCTACAATGTCATATAAACAAAAAAGCTCAGCTGGATGAAGCAACGTAAAAACGAGAGTTGCTGAGTGTGTCATACACACACACACACACACACACACACACACACGAGTGTCAGGGCATGTGTGTCATTTGCCTATTTTGCAATAATTTCCCAATGATTGCAATTATTACTTTAAAATATCTTGGAGTTTATATGAACCTGGAAACTACATCTTCTCATCCTTCACTTTAATCAGAGAAATTTCACAGCTTAATAGAGCATGTAGTACTTCATATGTGGGACACTTGAGATTCAATCCATTGCATTTCCAATTAAAAATATAGATACTAATTATACTAATTACTAATTACTAATTATAAATGTAAAAAGATAAAAGTTTCCCCTGTCCTGTTGTGTCTGACTCTGGGAGGCTGTGCTCATCTCCATTTCTTAGCTGAGGGAATCAGCGTTGTCCATGGTCATGTGGCTGGCATGACTATATGCTGAAGCACAGGGAACGATGTTACCTTCCCACCGATGGTACCTATTTATTTACTTGCATTTGCATGCTTTCAAACTGCTAGGTGGGAGGAGTGGGGGAAAGCAACAGGATCTCACCCAATCATGTGATGCTTGGATCTCGAACTGCCAACCTTCCGGTCGACAAGCCCAGTGTCTTAGCTGCTAGGCCACCATGACCCTGTAGATACCAGTTATAGAGAAAAGGAGAGTAAACCATAGGGAAATTTTTGAAATAACCCAGTGGGAATCTTCCTGTTCATAGACAAGTACACATTCTGATCGGAACAAGCTCATTAAGTGTATCTAGAGAAATGGATGTCATAGGGAGGAGGCAATGAGGGCAAGTTCATTGCATAAATACTAATGTGCTTGTGCCAGACGTGATGCAAATATATAAAAGTGGTATTTGTAGGATGATATAACTATGCACATGTCATCATATTGACATCATCATCAAGAGCCGTGGGGGCGCAGTGGTTAGAATGCAGTATTGCAGTCTAATTCTGCCGACTGCCAGCTGTTCGATTCTCACCAGCTCAAGGTTGACTCAGCCTTCCATCTTTCTGAGGTCGGTAAAATGAGGACCCAGATTACTGGGGGCAATATGCTGACTCTCTGTAAACCCTTTAGAGAGGACTGTAAAGCACTATAAGTCTAAGTGCTATTGCTGTCATGGTTTGCAGTGGGCACTGCTGTCTCAAGTCATATGCAAGGGATATCTTAGCCATAACATGTATGGATTACAAAAATCCAGACATCCACTAGAGGGCACCAAAGAATTAAATATTTTTATCAACGCAGAGACAAAGAGAAGGACCAGTAAGGAGCATCTTACTTCCTTCCCTAATGCCACAAATAGTTAATAGATTGAAAATATTTAAAAAGTTGATACTTATGAAGCTGCATTTCCAACATAGACAAACTAACTTGCAATTTTTTCTGGTTCAAAACCCATGATTTTGGATTCTTGGCTATGTTTTGAGACTTACAGGAATTATGGTCCATAACATCCGGCAATAGCCACTGGACCTAGTAGTACAATGCTGGATAGAAAAATGATATTAGTAGATAATAAACCAACTTTCTGTGTGCCTATCCTTGTTTCGCTTTGCCTTCATTATGTGTGAAAAATAGAACCTGAAATGATTCAGGGTTACATTTATATATTCTTCATAGACTTCAGGCTTAAATGAAAACTAATGCTCAGGCAGAACCTTGGTGTGCCCTACTGTCCTAGTTTAAGCCCTTCCTTTCTTATGGATTAACAAATCAAAGGCAGGTAACTTCACCTGCGTGGCTCTGAACTTTTCTGAAGCAGAGCTGATAATGAATGCTTTACAGCTTGAATTTAGCAATTCTACTTGTCAGAATGAAATGCTGGTCATAACTGCAAGGACAAGTCATAAGTCACTTTTTCCAACACCATTGTAACTTGAACAGTAGCTAAGCAAATGGTTGAAAGTCGTACCCTTAAGCAACTCCTGGCCTGCTAAGACAAATAGTCAAATAAAGAGACTGAGATTTGCTTCTGGTTCAGATGGATCTCTGAATTAGTGACAAATAGAATTGCTAAATTCAAGCTGTAAAGCATTCATTATCAGCTCTGTTTCAGAAAAGTTCAGAGCCACAGCTCCTCTCTTTCACATTCCCGTCTGTCTATTGGCTCTCACATCTGCCTCTCCACCCCAAAGATCCAATACCATAGGCACTTTTCTCCATTGGTTGATTGGGAGGGGGGAGAGGGAAGAGAAAACTCTGTAGCAGAGGTGGGCTACTATGGCAACTCTATGACCTGTGGACTTCAACTCTCAGAATTCCTGAGCCAGCATTATATGGCTATTAAATGTATGGCTTTTTTGCTTACTTGAAAGGAGGGTATCACAGATGGGAAGACCATGGGTTCTTAAAAACACTAACTTTTGGCTTACCTGCCATTTGTATATTTTTGGCAGATGACAAAGAGAGAGAAAGTGCTAGAACCCCTACTGGTTCAGGATGAAATGAACTGGTGAGTCCCAGCCTGAGCAAAGAAAATTTCAGTATTTTTAAGTTTTAAAATAAATGGAAATGGACTCATTTTCTTTGTCTTCTTGTTGATAGCACTTCAAAGAAATATGAGATTTGGCTTTCTGAAGCATTTTGTTTTATACATGCTTGTGGATTTTCCATTCTCTGATATTTCTCAACTGAGATCAGGCCCTAATAAGGCTGAGAATTGGCAGCATTTTGATAGAGAAAACAAACTGAAGTGAAGTTCAAAGATTCTTTTTTCCTTTAAAGAAGGAATCTGCATTTTGAGTGTAGTATTAAGGTTAAATAATTACTTCTGCTTAATAAGGGAAATTTTTTTGTTATTGATATACAATAGTTGAAACAAGGAGCTTTTTTGGTATTAAAAGAGAGAAAGATGAGTGAAATCTCTCTTTGGCTTTAAAGTCTGTTTACTTTCCAAGTCTTTAGTTCCACATTTGTGAGGTATATTAGCTGGCTAATTTCTTGTTTTGTCTGAAACAATCTGTATGTGTGTTTGTTTACATATAACTTGGAACTAGAGACTTCTGGTTAGTGACTGGAAGTGTTGTAATTTGAGAACAGTTCTTCAGAACTAGTTATGGTCCCTTACAGTTCTGCAGAACCAGGATCGAGCTACAATAATGTTTGGTCAGTTTAGCAACAGAATGCTACTTATCTGTGCTGCAAGTAAAAGAGAATTAAAGAAAAAAAATTTGGCGGGGGAGCTTGGAACATCTGTACCTTGCTGGATAGTGACAGGGAGTCAAGGCCTCAAAGATGAACAGCACTCACAGCAGCCAAACCACCCATTATAAAAATGGATATTGCTGCCCTCAGTGAGACCACGTTGGCAGATCAGGGTTCATTACAGGAAGCAGTGAGTGGAGATACATTTTCTTTTGGAGAAGGAAACCCCAGACTGACAGCAGGACTCATGGACTAGATTTTGCAATCAAAACTGCTCTGCTGAAGAATATCTCTACTCTACCCACTGGAATACATGAACACATCGTGAAGTTCCGCTTTCCTTACAGCAAGTCCTGGTATATCACCACTGTCAGTGCCTATGCACCAACTTTCACTAGTCCAGAGGAAGACAAAGGAGGTTTCTACCAGGACCTGAACTAGATTATTTGAACAACCTGTGCCAGTGACAAATTCGGTGTTCGAGGTGACTTCAACAGTAGGTAAGGACAGACAGTGACAATTTGAACAGAGTCATTGGAAGACATGGAATAGAAAAACTAAATAACCATGGCCTGCAGCTTCTGAGCAAATATGCCCAGCATAATGTGTGCATCATTAACAGGATGTTCAGACTTGTGAACAATTACAAAACTACCTGGATTATCCCAGATCCAAACATTGGTTCCTACTTGACTAAGTCATAGTACAGCAGCATGATATTAAAGACATTACCAGCACCAGCAACTAGACAACACAGTAACAACAGTAGAGACCTTCAAATTTCTAGGTTCTATCATATCTCAAGACCTAAAATGGACACCTAACATCAAAAATGTCATCAAAAAAGCACAACAAAGAAGGTTCTTTCTGCGCCAACTCAGGAAGCTCAAACTGCCCAAGGAGCTGCTGAGGCAGTTCTACAGAGGAATTATTGAGTCTGTCATCTGCACCTCTATAACTGTCTGGTTTGGTTCTGCAGCCCAACAAGGCAGACACAGACTTCAGAGGATAATTAGAACTGCAGAAAAAACAATTCCTACCAACCTGCCTTCCACTGAGGACCTGTATACTGCACCAGACAAAAAGAGGGCTGTGAAAATATTTAAAGACCCCTCACATCCTGGACATAAATTGTTTCAACTCCTACCCTCAAAACGACGCTATAGAGCATTGCACACCAGAACAACTAGACACAGAACATTTTTTTCTCGAACGCCATCACCCTGCTAAACAAATAATTCCCTCAACACTGTTGAACTATTCACTAAGGCTGCATTACTATTAATCTTCTCATTGTTCCTATCACTCATCTCCTCCCACTTATGACTGTTTGACTGTAACTTTATTGCTTGTATCCTTATGATTTATATTGATTGTTTCCTAGTATGATTTGATTGCTTATTTGTACCCTATGACTATCATTAAGTGTTGTATCTTATGATTCTTGATGAACATATCTTTTCTTTTTATATACACTGAGAGCATATGCACCAAAGACAAATTCCTTGTGTGGCCAATCACATTTGGCCAATAAAGAATTGCATTCTATTCTATTCTATTCTATTCTATTCTATTCTATTCTATTCTATTCTATTCTATTCTATTCTATTCTATTCTATTCTATTCTATTCTACAAAACTACCTGGATTACCCATATCCAAACATTGGTACCTACTTCATGTCATAGTACAGCAGCATGATATTAAAGACATTACCAGCACCAGCACCAGCACCATGCAAGGTGATGAGTGCTGGACAGATCACAGGCTGGATCTGGTGGATCCTCAACCTAATACAGCCCCTTTACATCATAACCATCCAAGGACTGTCAGAAAGTGGTTCAATATCGGCAGAATACTTGGAAAGCATCGTCTCAAGCAATGGGTCTTTCTTTAGAAAAATAAATTGATTCCAGGATCAGCAAGGCCAGTCAAGCACTGAGGTTCCAGTTCCCATTCATGTCGGAGGCACCATTTTCTGGGTTGAAAGGATTAGTTGGTAACATCACCTTTGGCCAGGGAACACCAGTGGAGGCTCCTTTCATGTCCTCGTCAAGGAGCTGAAGAGAATGACAGGAGCTCACCCCACTCTGTGGTAGTACTTGGGTCTCAAACACCGGTTTGCTAACCTCCGACCCAGCACCTTAGCCACATGAGCCTATGTTCCTAATGCACTGGGCTGACTGCAAACTAGATTGTTCAATCAACATAACATCCACAACTCCACAAAACTAAAAGTCTACAAAATTGTGTTTATTCCTTTTTTCCTATATGGATGGGCGTCCTAGTCTCTGTACCAAAGACCTAACAAACAACTGGAGAAATTTCACATGCATGCTCTTCGTTCAATCCTTGGTATCTATTGGCAAGATCATATCTCTAACCTGGAGGTTTTGGATTCTGCAGAATCCATCAGCATTGAGTTCCTGATTATCAGAGCACAGATGAGATGGTTGGGACATGTCATCAGAATGGATGACTTCTATATGCTTTGCCAGTTGCTCTATTAGTGTAGTGGAGTCTGGGAAGAGGCCTTGAGGTTGACCACACAAGCTCTACAACCCTATGCCACTGTGATATCCAGCCAAGGGACCTAGAAGCTGCAGAACCTGCTGGTGAGCCCTGTGCTACGAAGCCTCCACCAGCTTTGAAGACTAGCACCACCAAAATCTGATAGAAAACCATGAGCAGCATCACAAAATGACACTCATAGTTACTACAGTGGACTTTCAATACCCTTGTTGTGCTAGTCTCTGCCCTTCCAGACTGAGATTGCAGAGCCATCTCTCTGTGTCCATAGATGAACTGCACCACAGCATGTCTTCTTTGAACCTGAAGGATTACCTCATATATAAAACCCATGTTTGTTCAAGGCAATTTAAGCTGATATCCTGTTTCTTGCAATAGGCAGCCAGACGACTAAAGCTAAACGATTTTTCATAACATGTTAATCTCTCATGAATCATAAAAGATCCAAGATGACCATTTCAAGCTATGTCCCATATTTTGTATACAGTGGCCCACCAAATGCAGTTGAGGTCTTCTAGTTTGGACAAATTGCTGAAGTCAAGCACTCTTTCTAAATACATTAAATTGAAATAACTAGAAACATTGTTATATACAGGCTTAAAACATGTTAGCTAAACATTGATTATATATAAATGATATCATTGTACGTAGAACCTCTGAAGAGGTTTCTGTTCCAGCTTTCTGCTTCATTACAAGTGGCTAAGATTAAGCAACCATACATGGGTGGGAAGGAAAAGCCCCAGGCTACAGATTATTATGTTTTCTAATTAGGGCCAGGTTAAAGTAGTTCTAAATCCCTAAAGCAGACAAAATATGTTCTCATCCTTCGTGTTGGATAATAATTATGGCTTCTCAGAAAAGTAGTTAATGACAGCTTGCTGTTTTATGACCTAAGGCAGAATCGACTTGCAGTTGTTTTACTGTAAGCTCCTTCAATTATTCAAAGAGACCACCAAAATGCTGTTGTCTCATGCCACAGCAATCTTTCTCATTATCCATCAAATATGTGTAAGAAGATATTCTCCATCTAGTGAGCCACACAGTTCACCCAGTCCACTGGAGTGTGGTGCATCTCCTTTCCCCGCCAATGACTCTACCACAAAAGGAAAAGGCTCAGTGACAAAAAAAATAAAAATCAGTTTAATTCCGTCCCAAGACGAACGTGTAAAACAAAGCAGGCGCAGGCCTCTATTTATTTAAGAAATAAATATAGCTACTATAATTTTAGTCATGAGATTTCTTTAAAAAAAAAAATAAGTCCAAAATTAATGGTTGAAAAGTACATTTATTGGCATCAGTCTAAATGCCAGAGAAGGAGATGCAGGAAAACTGTTGAGCTTTTGCAGAGCAAAAAGCAGAAAAGGCTAAAAGTTTAAAAATAAGTCAGATGTTGTAACCAAGAGCCTGCACTTTACAATAAATTTATTATCCTTTTCTGCACCCTCTTTTGTGAGGAAGGACTTTGCTACAACATTATGGAAAAACGTGCTTATAACCAAAAAGGGGAAGACATGGCTGTCAGTTGAAGCTCATTTACAGAATCTGAATACCATAGTTTGCATTTAAAAATATTCTCTTTTGGTCTAATTTAAATCTCCCCTAATCAACTTTTCTGGATGATGTGATGATCATGTGAATGTTGCATATAATTTTATTCTGCTTTGTTATGGTTTTTCCCTTGAAATAATCAGTACCCAAAAATTAAGTAAACACTAAATGGATCCCATTCTCTCAATTTTCTACGAGAGAAAACTGTTGAGGTAATATGTGGCTCTTTCTATTTCATATTAAAAATGCAGACTGGCAGAAGACCAAAGGGGCCTTCCTAGAAAAGAGATCAGTGACTCTATATATGTCATTCCAATCAACCTATCCTTCTTTGGGCAATTACCTCAACCAGGAGAAAGTGACCTGATGTTCTCCAGAAATTGGAGACTTCAGTTCTAATTAGCCTGTAACGGTTTGGCCAATGAGGAGGGAATCATGCTAGTTATGCCCTAGACATCCGGAAGGTCATAAAGTACTATAACAGATCATGGAAAAATGTTTGTAAGCAGTAAACGTGTGATTGCGGGATCATGTGACTTCACTCCCTGAAGGATTTATTTTCAGTTCTTTACTATTTCAGGCAGCAATAATAAAAGAGAGAGAGAGAGAGAGAGAGAGAGAGAGAGAGAGAGAGAGGGAGGGAGGGAGAGAGAGGGAGAGACGGAAGGAGGGAGGGAGAGAGAGAGAGAGAGAGAGGGAGAGATGGAAGGAGGGAGGGAGAGAGAGAGAGAGAGAGGGAGAGGGAGAGACGGAAGGAGGGAGGGAGAGAGAGAGAGAGAGAGAGACGGAAGGAGGGAGGGAGAGAGAGAGAGAGAGAGAGAGGGAGAGGGAGAGACGGAAGGAGGGAGGGGGGAGAGAGAGAGAGAGAGAGAGGGAGAGGGAGAGACGGAAGAGAGAGAGAGAGAGGGAGAGGGAGAGACGGAAGAGAGAGAGAGAGAGGGAGAGGGAGAGACGGAAGGAGGGAGGGAGAGAGAGAGAGAGGGAGGGAGGGAGGGAGAAAGATTTGGAGATTGAATAATTAGATTTCTTGGCTGTAAATCAGAAAAAGCTTCTGTGATTTATTGTCAAGTGATAGATAAAGCAATAGCAAACCCACTTAGACTTATATATTGCCCCACAGTATTCTCTGGGCAGTTTACAATGTCAGCATATTGCCCCCAAACAAACTGGGTCCTCATTTTACCTCTGAAGGATGTAAGACTGAGTCAACCTCGAGCCCTATAGAATGTCAAACTTAACAATCCGTTCTTTATTCATGTGAGTTTACCTTGAGTCAATCCATTCCTACTTCAATTGATATTTTCCATTCGGAATATGTTACAAACTGAGAAAAATAATGTTCTATTGCAGTGACCCCCCCAACCTTTTGGGTGCCAGGGACCAGTTCCATGGAGGACGGTTTTTCTGCAGACCATGTTGTTGTGTGTGCGGTTTTTGTCAGAGGTGGTATTCAGCAGGTTCTGACCAGTTCTGGAGAACCGGTAGCGGAAATTTTGAGTAGTCCAGAGAACCGGTAAATACCACCTCTGACTGGCCCCGCCCCCATCTATTCTCTGCCTCCCGAGTCCCAGCTGATCGGGAGGAAATGGGGATTTTGCAGTATCCTTCCCCTGGAGTGGGATGGGAATGGAGATTTTACAGTATCCTTCCCCTGCCACGCCCACCAAGCCACACCACACCCACAGAACCGGTAGTAAAACATTTTGAATCCCACCACTGCTGTCTTTGATCTAGTGTGTGTGCAGATGGGACTTGCTTGTTTGCACGGCTTGGTTCCTGGCCGCAGACTAGTACCGGGCTGTGGACTGGACCGGGGGTGGGGGTGGGGTTGAGGATCCCTGTTCTATTGTACATCACATACAAGCAGTTCCCTGAAATAGGCAATGCTTCCCCTCCCCTTTTCTAACCTTAAGGAAATCGCAGCCTTTATCATTTTTTATATTCTTTTGAGATTGGTCAGGAGGGCTGCAACCTTCTTTGAGCTTCAGAAAGGGCAGAGTTTTACAGCATTGCTTCCTGTTGTAGTCAGCCTGTTTGCTGAACTTTTGTTTTTTTTTACCCAGTTGTAAGTTCCTGTCTCTCTTTTTGCTTTCTCTTTCTCTTTGTACGAAGCATAAAAAGGTACGGTATAAAACCCATCAACAATAAGGAAGATAGCTATTTGTTTTCCATCCTTATCTTTGTTTGCTGTTTCATAAAAAAATGAATTTGTATTTCAGAAAGCCCCAGGCCAACTGATATTTCTAAGGCTGAAATGCACTTAATCACCCTTGCCTTTATTTTTTGTTGCCTTCCATAAGAGTGAAGATCAGGAAAGATTGCTCTGAAGATAGAGACAATAGGATGTTACTGGTAAAAACAATGAGTTACTGTACAGTATATAAATATACAGTAATTTTTTTAAACATTTGATTTATATGCCGCCCTTCTCCGGAGACTCAGGGCGGCTTACAATGTGTTAAGCAATAGCCTTCATATTTTTGTATATTTATACAAAGTCAGCTTATTGTCCCCACTAACTGGGTCCTCATTTAACCTACCTTAGAAAGGATGGAAGGCTGAATCAACCTTGAGCCTGGTGAGATTCGAACTTACAGTAATTGCAGACAGCTGGTGTTAATCACAATGCTTTTAGTCTGCTGAGCTACCAGGCCCGTAATTTCTTGAACGTACTGACTATATAACAGAAAGGTTGCTGACAATGTTATATCCTGGCATCATTCTGAATGTACAAGTGATGGCACACCTGTTGGAAATTATATTTGCAAATTTTAGTTTAACTGAATAGTCATCGCATACATTGAAAAAAAAAATCCAGAACTGTTTTTTAAAACCCTCTTTTGTCAGACATATTCACGTCAGTGGTGGTGGGTTGCTACCGGTTCACCCCGGATTGGGCAAACCGGTAGCGGCAGCAGCGTGAGGCTCCACCCGGACATCTCTGCGCATGCACAGAAGCTTCTGCGCATGTGCAGAAGTGTTGCACGCACCCACGAGTGAACCGGTAGCGACGGGATTTGAAACCCACTACTGATTCACATCCTTATTCAGGCTTCAATAAATCAGGCTGCTTTTTCATACCACGATTTTGCAAACATTTCAAAGCTTCCTGAGGGAGAATGCTAGAATATGGGCCCTGCCTGTTCTTCCCGGATCCAGTTAAAGAAAACCCACAGCTCAGGATTCTGGTTTATTAAATTTCCCAGAATGGCAGCCAAGGCTCCCTTCGATAGTGGGCTGTGTGGCATATAAATTTAATGAATAAATACTTGAATAAAATAATAGTATTCTCCATTTGCTTGGAGAATTTTTGAACTTCTTTTGTATGGTATGGGTTTGAATATATTTATACATCTGATGGCTGCTTTTTTAAGGCCACTGGCACAGCTTAGCAAGGCTTTGCTTCGGTATTTGCCTACAAAAATGTAGCCTTTGCTTGAAAAAAATGTTTGGCACAAACAAAACATTTTTTAGTCTCCACTTATGAGCTAGATCAATTTGTTCAATACCAGAAAAAGTTAGTAAGTTATGTGGAATGCTCTTACCATGTGTTGCATTGATTCCTAGACTCCTTGTTAATTATGTACGCTTTATGGTATTTAATAATAAAGAATTCTTTAAAGGATTTTGGGTTGTTTACAATATTTTCTAACAACAACAAAAAGTGCCGTAAATTCATTTCTACAATATCATGATGGAAAAATGTGCTAAAGTATTTCCATAACTCAAATGTAGTCCTTTGGCATTAGCTCTGAGGCAGTAAATTTAGAAAATTAGGACCAGATGAATTTAAAATAGAAACTTACATAACTTTTACATTGTATGGATGCGTGTGTTTTCCTAAATGTGTGTGCTCGGTGCAGTGTTAATGAAATTTAACTTTCACACGTCATTTCGGCAATTATATGCATGCAATTTGACCTTTATGGAGAATATTCTTAGACAATATAGGTCCACCATTGAATATATACTTAAAAAGAGAGATGGATTTAATTCAATTATATCAAATATATTTAAATAAAAACAAAGACACTATAGGAAGTGCTAGACTTACGACGAATTGTGACAGTTAATTGAGGCAGCCATGTGATAACCTCAATTGATAACCCCTACCCAGTGGTGAAATGTAAAATTTGTTACTACTGGTTCTGTGGGTGTGGTTTGGTGGTGGTGGAGGGTAATGTGACTGGGTAGGCGTGGCCAACTTTTTTTTTTTTAACTTTTAAAAGCATTTTTTCTACAACCTCTTCGGCTGAAGAGGTTGCAGAAAAAATGCTTTTGAAAGCCTCTGACGATCCCAGCTGAGCCGCATGATCATCAGAGGCTTTTTTTTTAACTTTTAAAAGCATTTTTTGGCCGAATAGGTTGTAGAAAAAATGCTTTTAAAAATAATTTTAAAAAGCCTCTGATGATTGCCCGGCTCAGCTGGCCATGGGGCGGGGGGGGGGGGCAGGGATTTTTGCTACCGGTTCTCTGAACCACCCGCCTCCATCGCTACCGGATCAGGAGATCCGGTCCGAACTGGGAGCATTTCACTCCTGCCCCTACCACTGCTTTCTCTGTGGCAGTCAAAGAACATGGGGCTGGGGAAGCACAGGCCCAGGCCACCCTGCCCTAGGCATCCCAAGGCGTCCCCAACCTTGAGTCACACTGTGCTCTGCTTCCTGCCCCTTGGGGTCCCTGCCAGCCTCCGGCCTGCTTTCTCACCCCACCAGGTCTCTGCAAGCTTTCCCATGTTTACTAGCTGGCAGTAAAACAATTACTAATTTTTTCATTAACAGCAAGAAACCAATGGTTTTGCTCTTTTCAATCAGCTGATCTGGTGATCATCAGACTTGTGGGTATAGAATGGTTGGTTTCTCACTGTTAATGACCCAGCAACCGATATGGCTATCAGAGCTGAAAAGGTAACCCACTTACCACCCAGAAAAATGCTCTTCCCCTCTCTATCTGAAGATTCACAAAATCAGTGGCCTTCGGGCTTTTGCACAGTTGTGTTCTGTAGGGATTTTTATAAGTCATGAATGTTGCCCCATGAAATATGACTACTTGTTTAGTTGTGAAAATCTGAAGAGTGTTTTGAGAAAAACTTGTTCACCTGGTATTCAGTCTAATACAGGGGTGTCAAACTCAAGGCCCAGGGCCAGATCTGGCCCGCAGGGTGCTTAGGTCTGGCCCATGGAGCTATCCACGGGCAGCCCTCTCGAGCTCTGTTTTCACTGGCAGAGGGTTGCAGGAGGCCGTCACAGGTGAAAATGGAGCTCGGGAAACTGTTTTCACTGGCGGTGCACTCAGGCCACCCAGGCACCCCCAACACAAGTGATGTTGAACTGGCCATGCTCACCCTGGCCACACCCACCCTGGCCCCCTGAGGTCAGACAACCCTGATGCGGCCCTCAATGAAATCAAGTTTGACACCGCAGGTCTAATATCTTATAAATGATTATAAAATGCCAGATTAGGGCATTTTAATTCTTTCATCGCCATACTGAAATTATTTTATTCAGCTCTGATGGTCATTCAGGGTTTGTTTGTTTTTTTGTTCTTTTAGCAAGTAGATTTTAGTACTTTTATATGGCTGATTTATGTTGGTGCCCAAATCCATGCTAACTTTGCAGGTTGGATTTGGATTTTACTCTATTGTGCTTTATTATGTTAATTTAGTTTGGAATCTTTTCATGCCACTTTGAGGAATCCTTTCTCTAAAGCAACAAATAAATATAATGGGTAAACATATCCAATATTCTTATTTTAATATATTCCTGGGTGGATGAGCTGTTCGCATTTTATGTTTAAAAACCAGAACTGTGGGTGTTTTCCAAAATGGAAAAGAAAAAAAAAAAAAAAAAGGGGGGGGGAGTCAAATAAAGCCTCAGTAATGCAATATTGAATCTTTTTCCTGCTTTGTTCACCAAGAATCCTGTGTCACAGTAACACCATTGTTCTGATCTTTTGAAAGTCACATTTCCTAATTACTGGGATGGGATATGGAGGAAATCAGAAAGTCTGTATTTGTGTGTGTGTACTTGTGTGTGTAGGAGAAAAGAGAATAATACATATTTGAAAATGACAACGGTATTTCAGTTAAAGAGGCCTGAAGTAAATCCAATGTGTTTGTGGGAGTTGTGGGCACTGGATTTTGTTTGGTAAGAAGTTTCCAGTTTTTCTTAGAGCCAGGGGAAAAAAAAAAAGCTCTCTCTTTCTTTGCTCTTGGCTCAAGTGGGAGTTGCCACTCTCATTTTTTTCATACAACTTCTGAAGTGTGTCTATGTATTAGAGTGGCTACTTTTAGGTGGGTGGGGAACAGAGAAGAGAATGGGCATTCAGAGCAGCAGAAGATTGCCTGCTCGGCTTTGTTTCAGAACTGAAAGAAACTTTGAAAGTGTCATTAGAAGCAATTGACTGCCACAGAGCGACAGCTGTGCATTCCATTCTTCCTTCTCTTCTCTACATAGTTCAGATTCTTCTCCTGCTTCAACACACCAGTTTGTGACTGCCTGGGCAAAAGAGTGACCAGAACTGCAGCCATGAATCCATCCTTAATTCCAACAGGTTAAATATGCAGCCATTTGCAAGAACAGATACAATATATGATAGAGGCAGCATATTGCTTTTAGCCTACATGAAATTTTACGTTCATCAGGGTTTCTTAAACACCCAAGACTTGATTCCACATCTAACCATTTACATTTAGAACAAACGGGTATGGTTTTGTCTGCTTTGGGATTTCTGTACATACCACATTTTGCTTAGGGCAGTCTACAGATGGAGTTCCATAGATTGTCCCGTCAGCATCTGGTATATGGATGATCTGTATACCAGACACAACCTGGATTAGGTATTAGGTATTCCCTGTTTCCATCTATAATTTCCCAGTGCACAAAAAATAGTTACGAACATATAATTATATAGTTGAGCTTTGCTCTGAACTTATACATTCCTCTGGGACATATCCCTCCACTAAAGATATACAGAGCAAGACCACAAGAGTAATTAGGTTTTACAGCACGCAACTGATTTTGCACTATTAATGGAATTTCCTGTTTAATAAAAAGGATTACGAATAGTCTTAGAGGCATTCGTGGAGTTTAACTGGCCACAAGGACATTTCCCTTTGTTGTGGATGCATTGCGTTCTGGGAACATAGTCTATTTTGTGCAAGTGAAAGGGATGGAAGCCACATTAGAAGCTTCAAGATTTTCCAAACAATACACACAGGTCTAGAATGGACTTGCTACAGGAGTTAAAGAAGAGGAAAACAAGGGAATGAGGCCCACATTTGTTGGGATGGTGATTCAGAGTTTCAAGGGACAATGGGATAAATTGAGACAGTATTTTGTAGCACTGCAGAAAGTTGCAAATGAATAACCTCTCCCAGCCAAACTTAAGACTTGACAGTAACTTTTTATTTCTTTCTTTCTTCAGAATCAAATCTTCTTCCCAGCCTCTATCTTGAGCAACATAGTTCTTCCAGAAGTTTTCAGTTTCTATCATCTCCAGACAGCATGGCCAATGACATGGAGCTGATTTAATTTGTTGGAGCCATAACACACATAAGAGATCACACGTCAGATCTGGTTTTTGTGACATGACAAGATCTGAAAGTGGGAGGCACTGAACTTTGCCCCTTGTCATAGGCAAATGATTCTCTGATCGCTAGGGAGTTTCACTGGGTGATACCCCTCTGCAATGGGAAGGGACCTGTCACATGTACAGAACTTTGGGTTTTTAATCTACTAAAAGGCAACAGGAGATAAATCATCCAAGTGGCCAGGTATCTAACCTTTATATAGAGGTGAATAATATATATAGTTACTAGCTGCATGCCCGTGCTCCGCTATGAAACTATGTGATTGGGCTTGCTAAATCGACACTTACAGCTTGAAAATTAATGAGTAATTAATGAGGCCTCTTCTCTCCCCTTCTCTCCCTCAGGCTTGCCCCACAGAAGCCTTTCCTATCTCCTTCTCTCTCTCAGGCTTGCCCCAAAGAAGCCTCTCCACTTCTCTCCCTCAGGCTGGCCCTATTGATCCTCTCCTATCACTTTCTCTCCCTCAGGCTTGCCCCACAAAGGCTTCAACTTATCCCCTTCTCTCCCTCAGTCTGGTCCCATTGATCCTCTCCTATCCCCTTCTCTATCTCAGGCTTGCCCCACAGAGGCCTCTCCTATCTTATCCCCTTCCATCCCTCAGGCTGGCCCCATTGATCCACTCCAAACTCCCAGCCCGCAGGCTGGATGAGTCACGTGCTGGCCATGCCCAAGTGGCAGTTGGAACAGAGCTTTTGTCAGGCGGGGACGGGGAGTAGAACGTCTAAGTCCTTAGCATCAGAGCATGTTAATAATAATATAAGAAATACTAATGATCTGATGGTCATTTCAAAAAATCCTTTCTAAGCGAGCACCTAGAAGCCAAGAGGAACATACGTGCCAAATTTCAAGTTTGTAGACTTTACGGTTCTGGAGATTTCGTGATGCTGTGTGAGTGTTTTTCGCTTTTATATATAGAGAGATATAAATATATCAAAATCACTTATTCTTTTGACTCCACTCCCCAGCTTACAAGGGCAAGGCATGATTGGAATATTATTACATCTTTCCTCTCTGTCTGGCTTTGAGGCGCGCTCTAGTAAAGGCCCAAGTATATTTAGGATAAGTAAGTGACTTTTGGTAACCCACTGCAAAATGACTCTGACTTTTTCGAAAAGGTTAGTACATCCTTGAAGTTTGATTAAGTTCACCTTGTGGCTCTTCATTTGCTTAACTGACTCCTTTGCTCAATTTAAGCTAGCGGTCAGCTGATCGCATCAGAGACAAATGAGCCTTGGTATGAGCCTTGGTATGAGCCTTGGTAGTACAGTGGTCTAAAGCACCCTGTTATTAAGACCAGCTGCCTGCAATTACTGCAGGTTTGAATCTTGCCAGGCTCAAGGTTGACTCAGCCTTCCATCCTTTCTAAGGTAGGTAAATTGAGGACCCAGTTGTGGAGGCAATAAGCTGACTTTGTATAAATATACAAAAGGATGAAGGCTATTGCTTAGCGCATTGTAAGCCGCCCTGAGTCTCTGGAGAAGGGCGGCATATAAATCAAATTAAAAAAAAATTGCTTGCAATTTGGCTACAATGCAACCCTGCCACTTGGATTTGTGTCAGGTGAGTGCTGTTAACAGCAGCAATCCCATAGTCATCACCTCAACTTTTTATTTTTCCATAATAATATAAACTAGCCATTTCTATAACAATAAATTGATTTAATCAGCATAAAACCCAAAGTCAAAGTTTCTTCCCCCCCCCCCCTCCACCTCAAGCACAAAGTCCAGAAGTGGTCTCCATGTAGCAGCAAAAGTACTTATATTTTTTTCTTTGATCAAAACGTCAATTTAACCATCTCTGCCAACTCCATCAACTTCTGTAGCTATTCGTCCATGGTGGGAATCAAAATGTCCTTCCATTTTTGGGCATACAATAGTACAGTAGGCTTCTTTAACAATGCAAATTAAAGTTGAACATGGCAGATAAGGACATTTAGGAAAAAAAAAATTGACTGAAGCTGAGTATGTGTTGGGAAGTGCCCAGCCAGGTAGGGAGAAGGGTTCAAAAGGAGAATTATTTATTTATTTATTTATTTATTTATTTATTTATTTATTTATTTATTTATATATTTATTGTTTAAATTTGTATACCGCCCTTCTCCTGAAGGACTCAGGGCAGTGAACAGCCAAAATTAAAATACACACAATATAAAATTTAAAATAATTTAAAACAGAATTAAATCGAATTGGCTTCCCAAAAATTAAAACCCATTACCCTTAAAATAACCCATTAAAATTTTAAGCAGCCCAGCTTGCTGAAATAGGAAGGTCTTCAAAGCTCGACGAAAGGTCCGGAGGTCTGGGAGCAGTTGTATTCCAGGGGGTAGCTCGTTCCAGAGGGCGGGTGCCCCCACAGAGAAGGCTCTCCCCCTGGGGGTCGTCAGTCGACATTGCTTGACCGACGGCACCCTGAGGAGGCCCTCTCTGTGGAAGCAAATTGGCCGGTTGGAGGTTATTGGTGGCAGAAGGTGGTCTCGTAAATAACCGGGCCCTAAGCCATGGAGCGCTTTAAAGGTGAGAACCAATACCTTGAAGCGCACCCGGAAGGCCACCGGAAGCCAGTGCAGCTCGCGCAGGCAAGGTGTCACATGGGAGCACCCTAATTAGCCTTAAATCATTGGGCAATCACAAGAGATCCAGGACTAACCCCCTTCTGAAGCCCCATAGTAACCTATGTATCTGTTCCCAAAGGAAGGCGAGCAGTCTGAGGAGAATCCTTTATTATAGGTTTTATTATAAGCTTGAACTTTACACATATGCAACCGGTTCCATCAGTGGTGGGATTCAGCATGGTTTGGTGGGCGTGGCTTGGTGGGCGTGGCAGGGGAAGGATACTGTAAAATCTCCATTCCCACCCCATTCCAGGGGAAGGTTACTGCAAAATCCCTATTTCCTCCCGATCTGCTGGGACTCGGGAGCCAGAGAATAGATGGGAGCAGGGCCAGTCAGAGGTGGTATTTACTGGTTCTCCAAACTACTCAAAATTTCCACTACTGGTTCTCCAGAACAGGTCAGAACCTGCTGAATACCATCTCTGGGTTCCATGTGCCTGAGAGTGTGACAGGTAAAAGAATTAACGGCATGATAGCTACGGGAAAACACTCTGTGGTGGCCCCATCTCCCTTGATGTCCTAACTGTGTCCTCATCTTGCTTAACGGTTAATTCAGAGTTGAACAATGAAAATACAGGTAGTCGTCAACTTACAACCACAATTGAGCCAAAATTTCCACTGCTAAGCATAATAGGTATGTGAGTTTTGCCCCATTTTATGACCATTCTTGCCACAGTTGTTAAGTGAATCATTGCAATTATTAAATTAGTAACGTGGCTGTTGAGTGAATATGGCTTCCCCATTAACTTTGCTTGTCAGAAGGTTGCAAAAGGTGATCACATGACCCCGGGACACTGCAATCATCATAATGCCAGTTGCCAAGCATCCAAATTTTGATCATGTGACTTGAGGATGCTATAACAGTCTTTAAGTGTGATAAATGGTCATAAGTCACTTTTTTCTGTGTCATTCTAACTTTGAATGGTCGCTGAACAAATGGTCATAAGTGAAGGACTACCTATAATGACCAGCACCTAGGTATACTGTGTTTCCCCGAAAATAAGACCCTG
The DNA here is from genome assembly GCF_029215685.1 of Pituophis catenifer annectens. Classification (NCBI taxonomy): domain Eukaryota; kingdom Metazoa; phylum Chordata; class Lepidosauria; order Squamata; family Colubridae; genus Pituophis; species Pituophis catenifer. The sequence goes on from NW_027256883.1 coordinate 69,073,145, forward strand.
TCTTATATTTTTTTGAACCCTGACATAAGCGCTTGGCCTTATTTTTGGAGAGGTCTTATTATTTTGGGGCAAGCGGAGCAAGATGGGGCTCCTCTTGCCATCTTACCTGATTTCCAGCTCTGCATTTAAATATTTTCAGGGAGGGCTTATTTTCGGGTGGAGGCTTATTTTAGCACAGGCGCTCAAAAGCCCAATTGGGCTTATTATAAGGGGATGTCTTATTTTCGGGGAAACAGGGTAGTTTAGTTGTTTGTTTGTTAAATTTATACAAGTGACTTTGGGCAGTGTACAATACAGTCTACCATTAAAAACATACCACAAAACAACTTAAAACCAATTAAAACAATAAACAAAGATAAAAAACACAAGTGAGAGAATATTACACATACCACGTAGTATATTATGGCCCCATTCTGATAGACATGAATAAATATAATTAGTTTTAGTTTCTTCCTACATAATCTCAATTGCACAATGATCGAACTGGTGACAACTAAATTGGGTCTTTTTCATTCCTCCAAGTGTTGTTGGAAAAGCAAATTTAGCCTTTAGAGAAATTCTGATTTACTCATTAGACCCAGAGTATCAATGATGAAGTATTTTCTTAATTGGGCAAGCAACAATGAAACAGGCTTTATTATTATTATTATTATTTTTAAATCAAAGTATGAAGAAGAAAATGGGAACAGGTATTACTCATAGGATCCAAGGGGAATTCAGATAATCTCTCTTCAACAGTATTCTCTGCAGTGATAGCTGAACAGGAGTTTATTTAGACCTTAATAATTACTTTACCTAGACTAACTGTATTTGTCTTATCTGGAATTCTAGGTTTCAGATTGTTGTGGCCTCTTGTTTTTTTAGTGTTCCCCTTTGCCTATAAACTCCTTTTTATATCTAGAGCAGGAGTGTCCAACCTTGACAACTTTAAGATTTGTGGATTTCAACTCCCAGAATTCCCCAGCCTGGAATGCTGGGGTCACTCAGTTGGGTCACTCAAATTAAATCAAAAGTGTTCTGGTCCTTCTCCTCCACAGCCTTAATTACAAAAACCTTGGCGTAGGTGTAACCCACAAATGATTCCTGAGAGCCGTGTTAAAGTCAGGAGTTTGGATGATAACGCTAGAAGTTTGTGATATAATTGGACGCCTTAAAATCTAGAGCCTCTATGATTGTCATAAAAGAAACTTTTTTTTCCCTTCTATTCAAATGTCTCTGATTCTTGGAGATTACCTGGACAAGTCCCTGCAGTTTTCTTGACAAGGTTTTTCAAAAGTGGCATGCCATTGCCATTTTCCTAGGGCTGAGAGAAAGTGACTGGCCCAAACTCACACAGCTGACTTTATGCCTAAGGCAGGCCTAGAATTCAGAGTCTCCTGTTTCTGGCCTGATACTTTAATTACTAAACTAAACTGGCTGCATACCCCTTCTTATGATTAAATAGATGCAGCCACTTTAAAAGGCAGACAAATCTCCATTTTCAGCAGAGGGGGAGAACACATTTGTACTAGTGATGTGGATGATACTTATTTAGGTATTTATTTATTTTATTTATTTATTTGTTTGTTTGTTTAGTTATTATTTCTTTAGTTATATATATTTAAAAATAGATAGTACTAGTACTTGCCTATATCAGAAATTTGATCAAAGTGCTGTTTTACATAGCAGTAAGAATGTAGTAAAGGAAGTAAAGGAAAGTAACTTTCTCTCTTAGCTTTAACGTTGGTTAGGGTTTTTTGTACTTCATGTACTTCATGTTCAAAGGAGCCCAAACAATCTGATCAATTCAAGTAAACCAAGTTTAATTTGCTGTACAAACACAGCCAGTGTTTTCAGCCACAGTGTCTTGCCAGCTCTACCGCCAGCAGATGGAGAAGGGGAAAAAATCCCTTGTTAAACTTGTTTTTTCCCTCCAAAGTCATCCGATCCATCCAGTATCTGATTGAATCGGAACTCTATTTTCCTATTGCGCAAATATGTCCTTTCCCTCAACTACCTGCTTCGTCCATTAAGAGAGAGAGGCTTGCAAAGCCCAAGATTTGATCTGGTGTAAACAGGCTATAGCAGTGATGGCTAACCTTTTTGCCATCATGTGCCAGGAAGGGGGCGGGGGAGGTTCACATGCGTGAGTGCCCACACCCATAATTCTATGCGCCCCACCCCATGCATGCACACGTGACCCCCCTCCCCCCTGCTCCTGGCACGCGATGGCCCAGTAGGCCCATTTTTCTTTCTCACCTGGATCCAGATCCTCTCTATGCATCTGGGGAGGGCAAAAACAGCCTCCCCCACCCCCTCGGAGGCCCTCCGGATGCCCGAAACGGCCCGTTTTCCAACTTTCGGTTGGACAGGAAATGACGTTTTTTGCTGTCTCCAGCCTCCAGAGACTCCTAGAGTCTCCCTCCTGTTTCCCTACTTCTGGGGGCCCAGAAGGTCTGAAAATCAGCTGGCTGGTGTGCATGTGCACGCCGGAGCTGAGCTGGCATGCCAGGCAACATGGTTCTGTGTGCCACCTATGGCACGTGTGCCATAGGTTCACCATCACCAGGCTATAGTGATCTTTGTGACTGCTCTGGAGAAAGATGGGCCTGGGCTATGTGGGCAAGACAGAATGGCACATGTTCATGCAGCCCCCAGGTACTGTAGATGTTGGATGACTGGTATTGCTGAATGGTGTAGAAAAAAAGTAACAACTGTGTCAGCCCTGGAGGCCATCTTTAACTTTGGATCTTCAGGGCTGCCACATTCGGTGGATGTGCATGCTGTGGGATACGGGAGGGGGGTTGGATGGAGACAGGGTGAGATGTATAGCTGTAACAACATTATTTTCTCTGGGAGTCAAGGATGTTCATCCTGCACCTGGAGAGGCGTGATTGGGAGACAACTCCAGCTGGGACAGCAACCTGATTAGTCCATATGATGGACATGAGGGTGCAGGGGAAGGGACTTTGACTTCACTTTGGGTGGGGAAAACCCAGCGCCTTTCAAATTCGGGTTTTCCCAGATGTGCCAATATGACATCTCTAATAAAATGGAACTTTGAGGAAAATGACTGCCTTGACTCTTACTTCTGTTGGGGGTGTTACTTGGAACCCTGACAAACTCGTTTGCATAACCAGGACTGAACTGACTAGACAGCACTCCTCTCTTTTACTTTAATAAAGTTTCCTTCCTTCCTTCCTTCCTTCCTTCCTTCCTTCCTTCCTTCCTTCCTTCCTTCCTTCCTTCCTTCCTTTCTTCCTTCCAATATGGGTTGGATCTGCACAAGACTCTAGGCTAGAATATGGTTGGTTAAATTTTACATCAGTTCTTTGATGAAAACCTAGACTCAGTGGAATTCTATGTAAGTTTATTTAGAAGAAAGGGTCACTATTTGATAGAGTCAGTTTCCAGGAAGGCCTGCAGAGCAAAGAAATACATAAATAAAGGCCTGGAAAATCTCAGATTCCACTGACACGAGATTAATTGGCATTTCACTTACTTGACCTCCAGTGATTCTAACCGTATGTTTAAGCTGCCCTCCAAAGCCAGTCTTAGCCTACAAAGTTCAAGCATAGCCCACGTTAAAATAGCTGTTTCGGCATCCAGTTTTATTGGATTTAAGTGTCAGACACTAAATTTTCTAAAAGGGAACAGTAATATAATATCAGGTTGTAAAACCATTAACATCCAGGGTTGTTAGGAAAACGTAAGTATGTTGCACTGACCACAAATGTCCTTTAAAGAGTTTGTTTTACTTTTGCAGTTCCACCATCTTCGGTATCACTTTCCTAGTGGATTCAGTTTCAGACATTTTGGGGAATACAATCACATTGTGAGTGGTGTAAAAATAATTGCAGTTCAGCTGGAGCCTTCTATACCCGGAGAGAATAAATAAAATTTTGAAGAAACTCTCAACAATAGTAGGATATTTTTTAAAAGATTCAAGTTGAATATTCTTGACCTTAAATATTGTGGGCTTCCAAGTTTAAGATGTTGGGTTTGTTTTTCAGATAACTTAATTGTTTGCTTTTAAATGCATAACGAGATCTGTGGCCTACTTTAGAAAAAGAAGAAAGAAAAGTGAACAGAAATCTAATTCTACTGCTTAAATAATGGTCTAATTAATGATAAAAATAATCCTGACTTCCAGAGCAAGTTGGTAGAACTCTGCCAGTTTTGTTCTACTTTGCTGTAAAGATAAAGGTTTCCCTGTCCAGCCATGTCTGATTCTAGGGCAGTGTTCATCCCCATTTCTTGGCCGAGGGACCACCATTGTCCAAAGACAATTTCCATAATCATGTGGTCAGCACGACTATATGTCAATGAGCACAGAACGCTGTTACCTTCCCAACAAAGTGATGCCTATTAATCCACTTGCATTTTCATAATTTCGAATTGCTAGTTGGGCAGGAGTTGCGGCAAGTAATGGGAGCTCACCCTGTTGTGCAGCGCTCGGGTCTTGAACCCAGGCTGACAGCAGCTGGCAAGCTCAGTGTCTTTAACTGCTGAACCATCATAGGCCCCAACCTATCTTGCTCTACCTGGCTGTAATCCTAGACACATTTATGTGCAAGTAAAAACCGCTGGTGTTTTAATTTTCTTCTCATTAGATACGTGTAGAATTTTACTTTGGTGCTGGAATTAAATTTATTTATTTATTTAAACTGATTTATATAGCTGTCCATGTCACCAATACCACTCTGGGCAGCTAACAGGAATTAAAATACAAATTATCTCTCTCTCTCTCTCTCTCTCTCTCTCTCTCTCTATCTATCTATCTATCTCTATTCCCAGCCAAGTACAGGAAATCCTTGTGACCATTAGGACTAGAATTTCCATTGCTAAGGGAGGCAGCTGTAAAGTGAGTTGACCCGATCTTATGAAAAAATTTTTGTCATGGTTCTTAAGCAAATCACTGCAGCTGTTAAGTGAACCCTACAGTCATTAAGCAAACATGACTTGTTGAAAGCTGGCTGAGAAGGTCATAACGGGTGATCCCATAACCCCAGGCCTCTGTAAAACTGCCATAAATACGGTTGCCAAGGCCCATGAATTTTGATTGTGTGACTCTAGGCACCCTGCAACCGTTGTAAATGCAAGGAACGGTCATAATTCACCTTTTTTCCATGTTGCTGCAACTTTCAATAGTCATTAAACAAATGGCTGTAAATCGAGGAATGCCTGAAACACAAAGTGACTCCTGAAATGTTTTCATGTGAAATGTTTTCTTGCAACCATTATCTGTTACCTTCTGTAGTCAACTTCCTCGACATGATGAAGCCATGCACAGCATGCAGTATCTGTGGGGGCAGAAGTGCAAGATGTGGAAGGAAGAATTGTCAAGCAGTGCTCATCAGCCCATCTCATTTGCCTCCATTCATAAAAATCAGCTTAGTATTGGATACTAGAAGATTTCTCTAGGGAAAGAATTCCTTAAATCGGTGCTAGGAAGGCTAATGGTGAATCTAACAGAGCTAAAAGGTACTTCAGTGGGGTTTAACTGTTATAGCAATTATATTATTTCATTGCCTTATAGGCAGCCAGGACTCCTGGCAGCCATCTGGACAACTCCGTGCGCAAGATTTTCAGAAGTGGACTGCCATTGCCTTCTTCCTAGGACTGAGAGAGAGAGAGTGATTGGTTCAAGTCACCCAACTGATTTCGTGCCTAAGGCAGGATTCCCTGCTGTGATGGCGCAGTGGTTAGAATGCAGAATGGCAGGCTAATTCTGCTGACTGTCAGCAGTTCAATCCCAACTGCCACAAGGTTGACTCAGCCTTCCACCCTTCTGAGATTAGTAAAATGAGGACCCAGATTGTTGGGGGCAATATGCTGACTCTGTAAACTGCTTAGAGAGGGCTATAAAGCACTGTGAAGTGGTATATAAGTCTAAGTACTATTGCTATTGCCAGTTACTAGGCTGGAGCCTTATGTTGTGATCCGCCAGCAGCCTGCGGAGCTGGCAGCGGAGTTGGACAGTGAGAAGGCTGGGGAGGAACATGGGCCAGTCCTGGAGTCTGGGGAAGGCTCGGACGAGGGCTCTGCGTTGGAAGCAGAGATGGGGCCAGGGCCATCTGGGAGTTATGCGCAGACTCCGGAGCCTCCAGATCGGATATCAGAGAGGCAGAAGAACAGGAGGAGCCTGTTCCTAATGCGCGCATTCTCAGAGCTGCCAGAAGGCAAGAACAGTTAAAACTAAAGGGATGACTTGGGAGTAAGGCCTGGAGATGATTGGCCCCTCCCATAAGGCTTAAAAGGCACGTGACCCCTTTGCAGGAAAGCAACATTGTTAATTCTGTTCCCAGTCAGCATCTCTGTTGATTCTGGACTCTGTGTGGCTTTGCCAAGTAGGTCTTTGGCAGAGTGTCAAGGGAGATAAAGGTTGGTGATTATCCTGAAGGACTTCTCCCAAAGGACTTTTTGCAACTAATTGGGACTCAGCGGTGAATGAATGTAATTCACAGCTGTTGCAATAAAAGAGGTTTTTGGGACTACTCGTGTGTTTTAATGACTCAGGAAGCCTAGGTCACAACACCTTACACAACACCTTCCCTGCTATACTTAACTGGCTCTCATTATAGTAATTTCAAATTACCAGTTGCCAAAGAGGGTAACTTTCATAGGCAGTTTAGAGAACAAAGAAAGTTTCTCAGATTAGAAAACATCAGAGGTTGGAATCAGGAAGCCAAGGAAGAACTTAAATATCCCAGTTAAATAAAAACTCCACAAGAAATTCCTTAAATCAGATAAAGATAATTAAGACCAGTGCTATCCACTGACTAACTATATGGCAGTATTCATAGAGCCATTCTGTTCGTCTATTTTCAGTTAAAGAAAGCAACCGTTGTCCATTACAAATTTCTTGTAGGTTACTTCCAGGTGAATAGCTCCAGGTATTAGCAATAAAGGAAATTTCCACGTCAAATAACTTCCATTCTCCAGTCACAGAAAGAAGTAAAACTGAGCTGCAGTCTTCTTCACTTCCACTGATCTGGAAATGCCAAACTATTTAAGAAATCAAGAGCTCCCACTGGCTGACCAGTAAGACAGTACAAAGAGCATCATTTAGTCAGTGCCCTACCCCAAGCTTGATCTTGGAGTAAAAAAATCCTCATTCCCTTGCTCCCCACAGGAAGGAAATAAATGGCTAGCACCAGTGGTGGGTTTCAAAAAATTTTACTACCAGTTACTACTCGGTGTGGCTTGGTGGGCATGGCATAGCTTAGTGGGTGTGGCAGGGGAAGAATACTGTAAAATCCCCATTTCTTCCTGATCAGCTGGGACTCGGGAGGCAGAGAATAGATGGGGGTGGGGCCAGCCAAAGGTGGTATTTACTGGTTCTCCGAACTACTCAAAATTTCCACTACCGATTCTCCAGAACTGGTCAGAACCTGCGGAAACCCACCTTTGGCTAGCACCCTATTTAAGCATTTTATACAAAAGCATTCATTGTCTGGTTGTTTGCAAAAAACAATATTCACCGCACCTTTTGACAACAACAGTTTGTTGTATAACTACATATATGGAGTGTGACATTTAATGCAGTGTTTTCAGTTTGCTCCTGATGTGTTTACATTGGTTTTTTTAAGCACGTCTTGGGGACCCTCTTATGAATCTAGAAATAGCCCGATGATACCTAATAAAAGAACGAAAATCCAGATTCCCTGTTCAAGGTTGCTGGAAATCCAGCTGTATCTCCTCTGAAATGGAAACTTCGTACAGTAATCTGGTAAGAAAATGCAGCTTTCTGCTCATTTTTAGACCTTTGGAAGCAATCTGAGTCCATCTGTGTTTTAGGAATACTGGTGCAGATCCAAGTTGGTCAGAATAAAAGAAACAAATCCCAAGTCCTACTAGCAGAATGCTTTGAGTCTCAGACAAGATTTTTTTTTTTTTGTTCAAATCATTTTGTCTGGCTGGAGTTTCTCCCAGTCAAGATAGTGAACGTCTGGCCAGGAATCATCTAAACCTCATTAGAAAGAATGGCAATAGTATTTCACCATTTCATTTCTCTCTGGCTTGCTCCCTAGTGAACTCAAGATTACTTTTTCACTATGGCCTTTATTTCACAAATGCAACCAACAGGCAACTTGGGTCATTTTAAACAATTATGTTCTTGGCACTTGATTAAGGCATAAAAAACCCTCCCCCCACTTTTTCCCCCCCTTCTCCTTTGGAAGATAAACCTTTGTGTTTTTTTGATCCCAGAAATAATATTTGAAGCATTATAGGAGACCATTTCTTGAGGACGAGGATAGGGGAAAGACCAGTTAAGATGCAGTGAATGTGAAAACTGTCAAAAGATGAGTAGTAATCAAGAAAGGCAATTATACCTTCTTTTGTTTAAAGAGGAGTCTATTTTTCTTTTTCTTGGAAAATACATTCATTCCATCTTGGGCTGACTGCCTCACAGCTAAATTCCATGAAGACAACCCAACAAAGCCGGGGGGGGGGGGGGTTGCGCACCCCTAAAATCTATACTTATACTGAAACTGTTTTTGCTTTGCACAGGTCACCTTCAGGAAGTGAGGGAAGCTGAATGTCAACTCACAAAGCATTCCTGACCTGTTCTCTAGTTGCCATAGGCAGGGGTATGGTGAATCGAGCCTCGCAGTTGCATCGAAGAACTTGCATTTCAGTCAAAACAAAGCACATTCCAACCAGCAACATCAAGGTCGTCTCCAGGATGACCCACAGTAACCGGAGGGAGTGGCTTCTACAACCCGCAAAATTGCTTCGTTGGGGAATGTGACTGATGACACACCTTGGGGGGAGGGAGAAACATGGTCAGAGCCAAGACACGAATTAAGTGAGGTCAGAGTTGGCTTCACTTGGTTCATGCCAACATGAAGCTCCTAATAAATAACTGGATTTCTTTTGAAGCTTGGCTTGAGGTTCATGATTTAATTAGGGCATCGGTCGGAACCCTGACACCAAGGTTGAGAAACACTGCTCTAGAACCACAAACGGGCCCTTCTGTGTACAGGTAGTGTTTGACTTACAACAGTTTGTTTAGTGACGGTTCAAAATTACAATGACACTGAAAAAAGTCACTTATGACCATTTTTCTCACTTACGACCATTGCAGCATCCCATGGGCACATGATCAAAATTCGGACACTTGGCACCTAGTTCATATTTACGACGATTGCAATGTCCCAGGGACAAGTGATCGCCTTTTGCAACCTTCTGACAAGCAAAGTCAACGGGGAAGCCAGATTCACATCACAGCCATGTTACTAACTTAACAATTGCAGTAATTCACTTAACAACTGAGGCAAGAAAGATTGTAAAACAGGCCAAAACCCACTTGACAAATGTTCCACTTAGCAACAGAAATGTTGGGCTCAATTGTGGTCGTAAGTCGAGAACTACCTGTACTTTACTTTCTGGTTCTTTTGTTCAGAGTCTCAGTGGACAAACCAACTGTTCAACCACTATGAGACAATTGTTCCTTGTGTAATGCAATTAGATATTCAAAGCCCACTTCCTTACTTGCTAAATTCCTATGAAGAACTAAAATGCTGTTCCTACAGATACTGAGATATTACTACCCTACACAAGCTACACAAGCAACAGAAGCAAACAAAAACACTGTACTATTCCCAAATTCAAAAGGGACTGATTGGCTCCCTGAATTCCTAAGGGTTATGGTGAGAAATAAAGGAAGTTTCAGTGAAAGCATATTCTGACTGCTCTGCATCTGCTGTGCCAATACTCCTTCCAACATTATCAAAAGGTTGTTCCTGTCATCACTCCCAATTTCTTTCCCCATGCCGTCAAAAAACAGCATGAAACTGAGCCGCCGTTATCTTCATTGACCATCAATGTTGAAAAACAAGAAAAGGAAGGTGTGGTGACATGTGAATTCCCATCAGGGCTAAATGTCTATGGAGATTCTCAATCATCCAGGTCATGAGGATTTTGGACTACCCCACCAATCCATTAGAACTGAAGAAGCTTCTTGGATAAGGAGAGAAATGTTTTCAAAAGAAAAAAAAAACAAATAAGGAAAAAGCACCTTTGTGTCCCATCAGCTCTATTCTGGGCAGCGTTGTTCAAAAATGGCTTAACTTAATGGCTGCAACCATGTAATTATATGTGTGAGACCCAAAGATGCTTTTTTCAAGCATCTTTGACTTTCTTGATGCTTTTTTCAAGCATCATGGACTTTCTTGTTTTTCTTTGAAGACATTTCACTTCTCATCCAAGAAGCTTCTTTAGCTCTGGGTGAGATTTCATATATGAGTCATATTAGGTTGCCAGCTCAGGGATTTTTAAATTATTATTTCTCCAGTCCCCATGAACAGCTCTGCTTCTTGCCATTACCTACTGTTGGGCTCTGAACTCTCTGTAACCATGAAAAGTGAAGTTAACATATGGCAGCTGTGAAAAAAGTTCATGCTAGGGACGATTAAGAAAAGATTGAAAATAAAATTGCCATCACTAGAGTGACCCTTTACAAGTCCATGATATGCTGGCACCTGGCATACTATGGACAATTCTAGAGGGCCTCGTTTGAAAAAAAAATAGAATTGGGAAAAGTACAGATCAACCAAGATGATTGGGAGGTTTGAATACTTTTCCAACAAGAAGAGAGGATAGCAATTTGAGTCCAAAAACAAAAACAGAAACAGAGGCCGAGAGGGAATATAACTGAATTTCATAATGCGATGCATACCATGAGAAACTGAATAAGGGGAAATAGTTTTTCAATTCTCAAAATTGTAGCACAGACTTCTTGTTGGGAAACAAATCTTGGATGAATAAGGGCCTTCATCTGATTCAGCAGAGCTGTTCTTATATTCTTAATAGAAGAGCCTGCTCAAAACTGGGCTGTCAAAGCAATAAGGCTAGATTTGCTATCATCTCAGAGTGGAAGAATAAATGACCAAGTAAATGATTCGGGTCCTGCGTTTGGTGCACATTATGAAAATGTATAGATCTCGAGCCACACAAAAGTCCCTGTGAAAAGTGATCCATAATCCACTAACTCAAGCCTTTCACAACTTTCCATCTTTAGCTTGGAGTTGCAATCCTAACGTATCTGCAATTGTGAAAGTCTGATTAAAGTAAATTCCCCCTGTGGGCGGAGGTACCCCGGGGGTTGTGAGAGAACGGAGAACAAAACCATAGGTGTGATTTGGTGGTTCCTACATGACCAGACTTTTGTCTATAGAAAAGCTAATGTGGTCTGTCTCAGCCACTTTTTAACTAATCTCTTATGTGTTAGCTGTTCCACAACACACTAACCTGGGGTTAATTTTGTCCAGGTATCAAGTGTCAGGCCATTGCTTCAGCCACCTGTGATTTCTGATCAGTTATTTCAGTGTGGGCAATTCTGGGAGTTTTGAAGTCCACACATTTTAAAGCCGCCACACATCTTTAAATTTTAAAGAGGCTGAGAAACACGAAGGTCTGTTTGGACCTCGGGTTCCGTTTGACAAGCGAGGGCCCGAGAGTCGAAGTCAGCGGTTTCCTGTCAAAGAGTTTCGCTTTGAAAAGGAGAATTTCCTTTTGACACTTTGGGCCGCGCTCTTAAATCAGGTTTCAGAGGCTTCTTGTGAGGGCTTGTATTTTTCCTCCTTCGGTCGTTTGCTGTAGCAGCCCGAAGGACAAAGCCTGTGCAGAAGAGCGGGAGAGAGCGCTGAATGAGCCAACCACCACCAAGCCAACCAAGGAAGATCTCTTTTCTTCTCAAACGGCCCTTCGTCGTTCGCTGGGACCGTGTCACCTAAGGAAATCGCGGCTTATAACGCCGCAATATTGAGAGAAACTCTGGCGGAGGAAGTCGTTTAAGTCAGGGCTGTCCAACCTTGGCAACTTTAAGCCTGGAGGACTTCAACTCCCAGAATTCCCCAGCCAGCTTTGCTGGCTGGGGAATTCTGGGAGTTGAAGTCCTCCAGGCTTAAAGTTGCCAAGGTTAGACAGCCCTGGTTTAAGTAACAGATCTCAGGTCCAGGATATTGAAAACGTTTTATATATATATATATATATAACGATCAACTTCGGAGCAAAACTTCGGATGCCTTTCGCACTCAAACCCTAAAAGCGACGTCCCTGATTGGAGAGAGAGAGAGAGAGAAAGAGAGAGCAGGAGGGCGGGGCGACGTCCGCTTCGTGGCCACCTCCCACCCACCCACCACCCACCCGTCAGTCCTCCTCCGCTCGGCTGCCTTTCTCGCCAATCACGGCCCGGTATGCAAACGAGCCGAGCGTTTTGCCCGCTGCGGAGCAAAACAATGAGCTCAGACTGGGCTGGGAAAGCGGAGCGGCGGCTTTTTGCGTGCGAGGCGCCCCTTTGGCAAAGCGGAGAGCAGCGCATCCTTTCGGCGGCTCTTATTTACATTGCGCTTGAAGGCGGCGGGGAAATGGAGCGCTCGGCTCGCGCCAGATGCTGGCTGTAAATCGAACCGGGTTTCGCCGAGCAGAGACCGACACGCACACACACGCACACACACACCCCGCGCGCCCGCCCGCGACCATGAAGTACAAGGTAAGGAAGAGATCGCCGGGGTGCGGGGGGGCTGAGTGCACGCGCGGGCGGGTGAGCAACTTTTCCAGCTGCTCGTTGCAAAAGGAAGGAGTCGCTTTCGGATACATCTCCGGAAGGAAAGGACGGAGCGAACGCCCCCCGGATGGTGCCCAAGCAGCTTCGGTGTGCAAACCGGGTCTGTCAAAAGAAGGGTCCCGGGAGAATTTAAACTGGAGGTGTGTGTGGGTGTAGTTAGTGTGAAAGCGGGAGCTTGCTACCTTCCTGCCGTGACACCTTTCAGATGGACTTTATTCCCGCCTTTTTAAGCGGAGCTTCCAAGACCTGGCGTCCTTGCAGATGCTCTCAGCTCTCCGCGGGATTTCAATCCGATTCGGAATAGAGCTGGAAGGGACCTTGGAAGGTCTTCTAGTCCAGCCCCCTGCTCAAGCAGGAGACCCCGTACCGTTTCACACAAGTGGCTGCCCAGTCTTAAAAATCTCCAGCGATGAAGCGCCCACAGCTTCTGAAGCAGGGGTGAAATCCAGCAGGTTCTGACAGGTTCTGGAGAACCGGTAGCGGAAATTTTGAACAGTTCGGAGAACCGGCAAATACCACCTCTGGCTGGCCCCAGAGTAGGGTGGGAATGGAGATTTTGCAATATCCTTCCCCCCTGGAGTGGGGTGGGAATGGAGATTTTGCAGTATCCTTCCCCCCTGGAGTGGGGAGGGAATGGGGATTTTGCAGTATCCTTCCCCTGCCATGCCCACCAAGCCACACCACGCCCAAGCCATGCCCACAGAACAGGTAGTAAAAAAAATTGCATTTCACCACTGTTCTGAAGGCAAAAGCTGTTCCACTGGTTAATTGTTCTTTCTGTTAGGAAGTTTCTCCTTGGTTCCAGTTGCTTCTCTCCTTGATTAATTTCCATCCATTGTTTCTTGTCCTGCCCTCTGGAAAATAAGTTGACCCCTATCTTCTTTGTAGCAGTCCCTCAAATACTGGAATACTGCTACCATGTCACCCCTAGTCCTTTTCTCTATACTAAATGGTAGTTGCCCGCATCCGGAGGGTGCCAGGCTGAGAAAGGCTGCTCTAAACCTTGAGTAGGGATGCTTCCAATGTGGGAACTTTTTTGCTGCCGAGATACCAACATATGCCGGGCATTGGCATCATTTTTGCTTCCCTGGAGCAAAGTTCCTTTTAAGAATAAAATCTCACATGGTTCTGAGTCAAGCACATTGTATCAAATAAGACCCACGCAATGCCCTTTATCTAAGCCTAAATCCTGTTGAACTAAGGAATTTGATACACGTCATGCTGCCAAGTTTATTACTTACAAATAAGTCTGTTAGCTCAGTTTTGTCATATGCATAGCAAATGTTTAACTTTTCTGACTAAGACGCAAGGTGAAAATATGACAAATCCCTCATAAAACCATGTAAATCAGTCTTGAATGGGCAGCTAAAAGAGAAGCAGTTCTGATTGCATTCAGTTACTTATAAACATCTTCTGCTTACTTGTGAATCTACAGGAAGTCCTTAACTCACAACAGTTCATTTAGTGACCATTCAAAGTTACCACGGCATTGAAAAAAGTGACTTATGTCCATTTTTCACAGTGATGACTTGAAGCATCCCCGTGAACATGTGATCAAAATTTAGATGCTTGGCAACGGGTTCATACTTACGACCCTTGCTGTGTCCCAAGGTCACATGATCGCCTTTTGCAACCTTCTGACAAAGTCAATGGGGAAACAAGATTCATTTAACAACCAGGTTACTAACTTATCAACTGCAGTGGTTCACTTAACAACTGTGGCAAGGAAGGTCATAAAATGGGGCAAAACTCACTTAACAAAAAAAATGTGGGGCTCAGTTGTGGTCATAAGTCGAGGGCTACCTGTATTAATGCTGCCTAAGCAAAAATGACAACCTCAGATATGCAGATGATACCACTGTAATGGCAGAAAGTGAAGAGGAACTAAAGAACCTCTTGATGTGGGTGAAGGAGGAGAGTGCAAAAGTTGGCTTGAAACTCAACATTATGAAAACTAAGATCATGGCATCTGGCCCTCTCAATTCCTGGCAAAAAGATGGGGAAGAAATGGAGGTAGTTTATTTTCTTGGGCTCCAAGATCATCGCAGATGGGGACTACAGCCAAGAAATTAAAAGACGCTTGCTCTTGTTAAGGAAAGCTATGGCAAATCTAGACAGCATACTAAAAAGCAGAGACCTCACCCTGCCAACAAAAGTGTGTATAGTCAAGGCTATGGTTTTCCCAGTTGCAATGTATGGCTGTGAAAGTTGGACCATAAGGAAGGCTGAGTGCCAAAGAATTGAGGCCTTTGAACTATGGTACTGGAGAAGACTCCTGTGAGTCCCTTGGACTATAAGGTGATCAAACCGGTCAGTCGTAGAAGAGATCAACCCTGGCTACTCTTTAGAAGGCCAGATCCTGAAGATGAAACTCAAATACTTTGACCACCTAATGAGAAGGAAGGACTCACTGGAGAAGAGCCTAATGCTGGGAATGATTGAGGGCAAAAGAAGAATGGGATGACAGAGAACGAGGTGGCTGGATGGAGTCACTGAAGCAGTTGGCGTGAGCTTAAATGGACTCCAGGGGATGGTAGAGGACAGAAAGGCCTGGAGGAATATTGTCCATGGGGTTGTGATGGGTTGGACACGACTTTGCAACTAACAACAACAGCAAAGCAAAAATGATAAAAAGATTGCATTGGGAGCCGTTCAAGCTCTGACTCTAAGCAAGACAAGTATTTCTTTGGCTTTTCTGAAATCATAAATCAGGATTTTGTTTCCTGGTACTTAGAAAATAGTTTTTATGACATAACAATCAGTTGTTGACTTGAGAGGAGGTAGAATTTCACATTGTCTTGTGCAAGTATATGTAGACGATGTGAAAAGATGTTTTTCCCCAGTGAAATACCATGTTTTGATAAGCAGTACTGTATAATTGCAGAATAATTGCTTGTTTACTTTAAGTAGATATGCTTTAATGGACAGTGGGGCAAAATGCTAGCTTCCTTGATCTGATGCTTCTAGATATGATGGACTATACTTTTTGGCATTTCAGGCCTTGGTAGTAGATGTTGGGAATTGTAATCCAGGACATCTGGACTCAGGCAAGAGAGCAAGGGATGATCGTTATGATTTCCCTACACTAAATTCCTTGCGTAAATGGGATTTGTTCTCCTTTTAATAAAGAGTCTATAATTTCATTCACTGGAATTTCAAATTTACTAGAAATCTCTTCATTCCAATCAGAATAATTTATTGTCTTTCCAAACTACTTATTTTATTATTTTAAATTTGTGCATGCTTGCTCAGAAATCCCACTGACCTCAATATATACATTTACAAATAGGGAAACTCTGGTTTGATTGCTGCTAGAGTAGAATTCTGTAAAATTTAACTGAGTAGAATCTAGGACAGCCTTTCTCAAACTTGGCAACTTTAAGCCAGCTAACAATGGGAATGGGAGTGACTTCTAACTTTCTGCCAGCTTCCCCATTGACTTTTCTTCTAGAAAGCTGGCAGGGAGTGTTGGAAATGACAATGATGTAACTTCAGCTGACCATGGCAGCACAGAAGTGGCCAAAACTTTGCCAAATTTTAATCCCACAGGAGTCATGGGTCTCAGATTTTGGATGCATTTTGTAAATTAACCCATTTGTGACAGGTTGATTCAAAAATTGTTGCCCTTTGTTGCACTGTGATGCAATATTCAAATGGACACAAAGGTTTTAGTAGCATATAGAGTCATGCCTAAAGATAAATATAGTACCTAAAAGTAATCTATTTGTGGCTTATCAGAATTTACCAGGCACCTGAAAACTGCACGTTAAGTGCAGACACTTAAAAATTATAATAACTGCACAGCTATTGCAGTTATTGCATGATTACCAGAAAATTGACAGAAAGATCCTTGAAGGCCAATAGGAAACATCCATGAAACTAGTGCAATTTTCCTAGTCTGGTATCATTCAGAAGTACTGGATTATTACTGCTATCATGCCATTGGTGCATGTTGAAGCTGTGGGCCAACATATTTGCAACACCATGGGTTGCAAAAACCTGGTTAGGAGTAATGTAATTAGCTCTTTTTCTGTAATTTTACTAAAAGTGCCTCTTCCCATTTCTTGAGAGGAACTTCAAGCAGCTGAACTCATAAGACCCCCCCTGCCTACCTGCAATTTGACTTCAATTAACCATAGCACCAGGGCCAACAATTGGTGTCTTTAGGGTTGGTGTGTCTACTAGGGCCTTAATACCACTGTAAGGCCCATTGTTTGATAGTGTATAAAGTGCTGTGTCTGTTTCTCACAATCCTTGTAATCTCCAATCATACTCTGAGACCTAGATGAAGAGTTGAAAAGTAGTTAAATTGAGCCACCCAGTTCTGTTTAGAGCAGTGGGAAACCCTGTCATAGCCCAGGGTGTTCTCCAAACAGGAGCTGATTCAATCACAAGCATCCGGAAGAAGCAGAAGGAAGGCAGAGGAATTGTTACTGTGACTTGGAGAGGACAGACTACTCATTTACTCAGACATGCTGTTGACATGTCCCAAATGAGAGTGGAATTATTTTTGTTGATGACTCCTAATTTTTTTCTTATTTTTTTATTTTTTGCTTTTCAAATTGGATGGTTAGAGGCTACAGGAACTGGGTAGTGATGTTACACAAATGAGCAAGGCCGATTCTCTCTCCTTTTGCTTTTCTCTTCAAGGGTTATTTGAGAGGCACTCGACTTTTTTTTCATAGTGAAACTAAGTGGACATTGCATGGCTTAATCATCAGCAATTTGTGACTAATATGACCACCAGTGACCACCCAGCCTCATCCTAAAAAGGGTCATCATGTGAGGCCTATGAACTGCATCTTTCCTGTCTATATAACAAGGTGAGAAAGACTAGGAATTCCCAAAAGTTGGCTTTCCAGAAGATCATGGAAGAAAACTACGGCATGCCCTTTTCTCTAATTATTCAGCAGGCCAAAAGATGTAAAATGGTGGGAAGGCAGAAGTGGGGGAGAGGAGGAACAGGTTTTACCTTCACGCTGTTCTTTGCAGTGTTAAAAACCTCAAATGGAAATGGGTGCCATTCATCCAAAATCTCTGTTTGCTATCTGAATTCTGGAGCCTCCCAACTCTAGCATAGTCTGGCTTAAAATTGTGCTTCAGGGTCCTTTTCAAATGGAAATTCTATTAAGCTCCTACCATATTTTAGCTCTGAAAGGAATATCGCAAAGCATAAGTATATGTCTCAGTTTGTTGGCATAGGTTACAGTAAGTCTCTTCATATGTAAGAAATGGGACAAAGGGAAAATTGCCCTTTCTTCATGTTATACTTTGGTGAATGTACTCTTTAGAAAGAGTGGCCTGAGAAGGACTGGGCCATCAATCCTACTGAAAGGCCAGCTTCATCAAGCTTCTCGAATTACTGGACTATATCCAGTATATAGTATGAAAATAATCTATCTAGTGCAACATGGCCTAATTTTGGCTTGCTTCCATTCTCCTAAGCAACTGCAGATATCTAATTCTTCTAAATTCTGATTACAGGCAATATTTTGCTCTGATACAGTGGAAATCATTTTTGTAAACAACTGTTATTACTATAATTAATGACAACTATATTTTCATATATCTTAATAAATGGGTAACATGTATGATGTTGACTAGTTTATATGCTTGGATTAGTCGGACAATTTTGTGCTGAATTCAACAACTTCAAGATAAGCAGTATAGTATTCTAAAAATTGCAGTTCTTAGAATTATGACATAAAGCCAATCTGACTTGATTTAGAAAAGCTAAGCAGCATCAGACTGTCTAAAACTTGGATGGAAGGTCACCAGGAAATTTGAGGATCATAAACTAGATGTAATGAGTTGTGACAATAACTTGGGATATTGGAAGAAGAGCCAACAGTTTGGACCAGGGGTCTCCAACCTTGGCAACTTTAAGACTTGTGGACTTCAACTCCCAGAATTCCTCAGCCAGCTTGCTGAGGAATTCTGGGAGTTGAAGTCCACAAGTCTTAAAGTTGCCAAGGTTGGAGACCTCTGGTTTAGACAACAGTCCAGTGTATCTCAGCCTTGAGCTTGAAGATATGTGGACTTCCAACTCCCAAAATTCTGAGAGTTGATTGACGTCTACACATCTTCAGGTTCCCAAAGTGAAGAAACACTGCAACAGTCTGATAAGAGAAATCTGAATCCAAAGCAGGTTTGGGGTGGAGAAAGTATCTCAGAAGGGATCCTGCTTAGTTCTCTGGAAAGTAAAAGGAAGGAAGGGGAAAGTGCTTTGAGACTTGCAAGTTCTGCTACTATAACCTTATAATAAAGATTAATATTCTTAGTTTTGCTTTCCTGGTCTGGACTAGGTTGTTGCTAAGAAAGGTACATAGATGTGTCTGTCATGTCATTAGGAAACAACACTGGTTTTTCTATTTTTAGGCTTGCAAACCCTAACTGAAGTGATATAAGATTCCAATCAAGTTTACTTGGAAGCCCTATACTTTACTGGCTTCTATGTAATTTGCTTTTGGGATAGCATTCCAAAGTAGTCTAACTGAATCAAATCATTTCATCCTAACCAATCGTGCTGGACAACCAAGTTTGCTCAATAAATTCTTATTGCTCAGACAAGAGATTGAAGTTAAATTGGCATATCTACTTAGGAGTGACTAACCGCTGAGTAGACACATAAATGTTTGCACTTTGTGGCTATATTTTTCACATATGTAAAGTCTGTACCGAGGCTCTAATGGTGCTTGAGTTTTTCCAAAACAAGTGACTGTTAATTTTGTTAATTGTTCAGTATTTTAATTGTTTAGAAATTTCAGAGTCCTTTCACTTCAGTTCAGGACACCTGTCATTGGAAAGAAATAGGAGATCTGATTTGAGGTGCATGGCCCTATTAAAACCCAGAACGATTTCATTATTCATGCATTGTGAGCCATGGTTTGTTAAATCATGCAGCATTGAATAAACCGCAATTGGCTGGATA
The DNA here is from genome assembly GCF_029215685.1 of Pituophis catenifer annectens. Taxonomy (NCBI): domain Eukaryota; kingdom Metazoa; phylum Chordata; class Lepidosauria; order Squamata; family Colubridae; genus Pituophis; species Pituophis catenifer. Next base: position 69,092,629 of record NW_027256883.1, read on the forward strand.
AACACAACATGCTAAAATAGCAAACAAAGTACATTATGTCTTAGTGCGATGTGCAAACCCAGCAGTCACTTAATTAAATGTGGCATATTTTGATTCGATTACAAATTCTCTTCTGATTATAAACAATGCACTGTGGCTTAGTATTTCTAAGTATTTCTCTTGTCACAAAACTCAAATTAATAAATCTATTTAATACCAGCTCTCGTTGAACTCACCCATTTTAGTCAGAAAAAAATATATTTCATGTTCTATAATATGCTTTCTCTATATTGAGCAAAAATCAACAGTTCTAATTAAGGAGATTGTTATATAATTCTAGACAGAACAGTCTATCCAGTGTTTTTCAAACTTGGCAACTTTAAGATGTGTGGACTTTAACTCCCAGCATGCTGGCTGGGGAACTTTTGAGAGTTGAAGTCCACAGATCTTAATGTTTGAAAAACACTGGGCCAGACAAAAGAAAGACAAATAAAAAATGGAAGATTTTTAGCTGCCATAAAACTTTTTTTTGTCAGACTAGTATGTTTACTTTTCATAAGAAATCTTTTTTAAAAAATTGTTTAGCCACAGTTAGCGTTCTTAATCTGAAGTCCATAAGTGATTTGTTCTGGAATACATCTGTTGACTCCAGAGATATTAAAAAATGAGTCCTTGCAATTATTATAATTTCTTAAAGCTAAAGAACTGCTTATAGACTTTCTGTAAAACAAGCCAATCAACCCTCCAAAATGTATTATGTATTTGTATTTGTATTTACCTGCGTCACCGCAGTGATTTTCTGAAGCTGAGTAACTTGGCTAGGATCATCCTTGCACCTCAAAATTTTCTTTTCAATCAATATTCATTAATTATATATTAATGGGAAATGCCATACATGTATCTCAGATAACTGCACTAACAGTTTTGAAATACAGTATACAGATGATAACAGTACTTGGATTTCCAACAAGTGCTGGTTGGGTATTTAACAAGGAGTCCTTGGGTAGACTAGTCCAATCTCAGAAGGCTATAATACTTTTGCCTTCATACAATGTTCTTCTCTTGCAAAATGTAAATCCATATTACAGAAGTGGGAAACCTATGAAAAAAAGCCACTTATGGCCCTCCACATTCCTTTTTTTTGCAGCCTTCAGAAATCATGATATGAAATTATAGTGTAATTATACTTGGGGTAGAAAATGAATGGAATTAGATTAAAACTATTTTCCCTCCCCATTATCTAAAACCACCAAAACCTTTGTTCTTCCCTGCAATGATATCACATGATATCATGTGATATCATTGCAGGGAATCGTATATAAATCTAATAAAACAAACAAACAAACAATGACCTGCTGTGGTCCCTTTGGGGCTGAAATAAATATTTTAAAAATTGCAGCTATGTCCAACCTAGCAGTTCGAAAGCATGTAAATGCAAATAGATGAATAGGTACCACTTATAAGCATGTGGGAAGGTAACAGCATTCAGTGTTTCATCGTATGCTCTGTGCTGTGGTGTGATATGCTGGCCACATGACCGTGGAAATGTCTCCAGACAGTGCTGGTTCTTAAGCTTAAGAACTGGAGGTGAGCTCCGTAAATTGTTAATAACTTATGGAGTAAAACCCGCAAGGATACCTTTACCCCAGGGTTCTACTTACTTTTAGTACTGGTTCGCAATGGGAGTGCACACGCTTCTGCGCATGCGCAGATCTCCAAATATGACATCAGGGCAGGTGGGTGGAGCCTCCAGCCGATTTTACTACCAGTTCTCAAGAACAGGACAGAACCGGGAACAATCCACCACTGCTTTACCCTTACCTTTACCAATTGCAAAAAAAGTTGAACTAGGGCCCACTTTATCAGAAACTCAAGAAAGGATTTAGATCAGCATTTTCTCAAGCCTTTTGTTGCTTTTCTGTCTACTGACATCTGACTGGCATAGATTCTGGTACTTAAATCCTTCTTACTCTGTAATTTGTCCTTAGGAGAGTGATTTGTGGGTGCGTTTCCAAGGCAGAAAATTGTAACTTGGGAAGTTGCAGTAAGCACCATATTCTGGGAGATGTTGGGAGCTGCAACTAGATGAGGAGTTACCGGAAGTTTCTGGCCAAAGGAGAAGAAATTAGGGTTGAGAAGTTAGTGCTCTAACTACTCATACATGAATACATACAAATAGCAAGATGTTTTCAGGGCCAGTTTTGGGTGGGTTCCTCCACATCCCTGACCAAATTTGCTTCTCAGTTTCAACCAAGAGACCATAAGAAAATTTCCCAGAGAAGGACAGTACAATAAAGCAGTCCCTTTTTGGCCTCAAGGAAATTGGTAAGGTTCTGCTGTTTTTTTCCCCCTAAACTAATTCATGGAAACTAACTTAAAATTCCATATAATCTTGCTTTTAGATATTCTGTAGTAAATAGAAATATAAAGGTATGAAATTATACTGGAACATTTTTCTATTAACTAATAGATGCAAATTCTGGTTATTAAAATGTACTAGTTTTTGTGTTGTCTGAAAGAATAATGGAGTTGTCTTATAATTCTTGCAGTAGTCAAAACAGTAACTAGATACAAAACTACAGATTCTAAAGTAGTAAGTATTCCCAAGCCCAGGAGGATAATCACATAGACATGTAAATGATATCAGAGTGTACTATTTTATAACTACAGTAGCTGCATGACTGCTGCAAGTTAGTAATTTGAAGATATCTTCACACATAAACCAAGGTGTGGTAAATTTGTTATAATGGCTGGGTTCACATAATACACTAATCCACAAACCATGGTTTATATCCTATAATGATTCAATTCATGTAGTACATTAATCCAATAAAACTAACTTAATATGGCATGTGAACCCACTAAGTCAAGGAAGGACAAATGATAAGTTAGTCGACCTATTAGTTCAGCTAAAATTCTTTATAGGACATATTGCCTACTATTTTTCCTTTCAAAATCTCATATGCAATCTTTATAAACTATGAAACAGGGGGAAAAAATTAAGACTCCCCACCCATTGTGTGATAGTAATAATACTACTATGTCACGAAATAAGTGATTTAAGCAGTCTTAGACAAAAGACAAATCTATTAAATGTAATAATCTGGAAATTCAACCAGTTATTTCTATAACGAAACAGAAAAAAATAGCAATTGTTTGTATGATAGAAGGCCTTCCTTTGCTCCTGAAGGAAAATAATTAAAATATTTCAGATAAATAGTTTTATTAAAATTTATAAATTTGAGACTATGATTATGGGGGCCTGTTTTCTTCCTTACATCTTCTGGTCAGGATTATTGTTACAGTCTTCCTCAGTCTTGGTGCCTTGCAGGTACTGAGAATGTGAGAAGTTTGTCCTATATTATCTATGCTGAATTGCAAAAGGCAAGTTGTTTAACTGTTTAATTAAGTTGTTTAAACTTAGATTAAAGTTGTTGCTTAATCTAAGTTATTTAAACTTAGATTAAACAATTTTTGTTTACATCAGTCCAGATAGTGAGTGCTTACTAATGATTAAGATGTTGGACTAGAAGCTAGAAGAACCAGATTCTGGTTCACCTTCACTGACAGAAGGTCACTGGGTGACTTTGGGCTTGTAGATTTTGTTGTTAATCTTACAGTCTCATTGTTGAAATTCTGATGTCAGTGTGTCATAAATTGCAGGGAAAAAGAATAGGGTAAGAAACTTTTTAAAAAAACCCATATTGTTCAGAGGCCTCTAATTAGATAGGGTGAGTGAGAATTCATGCCCCTTCAAATATTATGAGACTACAACTCAGATCATTCTTGACCTTTGTCTGGGCTATGTTTCAAAAGACTGGAACTTGGAATGACTGTATCCTTTGTTCATATCAGTGGTGGGTTGCCCCCGGTTCGCACCGGTTCTATAAAAATGGTAGTAAAACCGGCGGGAGGCTCCACCCACCGACCCCAACGTCATCAAAACGCTTCTGCGCATGCACAAAAGCTTCTGCGCATGCGCAGAAGAGCACGCGCACACCCCCGCTAGAAACCGGTAGTAAAGGTAAGTAGAACTCACCCCTGGTTCACATCAGTGGTGAATGCTACTGGTTCACACCGGTTCATGGGAACCGGTAGTAAAAAAAAAGCTACTGGTTGGTCAGAACTGGTATTTCCAACGATCAGCTGTGCCGCGTGATTTATTCGCTAATTTAGCTGTTCCCCCCTCGCTTTCCTACTTACCTTGTTAGAAGACGGAATCTGCCCATCTAGCCCAGTTTCAGCTGCTTGTTTTGTTTTTTGTTTTGTTCTGTTGCATCTGAAGACAGGACAAGAAACAGCAGATGGAAACTAACCAAGGAGAGAAGCAATCTAGAACTAAGGAGAAAATTCCTAACCGTGAGAACAATTAACCAGTGGAACAAATTGCTTTTGGAAATTGTGGGTGCCCCAACACTGGAGGCTTTTAAGAAGAGACTGAAAAATTATCTATCAGAAATAGTATAGGTCTCCTGCAAGAGCACGGGGTTGGACTAGATGTCCTCCAAGGTCCTTTCCAACTCTGGTACTGTTACTGTTTGTTGCTCTGTAGAGCTTTCCTTGGTTCTGCAGTCTGAAATGCTTTTCAATGGAGATGCCTGAGACTGATTTTGCAGTACGTGACCTGTGTGCCTTCATCCCTAAAAAATGGCCTTATGGCTAACAGGCATTTAATTTCTTTTCTCAATTGCTTTTCCTTGAAAAATTTCCTTGAAATATATTTTCATGGGCCCGTTTGAACTTCTGGAGCCCAAGCAAGCATGCATTAATTTAGGCTCCATTTTTGGGCAGCCTGGAATGGAGAAAAGAAAATGTGCATACAACCACAGTTGATTATGCGTACTAGCACAATCATATTCAAACAAACTTTGCATGCCAATTACCTTTAAAATACCAGAAACCTCCTGTAGAGAAACTTTGTTGGGTGATTAAGAATCAGAAACAGAACTCCCAAGTGACCAGTTCGCAATCTACATGGTTTCTCTTACCACTGTAGAAACAGAGTTTTGATTATCTATTTTTAGATAATTTGTAGGAAAGAAAGGAACTTAAACAAATTGGTTTGTAATGCCTGCCATTTGGATTGCATACTGCCTTAAATACAAAGTCTGCATTGCCAAGGCAAACAAAAACAGTGTCACTGGGAAGAATGACTGTATTTCTAATAATCTGCTTTTTTAAAAAAAACTTTCTGTAACCAAGGGAATGAAAGCTCCGAACCATGCAACTCTGTAAAGGGCATAGGAATGGCATGTACTGTCTCAAATGTTTATACTTGACATTCCTGATTACTACCCTCTGACTGTCAAGACATAAAGGATGGTGAATGAGATCAGCAAAAGATGAGACATCAGCCACACCGTCATAGCTGTGTGCCTTGATATGGCAAGGAAGGAAATCACTTGCTATTTTAAAAGGATTACTCTAGATGTGAAATATGTTTTAAACATGACATAAATAACAAAAATATGATATTAGCCTTCTTCCAAACTTGTGGCCCTCTGGTTGTATTTATCTCCTGCCAGCCTGATTAAGATCCATATAGATTAGGATGATGGATGTATTTCTCTTGTTATAACTGTGCATCCCCATAAAATGAATGCAAGATACCTTGAGTTTATTTAAATATGTAATTTAATTGTAAGTGTGTAAGTGTATTCTCTTTACTAATGAGTTTTTGCTTGTGACCTTCAGACTTTTTAAAGTAGTGAAACGAAGGTGGTTTCTACATATATTTAATAATAATAATAATAATAATAATAATTTTATTTCTATACCGCCCTTCTCCCGAAGGACTCAGGGCGGTGTACAGCCTATTTAAAAACACAAAAAACACGACAACAATTTAAAATTTAAAATCATTAAATAATTAGGCTCCAATTAAAATCCCAGAAATTTAAAATACCCCAATTTAAAACGTTATGTTAGTAACCCTGCCTGGCGGAACAACAGGGTCTTCAGAGCGCAGCGAAACACCCGGAGGTCGGAAATCTTTCGTATTTCGGGGGGCAGTTCATTCCACAGGGCTGGAGCTCCCACAGAGAAGGCCCTCCCCCTGGGTGTCGCCAGCCGACATAACTTGGCTGATGGCACCCGGAGGAGACCCTCTCTGTGGGAGCGGACTGGTCGGTGGGAGGCTATTGGTGGCAGAAGTCGGTCCCGAAGTCGGTTATCAGTAGGACTTAGTTTTCATTCTTTGTGTCTGGGTTGTTTGATCCAAAAGTAAATTATCTAACCTGAAGCAAATGGTAGTAGTTATGCACAACTTTGGATATACTTTCTGAAAATATATAGCAGCTTTCAGCAGAACTAACATGGAAACAACTAAGGTTACTTTGTCTAATTTATCTGCTTAATTTATCTCTTACAAAGAGTTCAAATTGAAGCTGTACTTAAGTTTTGGAACTAACAGTATTATCAGACAAGCTAAGGAGCAGGAACCAAACCAATACTGTGTGTCAGAGGGATCTCAAATAAGTTTCATACAAAAGCAAGAATTAGAACAGTGTTTTGCTATATTCAGGACTTAAATTGTAGGCCCACCTTATCAAATGTAGTACTCTCCTAATGTTTTGGATTACAACCTCTGGAATTCCCAGTGAGATAATAATGGAGAAAATTGACTTCAGAGATAGAAGGCAATAGGTCGCCTGTAGCCACTCACCATTTATATTTCCTGGGGGTGTCTTTATTCTTTGACCTACAGAAATTCGATTCCTATGAAATTATGCTGGAGTTTATACTTTCTGCGTATTTGTTTTAGCATTAAAAGGGAGCTTGCAATAGATGCCTGCCTACCGGGGGATGACATATTGCCTGTCTTTAATTTACTACAACTTAATTCAAGTGTGATAAATCCATAATGAGCTCGTGATGGATGGATATGGGTTGCTGCATTCTCAGAATGGTGCTGGGAATGAGCATGAAAGGTGACTCAGAATTTTATGAAAATAGTGGGTGATGATGGGCAAGTATTTATTCATCTCTGCACCCCGTCATAACTTGTGAGATCCAGTATGGTTCTTTTAAGCTGCCAGGGCAGAAAAATAGAGAGAAAGAGGAAATAACATGTATCATTATTCATTAGGTCCAAACTAAAATGTTACAAAAAAATAGGAGCAGTTATCCATATACAATAACTCCCCTGACCCTCCCATACTCAGATCTATACTTGTCCCAACAAATTTTCAAGTGCATAAATGGAATGTCAGGTTTTTTAAAATTACTTTGATTTATTTCCTGATGCGGGTTGTATTCTGCCAAGCAGAAGTGAGAACAAGGTATTTCTACCGCAGATCCAGCAAAGAGACTTGGTCCAAGATCCAATGTTTAGTTTAGTTTAGTTTAGTTTAGTTTAGTTTAGTTTAGTTTAGTTTAGTTTAGTTTTTTAAAATTTATATGCCGCCCTTCTCCCGTAGGACTTGGGGCGGCGCACAGAATTAAAAACATATAACAATAAAAATCCTAAAAACAGCCAATATAAAACCCCAAACAGAATAAAATCTCGTAGCAGATCAGGGAAATTGCTGAAATAGCGATGTTTTCAGGTCGGTGCGAAAAATGCGGATGTCAGGGGCCGTCTGGAGCCCGATGGGTAACTCATTCCAGAGGGTCAGTGCGGCCACTGAGAACACCCTCATCCTGGGGGCCACCAACCGACATTGTCTGGCCGATGGTACTCGGAGGAGGGCAGCCCTATGTGACCGCACAGGGCGGTGGGAGGCCGGTAGGAGGTGGTCCTGCAAGTACCCCGGGCCCAAGCCATGTGAGCATTTGAATCCCATATACTGCTTTTTTGGAGAGTTTTTTTCTCCTTTTTTGTTCAGATCTGAACAACAATGAAAATGTTCATCTGTGAAAAAACCTAATTCAGAACCTGAGATGTATGGCCAGATACAACTAGAAGTGTCCATGGAAGTGGAAAGTTTTGTCAAAATGAACCCCCCCCCCCCCAAAAAAAATAGTATCATAACATCATAATGCAAGTTGTTGCCCTGTGGATACAGACATGCAGCATTATGACACAGGGACAATCAGAGTGAAACTTGCATGGTTTCCTCGTTTGCCGTCCCTAAGGAAGCTGGTAGATTTAACTTAAAAATGAAAGGAATAAGTTTGCTAAAACTGGGCAGCTTTGTTTGTGTAGGTTGAAGAGACTGGCTAGTTTTTTGGTCTCTTATAAAAGGGGCCCATTCCTGCTATTTGAAGTTTGTGTGTTCCCCTGTTCATTCATTCACGGGTTCATTCATTCATGTGTTCATTCATTCATTCATGCAACCCGGATGGATTAGTATGCTCCCAATGAAGTTGAGGAAATAAGAATGGATTTAGCCTGCATGAATCTAGGCAGCATAATAAGAGACCTCTCTTGAGAGGTGCCCCATTGACTGGAAACTTGGACTTTTCGCAGGGAAACCCGGTGATTCATTCAGACACTGTAGTCTTTGAGAACTGCTTAATAATTGTGAGAATAAAGTTTTGCTAAATGCAATCTAGTCTCAACAAAAAAGTAAAAAGGTCACGAAGAAACAAGAGATATTATGCTTAATCCATTAGTTCAAAATAATTGGATATGCAGAAAAATTCTGACATTGTTATTCATAATAGCAGAAATTTCATCTGTACTTTTGTTATTTGCTGTGCTTTATAGAACTAAATGACTGTAGTTGATTGCCCAGAAAATGTCACATCATTCTGTTTTTGACTAGACTTTGCTGAAGTAGTTTTTCAATACCTTCAAGAGGGAATTTCATATATGACTGTCTTTCTCCCCCATTGAACTACATCTTTTCAGAAGATTTTCAGATGAGGGGATAGAAAGGGAACTCATTAAATTTGCAGATGTCACCAAGCTGGCAGGAATAGCCAACACTCCAGAAGATAGGCTCAAGATAGAGAAGAATTTTGACATACTTGAACACTGGGCCCTATCTAACAAAATGAAATTCAGTGATGAGAAAAATAAGATTCTATGTTTAGGCAAGAAAAATCAAATGCACAGGTATAGAGTACAGAGTACCTAGCTCAATAGCAGTAACTGTGAGAGGGAACTTAGCGTCGTAGTGGACAATTACTTAAATATAACTCGGGGATAGAATCAGGTTTACGAGAAGTGTTAGTACTACTTTATCCTTGGTAAGGCCACACTTGGAATATTGCATCTGTTTTTGGTGGCCACAATATAAAAAAGATGTTGAGTCTCTAGAAAGAGTGCAGAGAAGAGCAACCAGAGATGATTAGGGGACTGGAGACTAAAACATATGAAGAATGGTTGCAGGAATTGGGTATGTCTAGTTTAATGAAAAGAAGGATTAGTTGTGAGTTGATAGCAGGCTTCCAATATCTGCTACAACCTAGTTTTCAAAGCACCTGAAAGCAGAGCAAGATGCAATGGTTGGAAACTAATCAAGAAGAGAACCAACCTAGAAATAAGGAGAAATTTCCTGACAGAACAATTAATCAGTGGAACAGCTTGCCTTCAGAAGTTTTGAGTGCGCCACCAGTGGAGGTTTTAAAGAAGAGATTGGACAACCATTTTGTCTGAAATTATATAGAATCTCCTGTTTTGAGCAGGACTAGTTAGACTACAAGATCTCCAAAGTCCCTTCCAACTCTGTTTTTCTATTATTCTGTTAAGTGTAGTGGGGATGAGAACTGGAATCTGTCTGATGTCTTTGATGCTAATAAGAACTTTTTATGGCATTACTATAACTGGATAAAATGTTCACATATTAAAATTCAGGATCAATTTATCCTTCAGATTCTATCCCAGTGAAGCTCCATTCAAGCTTTGTCATGACAGTTGCACTGTTCAATACAAGATGACATCTGGTATCCTTTTTAAGCTAATGGCTGGTTACACAATATATTCTATCACCACACAAGCAACCTCAGCTTTTGCAAATATGAATTCCTAAACCACAAACAATTTCCTCATCCACAGACCTATTCTTTATTTAAACCATTTACACCCCCCCTCTTTATTCTGAAAAAACGCATCAAGATTGGTTACAATCCAAATGAAAATATTTGTCAAATAAAATCTTCACAAATTAAATCACTTAAAATGTATGAGACAATAACTGGAAAACAATGGATGACAAAATATCGTAATACTACTTGCCAAAAATCATAAACTGCATAAAGTTATAATTGTATCTGTCAACTCTGCATCTCTTAGACTTGCCTCTAAATATTTGCACCATATGTCTATGAATTCTGGTGGAGCAATATTTAAATCGTAACTTGGTTTGGCTGATTCCCAGAATCTGTTTGTCTCTCTTTTAGTGTACTATTTTGTCTATGTATTTTTGTCTATGAACAAAAGCACTACAGTACATAATATATTGTGCCCTTAAAAGAAAGCCCCTTTCACTTTCAGAGGTAACAAAATTCAGGAAATTGGAACTAAGCACATATTTGGGACAAATTCTATGAGTCTATGCAACTTGTAAAGCTTTGACTAGACTAGGCTGGAAAAGAACAAGGGGAGGGTTCCCTTTTTATATAAAATTATGTCATTTCAGAGTTGCTCTCAATTCTCTGGAAAAACCCTATGGAGTCTGGGAAATATGATCAGAGTCTGGCTCTTCTCCCTGTTTCCTGTAAACATATTGCCTGTGAGTGTCTTTCTGATCATTCAGGGCATATCTTGAAAAAGCTTTATGCCCCTTACACCATTGCAAGAAGAACAATTCAAGCCAGATAGCTATAAAGATATCATAATATCTTCCTCTGCATTCCTTGTGATGTGCTTTATACATAAGCAATACCCTGATGGATCAGACCCATCTGGCCCAGCTAGTCCAACAGTCAGTTCCTACTGTGTACAACTCACTGTATCTTTTCTTTAAAACCTCCAGTGTTGGAGAACCTACAACTTCTGGAGTCAAACCATTCCACTCCTTAATTGTAATATCAGGAATTTTTTTCTTAGTTCTAGGTTGCTTCTCTCCTTCATTAGTTTCCATCCATTGCTTCTTCTCTTGCCTTCAGGTGGTTTGGAGAATAGGTTGATCCCCTCTTCTTTGCAGTAGCCCCTTAGATATTGGAACACTGATATTATGTCATCCGTAGTCCTTCTTGTAATTAAACTAGACATACCCAATTCCGGCAACTGTTCTTTATATGCTGGCCTATAATTAGTATTTTATTATAATTAATTTTTAAAAAACAGTGTTCCGTGCGCCTTTGGTGTTTAGTCATGCTGGCCACATGACCATGGAGATATCTTCAGACAGCGCTGTCTCTTTGGCTTTGAAACGGAGATGAGCATTGCCCCCTAGAGTCGGGAATGACTAACACATATGTGTGAGGGGAACCTTTACCTTCACCTATAATTGTACAGATTCTCCAGGCCAGGTCAAGGGAAATTGTCTGAAGCATCATTTAAAGAGTTTGGAGGAGCAGCCTTTAACCTTTGCGGCTTGGCGACCCAGCTGGAGGTGCAGGGGAACTGGGCCACGCGAGAGGCAGGCCAGCACACACGCATGCTGCCTTTGCGCGAGTGGTGGGCCTGCACACATGCGCACAGCTCAACTAGTGTGAGTGGTGGGCCAGTGCATGTGAGAGTGCCTACCGGCCTGCTGCTTATATAAGTTAAGTTCTGCACACACGCTCCAGCCAGTCACTCACGCGGCCCAATTCTGAATAGGCCATGACCTCCTAGTGGGCCACGGCGTCCTGGGGGTTGGGGACCCCTGGTGTATGGAACATTTCCCAAGCATCAATCATGACCATTAAACATGGGGACAATCTCATCCTGACCCATTGGATCAACCAGGAGGGAGAGGGGTCAAGTAAATAAGTGGTAGACCTCATCTCTTCAAACTACCCATTTGCATCTTCAAGATCTTCAAGTCTGAAAATAATTCAAAATAAAAGGTTAAACGGTTGCCTGGGATACCTCACTGTGACCTCTCCCAACACCGGGATCCAAGTTGAAGCAGTTCTAACTCTGCTGTGCCTGAGATCTCCCCAGCTCTTTCAAGAAAAAGGCTGTTAGGGGAAATGGTGTTGTTGGTGGTGATCAGAGCCCTAACCCTGTCCCCGGCATGGTCTCATCTACCCAAATTACAAGGACATTCTCTCAGAATGAGCAGACCAACAGATGGAATATATGCTCAACAAACTGGAATACCTACTGACTGCTTCCCTTCTTGCAATTGAAGTCTGCAGAGGACCTCTGGCCTGGGAGAGGCAGTTTATCCAGGATTAAATCTTGGATAGTGGATACCATGGATGGATAATGAGCTGACAATGAAAAAAAAAAGAGCCTTTTAAAAGAATGACTTCAATTTCTCTGAAAGAAAAGAAAAGGCACTTTGCTTGCCTTTTAGAGCAGGGCTCTCCAACCTTGGCAGCTTTAAGACTTGTGGACTTCAACTCCCAGAATTCCTCAGCCAGTAAAGCTGGCTGAGGAATTCTGGGAGTTGAAGTCCACAAGTCTTAAAGTTGCCAAGGTTGAAGACCCCCTGTTTTAGAGTAATCATGACTTGTTTCTTCCCTTCACTTGGCTTGTAATGCTTCCAGTCTGTGAAGTTACCTCATTTCCAGTTCATTCATTCTGTAAGAAACTAGATGAGACCAGATGACATTCTTTAGAAATCCTTACTAAAAACTTCTCATTTTCCTACTCTCCAGCATTTAACAGTTTATTATAAATTAAACTAATTTATCTTTCAGTAAGATGGCCTGCTGAACATTTTCTTCTGCTGCTTGGGAATCACTTCTGATCCCTGTATAGCTTTTTAATAGAGAAATGGGAATAAGACTCCATTAAGGAAGAAGGAATTGCCCCCAATAGGCTTGGATTTGAAGATAAATTAAGAAACTTCTCAGAAAAACATTGATGTATCTGTCCCAATATTATTTTTCTGTTCTTTCTTTCCTTCAAAAGGAATAATAGAAAAGGAAATACAACCAAGTATGGATAGGAGAAGAGTATAATATGTTATATTATAATCATAATTGCCAGTAAGCAAGTAACGTGCTTTGAGAAATCGTATTAGTTAATCATTTTTATTAAAAGGCAGATAGAAAATATTTTCCTTTTTCTTTTCTTTCACATTTAGCTGTGGTACAGCAAAATCCAACACAACTTATTTAAAGAAACTTCTTTCATGGTACTAGAGATGCAGAATGAATAAGATCAACTATTGTTCTCAGATCCATCTCCCAATTGACTTCAGAGGAAGAGAATTAATTAGAAAAGGAGACACTAGTCAGCATGCCTTCAGAGCTTCTATCCTAAAGTCTGAATCATTCTTGCACAACGTCAAAACCTTGAACAGCAGAACCAACCAAACATCTGGAATCTAACTGTTGTTTAGTGCACGCATGCCACACCTTAAAATGAGCCTGGCATTGCAGGGTTTATCTTGGATGTGAATTTAGGACATGATGCCAGGGGAAAGAATGCAAGTGGTTTAACTTTTTTTTTAAAAACAGCAAGGCTATAATTACCTTTTAAAAAACATGTACATGGTGATTATAAATGCATTTGAATTCTTGCTTTTACTTCTGTTGTCTAAAGCTGATGATGGCTTCATTGGAACCTTTGCTGGACCTCATATGTGATGTGGTATAGGAAAACAGGGAGTTACGATATAATAACTCCATGGAATGATAAATAGAAATACTACCCAGGCCAAAATGTTTCCTTCTGCTGTGGCCTTCAGGCAAATTAACAGTGCTTAGTTGCTTCAGGGCTGATATTTGGGGAGAAGCACCAAAACGAAATGGTGGAGATTTGGCATTTAGCATCCTCTTATGTTTCTTTAAATCTTCGCTTTTTATTTGAAAATTTGAAAATGAATCTCCCAGTTTATGAGTTGGATAGGCAGAATTTCTTGATGATAATAAGTGTCCTGCTAGAATTATTTTTAGCCAAAGCTTTCCACAAAGAAAGCCTTCATTCTTTCTTCACAAAATATATATGTCAGCGCTTCAACCTGCATTTACTCTAGTGCTGACATAAGAAGGAGAAGTGAAGGCATCTGGAAAGGGACATTTGACTTTTCACCTACTTATTTTCCCTGGAGATAATATCCCCTAGGAGATGGGATGGGAGGGGGAAAATTCCTTTGAGCTGGAGTAGATTGGGGTAGAATGACTTGGAAGATGGCCAATGAGTGCAGGGGAGTGGGGAACGGAAAGGGAGGGTTTTTGGGGCTGGACGTCAGTGTTGGCTTTGTTTGGAGTTGGGTTAGAATGCCGTGCTTAATAAATAGGAGTTTTTCTTCAAAGACTTTGTTTGAAATGCAATTTATTTGAGACGACCTCGAAACTTGACAATATACACATTTCTTCTCGAAGAACCCTTTGTCTTTGGCTGGGGGACTGCATGTCAGAAGTGGGATCTTTACCTTTCTTTCAACATACTTGCATTTCTCCTTAGCTGTTCTTTTGATATATTTATAAAGCCTTTTCAATCTTATTGTCTTACTTTATTTATTATGAAAGTTTTTAGGAGGCTCTCAAAGTAGATGTGAAGTCACAGAACAAGATAATCTAAAGAGTGATGGCCAAGGAAAATGGAATGGTGAAGGAAGAGGAAGAGAACCACAGCCTTTATGATATTTGAAGGGATCTTTAAAGACCAGTAGACTGAAATAGAATAAAGAGAATAAACTCTAGGACTCTGGGAACTACCATTCCTATTATATTAAATGATGAGACCCATCATTTTTCTCTACCAAGACCAACTAGTATGGTGAAGATGAATTAAATAGGTCTGCGTAGGGCTTTGAGTTGGCTTCAGAGAAGGTGCCTTGAAATATAAAGAAGCATGTTTTTTGTTTGTAGGACTGAATGGCTTCTGTACAGAAACTTCTGCTGTGAAAACGGCCTTCCCCACACCCCTGGAGGTCCTCCGGAGGCTGAAAATGGCCCATTTGACAACTTCCGGTGGCCCAGAAGACCTGAAAATCAGTTGGCCGGCGTGCGCATGCACGGCAGAGCTGAGCTCCCATGCCCACTGATATGGCTACAGAGGACTTCCGGGGGGTGGGGAAGACCGTTTTCACCCTCCCCAGACTCCTAGAGAGGCCCTGAACTGGTGAGAAAGAAAAACGGGCCTACCGGGCCATCACGTGCCAGGAGCGGGGGGGAGGGGTCGTGTGTGCATGTGCGGGGGCGGGGCGCATAGAATTATGGGTGTGGGCATGCGCACGTGCAACCCCCCTGCCCCTCCCTCCTGGCACGCAATGGCAAAAAGGTTAGCCATCACTGCTTGAGAGAAACACCCAGATCAGTAGGAAATACCCATTCCTTTACCAGAATCACTGGAGTAGCCTTGCAGTTCCATTTCTTCTGTTCTTTGTAGTATAAAATTCAAGTATATATGGATAACGTGTCATAGATCCATGCTGTACAGCCATCTGACTGACTCGCAGAGCTGTGTAGAGGTTTGGATATTTTTATGAAAAATATTTTCCTAGAATTTGCTAGAAGTAGTTATACATTTGCAAACAGAACAACCTTTTTTTTAAAAAAAGAATCAGCTATACTTATTTCTGTGGCTAAGACAACTTAGATAACATCTTTACTTGTTCATCCGTGGTGAAGATCGCCCTATTTGCATCTACTGAATAGTTAGACAAAATAAAATTTCCATTTCTTGAGGGGGGGAGGAGAAGCAGAATTTTCCAGAATTGTAATTTTAAACTCTGTAGTGGGAATTAGACTGTTTTAGTTCCTAGAAAACGTTCTACTTTCTGCTTTGTGCAGATTTGTCACACCCAATGCTTCAGTGGGTTTTCCCTTGAGAGTGCAACACAATAGACACTTTATCCCAGGGCTGAGGGATAAGAGAAGCTGGAGGCGCGGTTGAGGCATAAAAGAGTGGCATAAAATTATATGCTGGCATTTAGAGCTTTTCATTATCAGGCACACAACACAGTGTGCATTTTCCTTGGTTTACTCCTTGACCTTGTTTTAATCCCATGGTATCTTTTGTTATTAATCTTAGAGATTCCCTTTGGATGCCTTCTGGGGGTGGGGTGAAATTTCACAAATGATCAGCCATAAGTTTTAATAGGTTTCCTAGCTATAGGAATGTAATTTCTTACAACCAGGAGGAAGGTAAGCAGAAGGGTCTTTTAATGACTCACAGCTTTCTTCTCTGTCTATTTGAAAGGAAGAGTTTATATAACATTGTGGCACTTATTTCTTGAGAGGGAAAGTTTTATATACAGTACCATCTCCAGCAACTGGGGAAAAAAGGCAGGGAACCTGAATATAAAATGTTTTTTTCAGAGTGATTCCTGACAAAGAATTGTCACCAATCTTTCACCATTCCTGGGAGTTTGTAAACTTGTTTGTTGCTTTATTTAATTTATAGGTTGCCTGACTTCCAAATGGGCGGCTTACAAGTAAAATTCAGCTGATGAAAAGAAAATACAAAATCCAAATAAAGCAAGGCAAAGCAAACTGACAGGTCCAAAATTAAACCCAAGGCCTGGGAGAACAACCTGGCCTTCGGGCAACTTCCTGAACAACATAAGGGTGGCAGCCAAACAAATCTCCCTTCTGGAGTAAAAAAAGCAAGGCAAACAGCGAGAGGGAAATAAAACAGCCTATGAAAGATCGGCTGCAAATTCTTCCTGGCAAATGGCAATCGTTTGCTGTAGCTTTTGCTTGAGACACTTACATCATATTGTTTCCTTTCCTCCAACCTTCCCACCGTCCACCCACCCTACCCCCGCTTACCAAGATAAAAGATACAACAACTCATAGTGGAAATGGGTGCCTCCTTTACTCAGAAAAGGTGATAGCTACCAAGGAAACAGTAACAATAAACTCATGGTGTGCGTAGGTGTCGGTCTGTACAACAACAAAAAAAAAATCAGCCTGGTATATTGCTTAGGATACACAAAGATACGTGCCTGGGAGCATTTCCTTCTTCCTTCTTTCAAATGGGGCAGGGGAAAAAAAAAAGGGCTGGCAAAGAATTCTTCAGCAGTTTTCTTATTAATTATTGTGGCCCAGGGAAGCTCTCGACATACAATCCTGTCTTTTGCACTAAATGCAAATAGATATTAAAGAAGCCACTGTACTTACGGTGCATTGATTATTATTTTACTGTTTACACTGAGGTTGCGTATCCTTACTAGGTTCTTATGATCGACTTACGTCACTCACTCTCCCTGTTTACTTTATCAGACAGGATGGATACTCCCTCTCGTCCCACCCTAGTGCTAACTGGCCTCTTTCCTTTGACTCTACGAAATGTGTTGGCTCATGGCCTTTCAGATTTTTTTTTTCTTCCCTTGCTTTGAATTAAAAAAAATATATCAAAAGAATTAGCTCTTTTTCCACCTTCTCTAGCATGCCCCCAAAATGTTACCCTTTTATGGGTGATGTTTTTTTTTCTTAATCTGAGTGAGATTAGCAAAAGATTTTGCTTAGAAACTGTAGCAGTTTGGATCTTTAAAGCCATCAGTGCAATAAATTTAGAAGGAGAGACATCCGCTACAGGGGACCACCTAGCAACCTGGTGTGTCTCCAGTTTTGGGCCAAAGGCAAAGGACCGTGAGAGTTATCATCCCAAATATCTGGAGGACTCCAGATTAACGATCCCTGCAAATACCTGTATTACTGTACCTCAATAACTGTCTGGTTTGGCACAGCAACCAAACAGGACAGGTACAGATTTCAATGGATAGTTAGGCCTGCAGAAAAAAAACTATCGCAACCAGCCTGCTTAAAGATAGTCCCCCACCCCCATCCGCCCCCGTGCCATCATTCTGCACGGAGGGAAATTCCCACAGCACTGTCTCATTTCACATCTTTACTCATCTTCTCAACTATCTTCTCCTATTGGTTTCTTAAGATTTATCAGTTGTGGTTTGTAACTTACGATTAATGATTGTAACTATGATTTATGACCTATGATTACTTGCTGTTTATATGTACACTTGTGAGCTTATGCGCCGGAGACAAATTCCTTGTGTGTCTGATCACACTTGGCCGATAAAGAATTCTATTCTAAATTGTTGAAATATTAGTAGGACACATTGGTGATCAATGCCAGCCACAAGCAGTGAAAAGAGGATGAAGGTAAACGAACATAACATACAAGACGCTTTTATTTCAACAAGCCGGGCTGGCCTAATTTTTAAATTTTAATTGTTAATTCTTTTTTAAACATTTAAATTGGGTTGATTATTTTAATTATATGGGCCAAACTGTTTAATATTTTTAAACTGTTTTTTAAATTTTATATTTGTGGGTTTTATGCTGGCTGTACACCGCCCTGAGTCCCTTTGGGAGAAGGGCGGTATATAAATTAAATTAATAAAATAAATAAATAAATAAATAAATACATTACTCCCAAGTCTTTGTGCACAGATATGGCCTTACGCATGTGAGGTAAGACTCCTGGAAACTACTGCCTTAAAATTTACCAGCTGGCTTCATGCCTAAGGCAGGACTTGAACCCATGGTCTCCCTGTTCCTAGCTCAGGGTTTCCTATGCCTTAACCCAGAGGTCTTCAAACTTGGCAGCTTTAAGACTTGTGGACTTCAACTCCCAGAATTCTCCAGCCAGCATAGCTTAAAGTCTTAAAGCTGCCAAGTTTGGGGACCCCTGCCTTAACCACTGTACCAACTGGTTCTCACTCTTCGGAGCAAATAGACACCCTCACAGCAGAAACAGGTATGGCCCAAACCTGTTTCTTTTTGTTGTTTAAAATAAAGGAATTGAGATCACTCTGAAGAAGAGGAATACATGTTTAGCTGGCATCAGACTCCAAATAAACCAAGAATACATTCCATTTTACTTAGAAAAATATCACTGAACTCCCGGGGCTTATTTCTTGACATTGAATGACACTATAAATATACTTCCTTTAACATCTGCGTTGATTATCTTGGGAATATGTAAATGTATTTAAATCTAGCTCATAATTTGTCAAAAGGCAGGTGATTAGTTAGCTAAAACCCCTTTAATTAGCTGACAGAGCTATTAAATGCAGTCTGCCATTTATGTAGAATGTTCAAATTAATTCTTGTTCATCAAACTAGCCTAAATTTTTATAATGATCTTGTTCTTAATTTAAGACAACAAAAAAAGGCAATAGGAATGCAAAGCTAAAAAAGCGAAATGCATAAAGTTGATCCATCATCATTCCTGATTAATTTTACAGCATGATAAATTTACCCAAGCAAATGCATACTATCTTGAACAATTCATTTGCTTAAAAAAATTCTTTTCTTCATAACTCTCTGTGTTATTTCAACCAAAATAGATGGACTACTATGGCCAATGCAGAGTTCAGCTTTTTCTATCTGGCTCCTTCCAGATTGTGTTGTAAATTCATTACACAGAATTTCTAGCCTACAGGGCAAAAGGCTGGGTGCTCTAGAATTGCAATCCCAACACATCTGGAGAACACCAAAGAGAAGAAAGCAAATGTAGTGACTGGAGTTGCCTCAGGGCCACTTTCATGAAAAATACTTTCAGGAAGGTGTGAGCAATGAACATGAATCACTTCTGTGTGTAAAATCTTTTAATCAAGTGGCTTATTATTCAGAAAAGAACTCTTGTTCTCCCCCCCCCCCCCACTATGTGGGAAAGAAAGTAAGCTTATTGTGAAATTGGTTTGCATGAGAAATTGGGTTTTCAAAACCGAGTGTTGTAGTTTATTTATATCCTGCAAACATCTCCACTACATTTTCTTCCTCCTATTTTCTCCACAACAACAATAACTGTGTGAGGTGGGTTGGGCTGAGAGGCAGTGACTGAGCCAAAGCTATCCACCTGACGTTCATGGCTAAAGCGGGACTTGAACTTATGGTCTCCCACTTTCTAGCCTTAACCACTAGACCACACTTCCTCTCATAGTTTTGAGATAGTTGTGATTTTGAAGTAAACCCCTTTGGGAAGTGGCTAGATTTACCGATTGCTATAAGCCATAAATTGATGTGTATGGCTTTACCTTGCTGTCTTGCATGAACCTGACTATTGTGGTTAATAAATCATAGTTTACAGCTTATTGTGTTGTACAAATCTATCCAGTGATTTATTGCCTGCCCTTTGAGGTAGACCAAGCTAGGAAAAACTATTATGAATACTGATCCTATTCATAATGGCGGCTCTTCCTCCTGTCCCTCAAGGCTGTTCTTACATCTTATTACATTTATAGATTAAACTGCTATGGTTTAGTGAATGTAGGCAATTATTTATTTGCAGTTGCAGCAACAAATTGAACAAAACTTATAAATAGGTGAAATGAGATGCCTTGTCTGTCTTGTGTATGTTAGCAGACCAGGTATACATTCCTCATGATTTTTCAGAGTTTGCAACTCTTTGAAGTACTGAAGCCACAAAATGAATAGTTGTACTTTGCAATATCTAGCAAAGCCAAGAAATGAAACATTTCACGACAAGCCTGTCTGAAGATTTCTAATAATAAAGACTCACTATATAGTTTGTCTGCTTTTCTCTGAAAGCCTGCTTGGCTGACAAGCTCAGTACAGATGGTGCCAGACATCCCCATATGCCAAAAAGAGAGAGGATGAGGGCAAGGCATATTTTATCTATGAATGGAGATAACAGGCTTTTTAAAAAATAGATGTGGGCTAATATTACCACCTATTAGGATGAGGAGAGCTAACGTGCTTTGCAGTGGATTCCTGCCAAAACCTAGGTTGGATCCCCATCTTTCTTTAGCTTGATTATTTTCTTATCAATTGAGGCTGATTTAGGAAAGAACTGGATTCAAGAACAAGAAGCTAAACTTAAAGGCACTTGGGAGCCCTAAATGTATTGATTTCCCCCCCCTCTATTTCGGGGGTGGGTTTCACTTACCTTTGCTACTGGTTCACTCGCGCACATACCCCCTCTGCACATGCGCAGATCATATTTGATGACGTCTGGGTGGCTGGGTGGAGCCTCCCACCGCTGCTGCTACTGGCTTGCCCAAACCGAGGCGAACCGGTAGCAACCCACCACTGCTCTATTTGGTATCTTGAAAATTAGGGGGGAGCTACCTTTGATGGAATATGAATACTAAAACATTGAAAAGTAGTCTTTTAGATATTAAGATTTCTCTGCTGAATTGACAGGAAAAACATGCTACATAAAGCATTCGCTTACAAGAAAATAGCTCCTGTAGGATTAGACAGCAATCTAAACAATTCATTTATATTAACATTTCTGGTCTGGTGGCTCAGAATGATGGGAGGAGAATTTGAAGCCTCATGAAGAATTCATAGAAGTTGGGTAGCTAATACATTTATAATAATACCGTAATAACACGACAATAGTCATTTTACCTATTATTTCAAAACAATGAGGTTTTTAGTTGTTCTCCTACCTTCCCAGGAGGTTTCTGATTTAGATTTTTTTCGCATCTAGAATCCTGAATCATTTTTGTTGTGATTGCTATTTAAGAATTGTGTTTGCACAGTTATTAAGCTGGTTGCTTTTTCAAGATGGGTTTGGGGTGGAAGTAGAGGACATTGGTGAGAGAGAAAATGATTAGAAAGAATGAAAATCCTGCCATATGAATGTTGAAAAGACAAATGTAGTGGCTTAAAAAAATATATACCAAGAAAAGTGGTGTCAAGAGCTTTCAAACTGTGGGGTCCTTGGTACTCTCTGAGCTTGGTTGTTTTCTTGCAAACATTTCATTACCAAACTAGGTATCATCATGAGTGCTACCTCAGAGAGCACCAAGGACCCCACAGTTCAACCCTGAGCTGCAAATATTCTCTTCTATCAATTTTCAAAGTGCACGCCCTCTTGGAGTTTGTAAATTCCTGTAATTCAGGAAGGATAGTGAATGCTTCAATCTAAAATTGTAAATTCTGGATCAGAAATTAAACATTTGAAGTACATTTCATGAGAGTAATCTTAAGATTTAACTTACAGAGTCTCTTCCACACAAACTATCAAAATAAAGTCAACTATGTTTTTAAGTAAAGGCAGATGTATTCAGGTTGCTTTATTTATTTAACATATTTACCATAAATTTGATTATGCAAGTAATTAGCAGTATTATTCTTAAATTCTCCTTCCCTTCCCTGTTTTCTCTGCAGAATCTTATGGCAAGAGCCCTTTATGATAATGTCCCAGAATGTGCAGAAGAATTGGCCTTCCGGAAAGGTGATATTTTGACTGTGATAGAACAAAACACTGAAGGATTGGAAGGATGGTGGCTCTGCTCTTTACATGGACGACAAGGCATTGTTCCTGGAAACCGTGTGAAACTTCTGGTAGGCCCTGTACAAGAGAGTCCATCTCACCAGGACTTGTCAAATTCAGGACCAGCAACTCAGTCCCCTAACCAGCAAAAAGTCTACCAAGTGCCAAATGCTCATACCTCTCCTCGGGATCCCATCTATCAAGTTCCGCCTTCTTATCTAAATCAGGGAATCTACCAGGTACCTACTGCCCACGATGTTTACCAAGTGCCTCCATCCGGGCAGAGAAGTTTTGCTGGAGTTGATGTAGGCAATAAGGTGGGTACAACTTAATATTTCAAGCATCTGCTTCCAAAGCATTTGCATGAAACACATTATTGTGGGGTTGAAAAAGTGTCTGAATTTGGTGGACTTTTCTATTCTACACGAATGGTATTTAATATGCATTTAATGTGTCAGAAGGGAAGTATGTTAATAACCAAGAGAGACAAACAGCCATTATGGTCAAAGCACTACAAGGATAATAGAATTAGACAATTCCCCTGAATTCTATCTTCTAAATGTATGTATTCAAATCAAAATTCAAATCAGAAGCAGGAACGGTAGTTTGGGCCAAAATCTGGACAGTTTGGGACTAATCCCATACTAGCACAAATGATACCTGACCACACACCCAAGGGACTTGTGTTCCCTCTCATGCTTTGGGAGTTGGGCGGCATAGAAATGCGACTAAATAAATAAATAAATAAATGGAATTGAGTCAACCTTGATAGATTCCAAAGAATTGTAAACAAATAACCCTTAACTATATTTAATGAATTCAATCCAAATTGTAAATTAACTAGCCTGCATGCTGTTATGAAGACCGGAAACATTTTGGGGCTCCTATAGAAAGGATTAAGATTTAGAATTTTGTTAACATAAATCCACACAGATGGTACTGAGTGTGGTTCACATTATCTGCAGCCTCCTAGAGCATATCACCTAGACACTTCATTGGTCACACTTTCTTTATTTGTACCAAAGTTATACAAATGCCAGCTTTAGATAAAAGTGCCCGTTTGTTTAAGGAATGTATGTTGCAGGCTACATGGAAAAAATGATGCAAGAGTGACATTATTACTATGCCAGAAATAACAGGAAGTCTGGATAATCATAATTAAAAGGGTAACTCAGTGTAAAATCTAGAGCAAAGAAAGTGTCACCTGGCACTCCTCTACAGCATTAACATGTCCTTGGCAGGAGTCAAGGTAATTGCCTCTTAAAAGCTGGAGGAAAAAAATATTTATTTTTTAAATAAAAAAATAAATAAATCATTTCCTCTGATAATGAGGCTGGAAAGCAAGATTATCAGAATACTCCTCGGAATACTTAGGTCTTGTTATTTAGCCATTATGAATGTGTTGCAATGACATACAACAGCTAGGAAGTACATGTCTGGCAGTGCCAAAGTTTAATCTTAACACTGAAGTTGATAGGAGCAGAAGTTCTGACTGCCTTTTCAACTATGAATCCTTCCAGCTTACCTTGAATTACGCTCCCATTTAATTTAGAGAAACTTAAAATCATTAATAGCTTTTAAGAATTTCATTTTCTATTCAGCCTTTTTTTGGGGAGTGGTGGTGGAGAAACCTTATCTGATATTTTGATTGTGGATTCCTCCCTCCTTCCCCCATTGCAATAGACATATTTTCTACAGACAGCAAATGAATTTCTAGTACATTTGTTTACTGGGCAAACCGTCCACAGATACCTGATTTAATAATGGGGAAAATATTTGTGTCCATTTGGGGGAGAGGACAGAAATTCGAGGATGTCCCAGTAAGGAGATGAAATGGGTGTATAAAAACCCCACTGAGGCATAACCCATCTGTTCTAACCCTTGGCTTAACAAAAAGTCTTTAACAAATTACGTCATTGAAAATGTTGTTACCAAATTTGGGCAGCTTGTAGTGTGGGTGGTTTGGAGATTGCAAAGTAGGATTTGGGGATAGCAGATGACAGATTGTCAACTGGGTTCTATGAATTTTGAAACTGTAGTGTAAATTATGTTTAAACTGATTTCATCTGCTTAACTAAATTCCA
Source organism: Pituophis catenifer annectens (assembly GCF_029215685.1). Classification (NCBI taxonomy): domain Eukaryota; kingdom Metazoa; phylum Chordata; class Lepidosauria; order Squamata; family Colubridae; genus Pituophis; species Pituophis catenifer. The sequence continues at coordinate 69,116,842 of NW_027256883.1, forward strand.
ATATAAAATACTTTGATATGAAATCATTTCCTTGCCACTGCTACTTCCTCCTCCTCCTCCTCCTCCTCCTCCTCCTCCTCCTCCTCCTACTCCTCCTCCTCCTCCTCCTCCTCCTCCTAAGTGCTACTCTGGAAAGGCTGAGATCACTGTATAGGAAACTCTTTTGGACTTAAACCTTGGCAAAACTTATATTTGAAGAGTGACTATCTAGTGGACAGTTGGAGTCCAAAGCAAAGTTAATATGAATACAGGTAGTCCTTGACTTATGTCCATAACTGAGCCCAAAATTTCTGTTGCTGAGACAGTTGTTAATTGAGTTGAGCCCTATTTTATGACCTTACTTGCCACAGTTATTAAATAAATTACTGCAGTTGTTAAATTAGTACCATAGTTGTTAAGTGAAACTAGCTTCCCCGTTGACTTTGCTTGTCAGAAGGTGTCCAAAGATGACTCTGGGAAACCAACTGTCATAAACATGAGCCAGTTGGCAAGTGTCCGAATTTTGATCACTTGCCCATGGGGATATTGCAATGGCTGTAAGTATGAAAAATGGTAATAAGTCACAACAAGTGCTGTTGTAACTTGGAATTGTCACTAAATGAATGGTTGTAAATTGAATCCTACCTGTACTCAAGGTTAAAATCAAAGCCAAATTACATAACCTAAAGCTGTAACCCTAAGAAATGTGAGATAGAATCCCAACATATATCTCCTACTTGCAAAAAAAAATATATATATATTGATGAACTCCTGGTTTCATGCAGCCCAGAGTCACTTTGTGGGGGATATTAAATATAAATTTAATAAAAAACAAATAATAAAATAAATACTTGACACCTAAAATATGAATATCATTCCTTCAACTGACAACACCTGTCCCTAGCAGATTAAATGAGCTGCTGTGTTTAATACAGGCAATACTTACAAGTATTCTGTGTGTCTTGGCAAAGCTGTGGAGTTAAAAATATTCCATCTCACATAATCTCAGAGAGCCTTATTAATAGCAGAGGGTCAAAATATCTGGAAGCCTTCAGCCAGCCTGCAAATGACTTCTCCTGTCTTCTAGCAAGATTTTCTCGTGTAAATCACAGTTTGTCATCATCCTTGTCCAATGAGAAGGCAAGATGATAAGCTAATGAATAAATGCAACAAATCTCTCCATTTACAACTTTCTTTTTAAAATGGTTTATTTTCACAGCCGTAATTTGTATAGAGGAGAAAGGGGGACATATTTATTCAGCATCAATGTAAAAAATAGAGAGGCTTCCAGTACTGTCCTGGATATACTGTAGCATGTCAGCTATGGTGGCTCAGTGGCTAAGACGCTGAGCTTGTTGATTGAAAGGTCAGCAGTTCAGCGGTTAGAATCCCTAGTGCCACATAATAGGGTAAGCTCCCGTTACTTGTCCCAGCTTCTGTCAACCTAGCAGTTCGAAAGCACGTAAAAAATGCTAGGAAAATAGGGACCACCTTTGGTGGGAAGGTAACAGCGTTCTATGCGCCTTTGGCGTTTAGTCATGCCAGCCACATGAGCACGGAGACTTCTTCAGACAGTGCTGGCTCTTCCACTTTGAAACGGAGATGAGCACCACCCCCTAGATTCGGGAACAACTAGCACATATGTGCAAGGGGAACCTTTACCTTTAAGTATGCATACACATCAAGGACAAAAAGATGACTCCATGCATACATATTTATATTTAATCTAGTATATCACCACCCTGAGGGGACCATAACATGAGAAAATAGACTTGCAGAGCTGGAATAAACATTTACAAATGGTTCTCAACATGAAAAATATGTCATGAAAGAGCAAACTAGCATATCAAGAAATGAGTTGGACAAAAACTTGGTGCCACTTAGTCCATGTGCCTCTGTTAAAATAGCAGATATCTGCAGGGACCAGTTGTTCAAAGAGATCTTTGAAAAACTGCCTATGAAAGGGAGTGGGCACCGAGCTCCTTACAAGCAGCTAATTCCCTCTGTGGAACACAGTGTTTGCTACTTAACAGTTTCCATTAGATAAGCACTGAGCATTATAAAACCATGCTCACACAGCAGTTATTGCTGGCGGGCATGGCAAGGCAGGTCAGAGAGACGTCTCCAGGCAGGTGATTAGAGTGATGCCATAACTGAGGAATGTGAAGGCCATTGCTGGATCAACTTCTCCTTCGGTGCTGAAATAAGCTCTGAAAACAAATGCTTTCAAATTGGCTGAAATCAGTGATGGATGGCTTGAATAAGTCTTTGAATCCCTTGTTGAAAATGAGATTCTCAACCAGGATTGTATGTCACAAAAAATAAATCAAAAAGGCTGAGTTGCCGCTACATTTACAACACGTTTGCTACTTCTATCTAAAAGGCCATAATTCTGGCTGTCTAAAAGGCCATAATTCTTGAACAATCTTGAGATCCTTGATGGCTTTCCAGGTTTTCCCACCAGCAGTGATAAATGTTTAGGTTTAACTTCATTCTTTAGCTTTGTGGTGATCTTAAAGTAACTTAAATGGTTTTTCAATCTGAGAAATTCCTTTTTCTTGCCCGTAGTTTTCAGGACACTTTATGCAAATGGGAAATTGTGGCAATGTTGGGATGGGAACTGTCTGGCTTTACTGTTGTCAGGAACAGCTGTGAGAATGGTATGGAAGTGCCCTCGGCTGTGGACAGGAGGGTTGGAATTGCCCATCTGACATCCTGCACATTTGATTTATCCATCATGGGTAATGCTATCTTGCTATAATGACCTGGGCTTAGAAGATAAATAAACTTTGGGGAAATCTTATACTATTGAACAAGATTTTGATCTTTCGAATGTGTGTATTTGGGCACTTTCTGATTTAAATAATGATAGAACAGTTTCAAAGCATCTGCCTTGATCACATGAGTAAAATATGAAGAGAGTTCAAACCACAATAGACTTTCCTGGATTGGTAAACTTAATTTCTATCATTATTCTTATTGAATAATTAACGATTATGGGTTGTAAATCCTTGCCAATCTAGTATAATAAGCCTAACGATTTACCTGACTTTTGCCCAAAGTTATGTAGACATTCTTTATAAACAGTATAATTTTAGGCTATTTGGGCCTTCTCAACTACTTTTTGAATACCTATGGAATCTTTCTAAATATTCTGAACTTATTGCATTATATTATAATGACCCTAATTTTGTTAAATTCTCTCTCGTTATGGACCTGCCAGATCCATAATATTGCTTCTGTAGGGCAAAATCTGGGTAGTTTATCAATTTTTCTCCGCACATTTGTATTTTTAGAATGCTATTTAAAGTTTTTTTCCTGTATTTATATATATCCTTCTTCAGTGCTATTGTTTTTATATTGATTGAATGGTTGTGAAACTGCAAGGTCAATAAAATGTAGAATAAATCTGAAGTGGTTTGAAGTTAACCTGCAGAAGATTTGTGCAGCAGTCTGCTTTTTTACACTGCCCTGCTCTTGATATATTATTATTCCTTCTTAGAATGGCAGTTGAAGCCAGCTTGATCAGAGTTGGAATAAACAAGCCATGATTTTCATAATATAGTACAGTATGGTGCAGTCCATTAATTTTTTCCTCAAAGAATGTAGCAATTATTATGAAGTAGTGGGAGGATTAGAGTCAGCTCTCTAATGGGGTGGGAGGGGGATGCCCTTGAAGTGAGAGTACTGTGAGTGAGGGGAGATTTCCCAGGTAGATTATTTAAACATTTCTGTGAGTGTGAATGATTAGGAGAATCAGCAGGAATGTTCAGATAAACTGTGTTTCCCAGGGTGCCTAGAAACCTATTTGGAAAGCATTGCGCTGGTCGGGGGGGGGGGCTTGCAATGTGATGTCTGTTGTCACTAATAGCTCATGATCCTTCTTGAGTCGGGGAAGTGGAATTGCTAAACACCTTAGTCTCAAACTGCCAAATTAATAAATGCCAAATTGTATGCAAAATTTGGTGGTAGAACCCTGTGCAGGGTTCATGAAGACTGAGGCAGTAAATAAATAGATTGGTTGAATGAATGAATACATCTGGATTCTGAAGGTATTTAATGAGAGTGAGAAAATTTGACCAACCTTGAAGTTAGCAAGATGTGCTCTTTCCTAAGGAGACCACTTTGATGGCACAGTGGTTAGAATGTAATATTGCAGGCTAATTCACTACTCACTGCCAGGAGTTTGATTCTGACCAGCTCAGGGTTAACTCAGCCTTCCATCCTTCCGAGGTCGTTAAAATGAGGACCCAGATTGTTGGGGGCAATATAGTGACTCTATGCAAATCGCATAGAGAGGGCTGTAAAGGACTATGAAGTGGTATATAAGTCTAAGTGCTATTGCTCTCAATTCAGCTTTAGTAGACAACTTTTATTTTATGTATCCAATCCATGCTTATACTTATTACCAAATACGTTCTTGACAAATAAATAAATAGATAATTTTTTAAAAAAAAACTTCCAGTGGGTTTTCAATCTTCTTTAGGTGAAATTTCAGCTCCTAAATGAAGATTAGCTAGATCCTTTCCATTCAGGGATCAGAACTGAAAATGGTAAAGAAACAACATTGGCCATTCTGTTAGATTACCTTTACTGAAACTTGGATAGAAACTGCGCTTGTAAAGCCCTATTCAGTGAGGTCCCGGGAGATCTTATGAACCATTTCCTTCTGCTTGTCCTGTACGATCACTGAAGGTTCTACTCCATAAGAAGTGATGGATACATGGATTTGAAGGCAAAATTTCTCTTTGATGGCCTCAGCTCTTTGGAACACCAATACATGTCCAGCTCCTTCTGTGTAGGTCTTCTGCAAAGTAATTGAAATGATTTTGGTCAGAAAAACGTTTGAATTTTAGGAGTGTTGTTTGGGATTTTGATAATGCACCTTTCTGTATTTGCTCTGTTTTATGGGTTTAGTTGCCTACTTTTATATTTTATGTTTATAAATTGCCCAGATCCTTATAAATAGTTCTTAGGGCAGTGATGGCTAACCTTTTTGCCATCATGTGCCAGGAAGGGGGGGGCAGGGGAGGTTCGCGTGCGTGCATGCCCACACCCATAATTCTATGTGCTCCGCCCTGCGCATGCGCGCATGACCCCTCCCCCCGCTCCTGGCACCTGATGGCCCAGTAGGGCTTCCCCACCCCTTCGGAGGCCCTAGAGGCTCTGGAGGCTGGGGACAGCAAAAAAGTCACTTCCTGTCTAAAGGAAAGTTGGAAAACAGGCCATTTCGGGCCTCTGGAGGGCTCCGAGGGGATGGGGAAGACTGTTTTCACCCTCCCCAGATGCATAGAGAGGCTCTGGAGCCAGGTGAGAAAGAAAAACGGGCCTTCCCCACCCACCCCCAGGCCCTCCGGAGGCAGGAAACAGCCTGTTTCCCTACTTCTGGTGGGCCCAGAAGGCCCGAAAATCAACTGGCGCACCGGAGCTGAGCTGGTGTGCCAGGCAACATGGCTCTGCGTGCCACCCGTGGCGCACATGCCATAGGTTCGCCATCACGGTCTTAGGGCTTTCTGAAAAACCTTGAAAACACTAGAAAGCTCTGGGATTTCTGATAATACAAAGCCTGCATAGTGGTTGTATTGTTAGATCTTTCCTCTCATGGTCTTGTTAATTTATTTTTATTGCTTTTCATATGTTAAAATCTTCTGATTCCTTTTTTTTGTTTTTGTTTTTTACATAAAGTCACTTTGTGTGAGATGGGCAGCCATATAAATTTGGCAAATGAAGAAACAAATGAGGGGTCCTTGCTGCTCTCTGAGTTTGGTTGTTTTCTTACGGACGTTTCATTACCAAACTAGATAACATGGTCAGTGCTTGTACTTGAGTAGCACTGATGATGTTACCTAGTTCGGGTAATGAAATATCTGCCCCCCAAAAAGGTCAGGGAACAACAAAAACCCCTCATTTCAACCTGAGCTACAAATATTCTCCTTTGAAGAAACAAATAAATATTTAACAAACAAATGTGATTTGAGGCTGATAAACAAAATATGAAATTCTACCTTAATTTGTTCACAAAATCTGAACCTGTCCATCATAGATGAACCCAAATAACTAGAAAACGTGACAAGTTGAACCCATATACAGATATAGCTATTTTATTTTATTTGGTTTGGGTTTAATTAATGGATAACCACTATACGATATATAGAGCTTTGTTCATACATCCTTAAAAGGTTTAGTGTGATCAAGAATAAGTTTGATGATGGGGAAATCATTTTACTTTTTATCCTACACTTTCTCTCCCCCCACACTTTTCCTTTCCCATTTCCCCACTATTTTCATTTTCATTTGTATTTTTATATCTTGATAATTTTTATAAAAAATATTAAGAATACGTCTGCTGATGATGAACTAGATGGAAATACTTAATTAGATGTAGTCGTAGTAGGTGCTACCTCACATCCCTGACATTTTATCTCAAATGAAAGGATATTTTAGTCAGTAGAGAAGCTCAATGCATTCTTGAATGTGCGTCCATGGCACCATTTATTACAATGTTGTTTATTCCAGGTCTGAATCTTGGCACTGACAACAAATGCTGTAGCTGAGCACTAGCTCATAATTAAATCCCCATCAAAAGCAGCACAAAGGGATTGTGTATTGTAGCAAAGCCAGACCCTGCTATTCATTATTAAAAATGTATTTCCAAAATTGGTATGCTACCAAGTGTTTAAAGTATCATATCATAGACTAAATAGAAAGATAAGTCGCATCAAAAGCATCTATACGATCATATAAACATCTCAGAGCAAACTGTTCAAAACTGTGCTTTCCATGAGACTGTGTTAAAACCCTTACCAAAAAGAAAGGAACTTCTCTTTTTTCTCCATCCCATTTAAGATTGGCAAAGGCTCACTCAGTAATGAGTCTCATCATCATACTATTCCATGTTCCCATGTCTTTCCTTCCAATTAAGCTGCAATCATGACCTCAATTAAGAAAGAGAGAGAGGAGGGGAAAAGATTGAAAAAAAAATATTTTTTTCCTCTGGCCCATTATTGTTTATTGCTGTTGTTCACATGCTCTTTGAAAGCCAGAGGCTGTGGTTATGGTGAAAGCAGCTAAATTTTGTTTGTTCTTTCTGCACAAGATATTTTAACATTAAAGGGAGAAAAACATCTGCACTATTTGAAGTTAGATTGTGAACCATTTTTTCCATTTGGAGAATACTCCCCCCCCTCCCACAATGTGCCCTCGTTTCAACCTTAGTCGCATAATGCCCCAATTTATTGCTACATCATTCTCAAAGTGAAGCTTACTTTAGAAAAAGAGGACTAAACATCAACATACAGTTTCATTTCTCATTTTAAATATGCCAAAATAGTTGTGGTTCTGGTGAGCAGGATGCTCTAATTCTCACTTAAATTTGTCAGGTTTTTTTTTTTTTTCAAATAGAAGTTATCGCTTTTATTCAGTTCTGGAAAATATTCTGCAAAAATGAGGTTATCGTATAAAACAATGGTTTCAGAAGTTCACACTTTCATGGTGACAAAAGCATTGTCTTCAGACTGTTGGGCCATATTTACAGCAAAAGTGTAAGCTATAGCAATAGCAATAGCACTTAGACTTATATATTGCTTCACAGTGCTTTACAGCCCTCTCTAAGCAGTTTACAGAGTCAGCATATTGCCCCCAACAATCTGGTTCCTCATTTTACCGATCTCGGAAGGATGGAAGGCTGAGTCAACCTTGAGCCTGGTGAGATTCGATCCGCCAAACTATGCTAAATGATTGATTTTAATTATCAACTAATCAAAACAGCACAAAGGACACACGTTTTCAATTTCTCCAAAACATTCCATCAAGCAATTTTGGGATGCAGAAAACACAAAGACCCAAAGTAGGCCAGAAATCACAGCCACAAGGTCTTCTTTCCAAAGTCAGCTCCTAAATGCAGATTGTACGTTGAATGCAGTAGTCATTAATAGAAGTGCTTAGTAATAGGTGCTTTCAGATTACACATACAATTAATGCCCCTAATTGCTAGATATAATCTGATACTGATAGTACTTCCTGTTGACTAATGTGTTCATTCCTTGGTCTTCACCCTGAAATAGATTTTAGTCTGTGCTTTGGTTAATGGTTCATGGGACAAAAATTTGTCAAACTTGCCTGATTTCAAAAAATGAGAAGCAAAGTTAGATTTGGGTGGATTTGGATGGCATATGCTAGGAAATACCAGGGCTGAAGGCTAGATTAAAAGAAAGCAAAAGCAATTCACTTGTTATGAATAAAATAAAATAATAAATAAAATAAAATAGTTGATCCCAGGAGCCAAACTCAATTTGAGGAACTATTTACTTTTTAATGTAGCTATGTTCTATTTGCCTCATGGACATGCAGTTAAAATGGATTGTTAAACAAAAAACAACCACAGAAATTTATACTAATGCAAATGGGTGTATAATATAAGTGCACTGATCATTTCAATAATAGTTAGGAAACAATTCTTAATTCCTGTCTGTTGATGGTCCCTCAGGATTGTGGTGCATAATTTATTTATATCACACCTTTATTATTTTTACAAATAACTCTAGGCAGTGAATATATCCAACCCACTTTCCTCCGCCTATTTTCCCCACAACAATAACTCCATGAGGTAGTTGGACTAAGAGAGACTGACTGGCCCAAGAGTACCTAGCCAGTTTTCATGTCTATGATGAGGCTAGAGCTCACGAACTCTCAGTTTCTAGCCTGGTACCTATAGTAAATATAGATGAATTAATGAATAAATGTGTATCTTCTCTTTCCTTCAAGAAATTCAATGCAAATGCATTCATCTTCCAGTCAATATTATTTTCTGAGGACGATTCAGCACTGTCTTTAACATTTCAATGTACCATTAATTAAATTGTGATAGGTGAACCCTCAGTTTTCAGAAGTTGCCAACAACTAAGTTGTAACAAAGAGTCGGACCAATTGGCAACCAATTTTCAAACATGTTAATTTCCAAAGTAATCTGTTTAATTCTTGGCTTGATTCGATTTTTGGTTCCTTCATAATGTAATCCTCTGAATGCATGTATATATTCCTATTCAAAATGAACTCAGGATCCCACCGCTCCTCTCCCACCCCCAACTTACTTTCTGCAGAAATCTCTTATATCTTCATTGAAAATAGTGGTCCCAACCAGTATCTTTTCATCCTTTTAAACCAGTGCCTTGAAAATGGTGTTTCAAGCAAGTCCAAGCTGCTCTCTCTGACACATTCATACAGTAGTATCATCCATTATATCATTACTTAAAGCTGATAACTTGCTTTGTTCTCCTTGCCCTCTCATAGTTCTCTTGATCTTCTGTCCACAGTAGTCAACATGAGTGTTTTATGGGCTCAGATTGTGAGGAGAAAAGTGTTTTGTGTAAATAAGTTCATAATCATGATGACTATAATGGGGTATGTCCCAATATTATGTACTTTAACCACAAACGCTACAAGTACTCCTAATTTTGCTGTCAAGCAACCAAGTACCAGTAACTGAATCCTTGATGCAAGGAAGCTGATTGAACAGGTACTGCATTGGGGGGTGGGGGGAGGGAAAACTATAATATGAAACATCAGATTTGTTGGTGCTCTATGGATGATTGCAACATGCATGTGGGTTAATTTTTGAATTCTAGTGAACAGGTTTGCCCATATATCAAAATACTGTATAAAAGGCTCCTGCAGTTAAATGCATTATGCTTGCTTCCAGTGTAACAAAATCTGAAATGCTCCATCTTTTATTTGCTCTACATATTTATTGAGCAGTCTCATTCATTTCAGCCATTAGCACCCATGTCTCTGGTTATTCTTTACCTGGCAGGCTTTCTCAGAAAATCGCTAATTGAAAACTCGTTCACCCAGGAATAAGGAGTGATTCACTAATGTGACTCTAGAAAGTTTGAGTTAGAGACCAGAATTTGTTTGTTTTGTGACTGAGTGAGCGGATTTATTCATTTTCACACCAAATTTGGCAAGAGAGCATTAATTACTTTTTATCTTGATTATGAAAGTCAAATGAAAATAACATATGTATTTAATATGTATACGTTCACTTGAATGCAAGCTCCATTAATTTCAATGCAGTCTAGATTTTTACTTATTTTAGAAATTTAAACAATCCATTTTCTTTTCTTATTTTAGAAGACATTACCTTGCTTTTCCTCTCTCTCTCAAAAAAGTCACTCAATGCACCTTGCTAAATATGAAAATAATAGAAAAAACAAATATGAACATATTAAAAATAACAGCAAAGAACAACAAGAACAACAAAATAAAATAAAACCCTATTAGCAATCCAGTAAGAGCACCAGTTTGGTCTAGTGATTAAGGCACCAGGATTTAAAAAATGGGAGATTGCGAGTTCTAGTCCCACCTTAGGCAGGAAAATCAGCCAGGTGACTTTGAGCCAGTCACTCTCTCTCTCAGCCCAACCCACCTCACAGGATTATTGTTGTGTGGGAAAATTAAGAGGAGGAAGGAGTGTTCTGTATGTTTGCCATCTTGAGTTATTTATTTTTTAAAAAAGCAATAAATAAATAAATAAAGTTAATCAACTACAGAAACACATTTTTCAGTAGAAGAGTTTTCAGCAGACTACAGAATACTGGATCAGGTGTAGAACTGGCAGCTTAGAGGCCCAACTTCTACTTCACTCTCAGCCCTGGAGGTTCACTGGATGACTGGGCCAATAATTCCTTTGCAGCCCAACTTCCCTTCCGTTACAGTATGCTATAGTGGGAAGTAGCAGGAAGGAGGGTCTTGAGCTCTTGAAGGAAATGCAGGGTCTAAATCAGGAGCGGGCAACTGTGGCCCCTTTACGACCTATGGACTTCAACTCCCAGAATTCCTGAGCCAGCATGGACCTGAAGAAGCTTCTTGGAGGAGAAGTGAAATGTTTTCAAGGAAAAGAAAACCCAAGAAAGTCCAGTTGCCTTTTGAAAAGCACCTTTGGGGCAAGCTTGACCTGGAGGATTGAGAATCTTCATAGACATAAAGATGCCATAATTGCCTACCCTGGATCTAAATGAAATGAATAAAAGCCCTTTTTTTTCTGTCAAAACTCTGGTTAACAGCACTTCCCGAGGGCTTCAAGGACAATCCAAACAGAGTTTTGTTAACTGAGATCTAACAGCACATCTGGCCAATGATGAGTGTACTTGTGAGCCAGATCCAGCTGCTAACTAGGCAGACATACCATTGGCCACAGCCAGCTCTTGGAGAACATTTAATGACAAGGCTAGTTGGAAGAGATGTTTCTGTTTTATTTAAATGTGGTTCCATTTCTTTATGCTTTTCATAATGTAACTATTTGCAGAGCTCCACCAAATTTTATTCATCTTTACAAACAAGTCGTTTATTTGCAGTCATGTGCAACGCCATGCATAAAAGTACAGCTATACATAATTACTAGCTACATATGCTCAGACAAGTGGCACAAACATTTGCTCAGATGATTAACTCTGTGTTGGCACCTACAGCATTAAACTGTTACCCTAACAGATGGCCGACATGTTTTTCTCCTCCTCTCTGGAAGAAATTCATGGAAGTCCTGGGCTTTTGCACTAAGTTTTATGGGAGGAGGTGCTAAAAAAATCTTTCTTGTGGGCTGTGGCTGAGATGATTCTTCCAGGAAACTGTCACTCCACCCACATATATATTTATTCTACATGGAAACAATGTGAAACTAAAGCAAAACTTAATAACTAGAAATTATCTTCCATTAGAGTGATAAAACTCTTTTTAAAGCTAGGTGATATACAAGGGTGTTTTTTTACTTGTGAAAGTGGCTAGCTGTGAGTCAGAACTGATGATGTCTTCACCTGATGGTTTTTGCTGTAAGCCTTGCAAAGTGAAGGTTCTGAGTGCAGCAAAAGGCAGCAATCCAATAAAGCTAATCAACCATTTTGTTAAGTTAAATTTAAATAAAACATGGATTCTCATTGATGTATACAGATAGTCCTCGACTTACAACAGTTTGTTTAGTGGCCATTCCAAGTTACAACAGCACTGAAATAAGTGACTTAAGGCCATTGTTCACACTTATGACCGTTGCAGCATCCCCACAGTCACATGATCAAAATTCAGATACTTGGCTGACTCACCTTTATGACTGTTGCTGTATCTCAAGGTCATGTGATCCAGCAGTGGGTTCTACTTACCTTTACTACCAGTTCTCAACAAGGCCGCTCACAGACGCTTGCTTCGCTCATGCAGAAGCTTCTGCACATGCGCAGAAGCGTCCTGGTGATGTCAGGGTTGGTGGGCGGAGCCTTCCTCCGGTTTTACTACCTGTTCTATAGAACCGGTCCGAACCGGGGGCAACCCACCACTGATGTCATTGCCTTTTGCCACCTTCTGACAAGCAAAGTCAATCGGCAAGGAAGATTCACTTAACAACCTAACTTAACCACTGCAGTGATTCACTTAACAACTGTGGCAAGAAAGGGGGCAAAACTCATTTAACAACTGTGGCAAGAAAGGGGGCAAAACTCATTTAACTGACTTAGCAATAGAAATTTTGGGTTCCATTTTGATCATAAATTGAGGGGTTATGATAATAATTGGGACTAGGACTGCCATGTCTAAGCATTTCAGTGATAAAATGCAATGTCACATGATCACTTAACGACAGCAGTCCCATTATTCTCATAATCCTTGGACTGTGTGCCTTGTTAAGTGTGGAAGAGGTGGTAGTATTAGACAGAGGGTTGCCTGGGTGGGCATGTACTAGGGAGATGGGTAGGGGGTTGCTATGGGCAGACTTGTGCTACGGAGTGCAGACAGGGATGGTATTACCGAGCACAAGACCTTCTACTCTGTGGTGAGGTTCTGCAGGAGAAAAGGCAGTTTGTTAATTAGTTTATTTTGCAAAATCAAAACAATCTCTTTGTATGCAAACGTCATCACGTTTGCTATTGTTCCAGTTCAGTGAACATTGAAAGGATTTTTAATCTACGTTTTATAACACAACTTAAGTTGCTGCATGTTTCAGTGTTAACCACATTCTGAAAGTTGTAGAGAACATTGGATACTTTCATTAAGAACAATTTGTTTTAATTACATTGTGTATTATTTTTAGAAACTGCCATTTAACAGATCCTTTGGCCTATAGCAGGAAATAAAAGAAAGTACCTTCACCCAAAACTCTTCACTCTGATGCCAGTTCTTGCTTAAAACATTGAGACGTATAGGCAGAAATGACCTTTGTTGAGTCATGTTATATCATCATTTCCTTTTGACCTTGAACAGGATTAAAAGAATACAAGGAAGCAAAATTGGTTTAAAAAATATTTCCTTCTGAATAAACAACTTCAAATAACTATTGAAAGTCTTTAGACAGGTGTAACAAACAATGTATATTAAGCATTATAATATGATAATGCCTATATTGTAATATGATAATGCTTATAATATAATATAATATGATAATGCTTATATTATATGATGATTTTTATTATATTATAATATGGAATTGTTGGGCGTAATGACCCAAAGGTGCTTTTTCAAGAGGCAACTGGACTTCCTTGTTTTTCTTTGAAGGCGTTTCGCTTCTCATCCAAGAAGCTCCTTAGCTCTTGGGCGTAAAGAGATTTTTGGACTTGCTTATCTCATGTCCTATGCTTATCTCCCAAGGTCTGGTGCAATTTCTGAGTAAGTCACCATGTCAATCAAAACACCTGCATTATTACTGTACATGATTGGAGAAACTAAAAGGACATAGGTTACTCCTATGTATTCCTGCGATAAGGATGTAGGTTACTCTTATGTTATGCTATTGAACGTTTCTATTATTTTTTTTTCTACCTTCTGCAGTTCTCTGAGCCCTCACAATCATTCTTTGAGGACTCCCCAGCTCTTTAGACAAGATGTGGGGAATGTAGGAGAACTTCAAAAGAAGGGGAATCTTTCCGCCTGCTAAATGTAATTCCATCCATCAGCAAGAGAATACAGTCGAACGTTGCCATGGTGCTTTTCAGGCTCTTAGGAGACACATGAAAGAGGTCTAAATAAATAACTAATCTTGCCAAATGCACCACCTTGTTTGGACTTGCCCACTTCTACAATCCTGCACAGTTATCACATGCTTAGATAGTGTTCTGTAATGATTAAAAGAATAAGGGAATTCGAACCCTGTTCAAAGTTCACTGCAGCTATAAACTAGAACAAGCTTGCTGTTTGTAATCCATTCCTGCCCCTTACCCACAATATCAGCAGAAGAGCTGGAACAGTTAACAGCGTGAGGATTTATTACTGTATTGTCTTTTGATCTAGCTTTTGTTGTGTTATCACTGTTTCATTGCAACCCTGCTGTAGCAATCCTTCAGTCCAAGGCTGGATAACTTTCTGATGGCTAAGCTGCACTTTGGGGAGTCAAGTAAAGTGGGATTTGGGGCTTTTATTTTTTAAAAAACACATTTTAACCATTTTGTAAGGTGGGATGTGCAGTTATGGTGTGGCTTCTGCCTCAAGGTTTGGAGAAATTATGGCATTGATCTGAACCAATAGTAGCTAACCTGCAAAAAAAAAAAAAACGCACTTCTTTGTGAATATCTTTAATTTAGGGATTGCAAAATTAAGTGATCCAAAGCTGTCCACTTCCCCCAGGATTATACTATTTTGTGGAAAGGGATTGGGGGGGGGCGTTCTAGAAATAAATCTTCCAATCTATAAGAGGTTTGAAGAATGAATCAAATGGTCCTGATTCATCCAGAAAATTAGATCCAGAACTTCTTAAATAGGTTTGGATAATTTATAGTTTTGGAAAATGCTGAAACACCCCCCTCCCTCTCATGTTATGATCCAAAAGGAGGTAGAATATTCTAGAGTTCTCCAGAAGATCCATTCCTAGATTGATGAATTTTGCGTAGGTTTTGTTCAAGTTGTTAAGTTGTTGATTAAAGCAAGGCTGCACATCTCTTTGGATTTAATTTGGAAGAAATGCTTTAGACCATGCAAGAATGCAAATGCAGCATCTGTCTGCAGTGAATGGTTGCATCTGCTTCCAGGATTGCATCGCTGTTGAAAAATATAAAAGATACAACAGCTTTAATGAGCCACCAATACATTTGGTGGTTTTTTTTAAAAAATTGAATCTGAAACATTGCACAACCCTACTTTAAAGTTAAAAGCATGTTCAGGATGCTGTATTAGCTACCCATTCTCATTGCCAGTGGTTTTCCATGATAGGCATAAACTGAATGCTAGTAGATCCGTATCAGAGCCTTAACATAATAGTGATATATTTGTTCTTCTCTTCTGTATTTGTGCTGTTTCTCGTCTGACTCCACAATGATAATTCCATTGGAATTCCATTAAGAAAAAAAAAATCTAACCAAGAACATTCTGAAATAAGAACGGGTCCAGTTCTCCACTTAAATGACACCTTTGTCTACATTTTTCCATGAAACTGATTCTTAGCTATGTTGAAAAAACATTGGATTAGCTAGACCGTAAATCCAACCATGCAAGACATTTCTCCAATGCTCTTCTGTTCTTCTATATTAGGCAACAAAAAAGGAAGAATTCCTCTCACTTTTCCTTGGGTAAGGAAAAAGGATTTAATGAACCACAAAGTTGGATGCCTGACACAGTACATGCACCGTCAGCATTTCTCTTGCTAACAGAACACAGAGCTGGCACCAGAAAAGCCCCAGTCACCACTTTTGGAGAAGGAACAACTCTGATAGGCAACCAGCTTTGTTCTTTTTTTAAAAAAAATGCATTCCTATATGCTGCAAGACTGACACATGTACGCTACTTGCCTCAGCAGAGTCAAAAGAACACTTACCGGTTGTTTTGCCCAGAAGAAATTATCACAGCATTTAGCAATTGTCAGAGATATCAAAGGAGGAAAAGGAGTTGTGGGTACACCATCTGGTTTCATTAATGCATAAACAAGTTTAAAAATCTGGTCTGAAATGCACAATTTTTGAAGAACCAGATGACCACAAGCATTCGGAAAGAGAAGAGGAGAAATGAAAACCTTCAGTTCCTTGACGTTGCTCAGGAAACAGATTCCTGCATACCAGAAAGTCAGAAGCAGGGAGGGCAAAGAGACAACTGGGGAGGGAATATGGGGTTTTTTTCTTCCCCTGTTTCCTTCCTCTGGGAGTTCATTATTTTGAAAGCTACATTACAAAATGAATTCGTGGGTCATTTAATCATAAAACTCATCTAGAGAGGGTAGAACCATAAGTGATAGACAATAGACCAGAGGTTATGTGCCAGCCCCATCCTTATGCCAGCTGTGCCCAGTTACAACCCAAGTCCAGAGAAGCATTGAAATTCTAGTTCAATCTCAAGACCTGTTCAGATCTTTCCAAAGCTTTTTTCCACAAGGCTGGAACCCGCACTGTCCTGGCAATAGCTGGTAGGAAAAAATAACGTACATTGAGTAACCGACATGGATCCTTCCCATGCTTGCATTTTTCAGGCCCCCAATAGAGGCACAAGCATGGGAGAAATCCACAGCTATTTGCCCAACCAACCAATCAACCCAGCTTTTTCCAAGCCTTTTAATCTACCTTTGCCAAGTCTTTTTTTTAAAAAAACTTTTGCTTTATTTTGCTTGATTCACTTTTATGGATAATCACTGCATTTTATTTAAAGGTCTCCCTGAGAATTAGTGATAGAGGATATACTGCAGAAACCTAAGAACAGAAACAGGACCTGGAGAATTAAGTGGGCCTGAAATGCAGTAGAGAAAAATAATTGATTTTTGATCTTGGAAAGAATAGGAGAATCCACCAGCCTTGTCTGCCTGTGTATCTGATTTGTATAACCCAATAAGAATAAAATAAGATAATTAAAACAAAGTATTGGTGAAACATTAAAGAAAATTAAAACATAAAAATAAACAAAAATATGGGAGAGTGCATTCCAGATCTAACATAGCCATTTTTCACAGTCCCTGTTTCCCTGGGATCCCCAGGCCTTGTTGGCAAAACCATATTTTAAGAGATTTTTCTCTTAATGCAGCAAATCTGGATCTATGAATGGTGAAATATCTTTTGATTGCAACCTGATTTACTTATTTACAAAGGATTGTGAAGTGCAAATGTAAGAACAGACTCATAAAACAAGATGTAAAATTCCAGTACATTTCTGTAGTGGAATTTTATCGCCACTGAGCTTGCAGGCTGCCCCAGTCATTTGTAGAAGAGGCCACATTTATGTCAGGGAGAGGATCCTAGGATTGGGAGCTCCTATGTTTCTTAATCCCTCCCCCCTCCCCCCATGCAGTTCTCTCTCAATACTGAGAGTATTCTCAGCAGAGCCTTTGTAAATGACCAGACCTGGGGAAGCTTTGCCTGGTGTTGTGCTGCACTGTAATGGACTTCAAAGTACTCTGAACCAGTCATTCTCAGAGGCACACTGCATTTTTGGCCTCTCTTCCCCCCCGCCCCCCCGAATAAGGTGTTTGCCAGAAATATAAAACAAGACCCACGGTGGCACAGTGGTTAGAATGCAGTACTGCAGGCTACATCTGCCAGCAGTTCGATTCTCACCAGCACAAGGTTGACTCATCCTTCCATCCTTCCGAGGTTGATAAAATAAGGACCCAGTTTGTTGGGGGCAATATGCTGACTCTGTAAACCGCTTAGAGAGGGCTCTAAAGCACTGTGAAGTGGTACGTAAGTCTAAGTGCTATTGCTGTACTTGCTGTTTCTAGGCAAGATGTAAGAATATATGGAGCAAGACAGAGGCTCCATTATATTTGGTTGTATAAGCATTTTTCTTCCTGACAGCTTATAGCTTTAGATGCACCCCCAAATGAATATGGGACAGAAGTCCATCTCTTTTACTCTGGGATTATTAAGACAAAGGTTCAGTCTCAGTTTTGATATGATTAAACCTCTGGGAGACTCATGCACACCTTCAAACCACACCTTATTCCTGGTGATTCCCTGGACCAGTCCCTGCAGTTTTCTTGGCAGGTTATCGGAAGTAGTTCACCATTCCCTGGTTTCTAGGGTTGAGAGGGAGTGGCAGCTTGCAGGGACCCAGTATGTTTTTTGGGAAAGCAGGCCTAATACCTGCAGGGTCCCCAGAGGGTGAGAAGTGAAGCACAGGGTGCCTAACCCTAACCCATGCCTCTCATACTTTTGAGGCAGCTCGACATTTTGTTTGTTGACTGTCATGACTTGCAAAAATAATGGGCAGGCTCCACATTAAGTTTATGAGTCGAGGACTAGTCGTTTTATCAAAGAAGTCAATCATATTTGGTATGGTCTGATCTTAACAAACACATGTTGGCTTCAAGGGATCACCTTGTTCATTACTAGGTACTCACAAACCATCTGCTTGATTACCTTTCCCGGGATTTTTCCAGGTATTGACGTCAAGCTGACCGACCTGGATCCACTTTTCCCCTGTTTATAAAGATTGGATCCACACCAGCTCTTTTCCAGTCTTCTGGCATTTTCCCCATGCTCCAGAAGCTCTCAAAGAGTTCATTCAATAATTGTGAGATCATATCTTCCATCTCCTTCAGAACTCAGCGGTGCACTGAAAATAAATTTGCAAAACAGTCCAAACAACAGAATTTGTCAAAGGTGCGTTTTATACTGCAGCCCAAAGGCAGGGGAGATAGAAAACTCTGGATATGCCTTTTTATAAATTATATGACAAAAAGGCAGTCATTATAACTCATTAAAGATGCTAATAACTCAAATACTTTGGCCACCTAAGAAAGAAGGAGTTACTGGAGAAGAGCCTAATGCTGGGAATGATTGAAAGAAGAAGGGGACGGCAGAGAATGAGGTGGCTGGATGGAGTCACTGGAGCAGTCAGCATTACCTTAAATAGACTCCAGGGGATGGTAGAGGACAGGAAGGCCTGGAGGAACATTGTCCATGGGGTCGCGATGGGTCGGACATGACTTTGCAACTAACAACAAAAGATGCTAGTATTTGGTGAGAAAATACTTAACTCCAGTACATAGGGATTAAGAAATAAACAAACAAAAGAACTGCAAACATTATATCATAAGGGATAAAAAACGTCACTTGTATTAATGAGTCCTGTATTTTGGGGGGAATTTTTTTTTTACAGATTTGGAGGGTATTGAGTTGATTTACAAAGACATTTAAAATTCCAAGTAGATTATTTTCATGTGCCTCTAAAAATAAGACTGCAGATCATTTTGCAGTGAGGTTTTGAATCTTAAGAATTATGTGCCAGACATCATAGAAATCATTGATTATTTATTTTAAAAATGCTTGTGATCACCTACCCAAGAGAATGGATTGAGAATGCAATTCCTCTTCTTGTGGAATTACAAAACCATTCATGGCAGTAACTGGAGGGAGACAGTTTGCTGTAGTAGTTAAGGCACCAGACTAGAAATCAGGAAACTGTGAGTTCTAATCCTGCCTTAGGCACGAAAACCACCTGGATGACTTTAAGCTAGTGATTCACTCTCAGCCCACAATTTCAGGGCCAGGAGAGAAGCTGGATCAATGAATCAACACTTGATTGTTTAAAAAAAATCATTTTCAATTATTTTACTTCAGTGATAAATAATTATAGCAGCAAAACTAATGGTCTCCTAAAACACTAACTCTACGGGATAGAGCCTCTCACAACAGATGATTTGGCTATTTGCAAAGATTAAATGTTCACCCAGGTTTGGGCTAACTCCTAGAAGCCCTCCTTAGAGTGAACAGCAAGCCTTTAAGAATAAATACACGGAAGAAAGTGTATCCCTATTTGTAAGTGGTGTACATTTTCATTTTATTATTCCTAAGAAAATATTAATGTCCAAAAATGCATATGATACAAGTGTCTTTGGCTAGGATTCAGAGTAGCAGATTTCAAAACTGCCATGACTGATCATTTTTCTTTATGGTTTGTATTAGCAACTGAACACTAAAATTGTCTTAGCCCAAAGATTAAAATGTAAGGTTACCCTGAGATGAAGCTTTTGTTTCAAATTATCTCTTACTCCTAAGGGATAGTTTGTAACACCACAGGACCTTGTTGGTTATATAAAAATTGTTGCAAACAAAGAGTTCTCAATAAGATCAGAGTTAATGCATGTTCTCTCTCTCCCTCCCTCCCTCCCTCCCTCCCTCTCTCTCTCTCTTTTATAGCACAAAAAGACTTTAGTTCCAGAGCAGTGTTTTTTTTATAAATTAATAGGTCAGACAGCTTGTCACGGAAGGATACAGGTAATCCTCGATGTATGATCACAATTGGGACCAGAATCTCAGATGTTGAGCTAAGTTATCATTAAGCAAGACATTGAATGATCTGTGCTCAACAACCTCAATCTCAATGTTCCCGGTTGCAATCATTAAGCTATCTCGCGAGTTGTTAAGTGGATGGTCCCAAGTAAGGAGCGCACAGTGCCTCAGGACTGGGAGTGGGGGCGGGGGTGGGGAGAGAGACCTTGGGAAGTTCCACTGAGGAACTGAAAATCCTCATTGGCCTAATCCAAGCAGGATTTCCAGCCCCTGAACAAAGAGATACTCACGTACAGCCTGTGTTAGGCCTTCCAGGACCTTCCTCCTTCATCTGATCCCATAGTTCTTTTGGGGTGCTTTCTCTACTCTCTGTTTGAATTTATGGCTCCTTCTTGTGACCGAGGGCTGGCTAAAAGAACTGCCTACTGAATGAATTCTGTTCCTGTCCATATACAGTGGGGAACTCCTCTGGCAGGGTGCAGGAATGAGCTCAAATCTTTAGGATTTGAATCCTGTTTTTGCATCCTACTGAAGGACTTCAGTTTCCTCAGGAGGCAGTTCTTTTAGCCCTCCCTTGAGGCGAGAGGAAGCCCTATTAGCAAGAAGCAACAGCTTGCAACCTTGCAACAAGATTGCAAATGTTGATCACCTGATCACAGAGAGCTTGGCAACCAGTCATAAGTGTGAGCAACTGGGTTGCCAAACACCCAGATTGTGATCACATGACCTTGGGAATGGTAATGCAACATTTTGCAATGGCTATCGTAATTCCAGACCATCGTTAAATGCACAGTCATAAATTGAGGACTAACTTGTATTATTTTGCACATCAGTCTTAAGACTAGACTGACTCCAGAATTGCTTGTATGTTCAAAGGAGTGAAAGAAACGGAAACAGCGTGGGCATTTGTGTTTCCTGTATGTTTGTATATATTAACACATTTGTAGGGTCATAAAGGCATACTTAAAACACAAATTCACAGAATGTGGTTGATTGACTAAGGTGATGTACCAGTCAAATGACTGCATGCAGCTAAGGACTTCAAGTGAAGCCCTTGAGATGAAATATCATCATCTTTAATGGGCAGCCTAGCTTTCTGCATTTCAGTGGAAAATAAGGATCTGAGAACATTCATTTATGTATTCATCCTCAGTTTACATAACTACCTATCACTTTTATTTAGACTCCAGTTTGTTGTGTCTGTATGAATTTAGGCCAGGGAAGAAATCTTGCAAATTTTTTGTCAAGCACTTTGCTTCTAGCACACCTGAATAGCAGGGTAGATAGAAACTGTTCTCTAAAGTGCCAAAATGTATTCAAATCTGATGAAGACCCTAATCTAAAATAAAACTTCCTTTCTTAGAAAAGTCAGCATTCTTGCTACCTGTGTGATGACAAAGAAAAGCAACTACTTTTATAGTTGTGCCTATTGCCCCAAGGATAGACATCTGTTTTGCAAAATATATGGAGCTAAAAGACATGTTGATACTTCTAATGACAGTTTCCTTCTTGCCTGCTTTATTAAGCACTTTATTAAGTGCTTTTCCCTCAGATTTTTCAAGTCCATTTTTGCAACTACTCATGTGGATTTTTGGGAAACAGGTTGAACAAATGTGGATTACCCAAACTTCAGTTAATTAAATGCATTTTTTTATTTTATTTTTTTTGCATACAGGTTTAATCCCTGACGTTGCTCGTTGAAAGGGCCATACATTTAGTGATGGTGGAGACTTTTTCCAGAAGCACTGAAAAGCTGGATGGAGAATTAGTTTAAACCAGGGTGGATTTGATTTAAATCAAGTCAATTTAAATCACGATTTAAATCACTAGTAAAAAGGCTTGATTTAAATCGACTCAATTTAAATCATAATTTTTAAAAAGCAATTGTCATCTCTGTTCTGCAGCAGCTCCTCCTCTGACCCGCTGTTGACTCAGCAACAGTCCCAATATTGCAGAATATACAGCCTTAGCTACATAACTAAGTTCCATTTCATGCTGAATAAACTAAATTATTAATGTATCTTAAATAGAAAACTATCTTTAGATAGATTTTTACTCCAAAAGCATTTTATTAAAATAAATTTAATAAAAGTTTAAAAAATCCGATTTAAATTTAAAAAATCCAATTTAAATTTAAAACATCCAATTTTATTTATTTATTTATTTTAAAAAATCATCGATTTTTATCCACCTTGGTTTAAACCACTAAAAGATATATTTTTGCAACCTGAATCATTCAAGTGTAAAACCAGATTTATTGAAAAATGGTTAGCCAAACCATTCTACCTACCTCAAGGGGGAAGCCATAATATTTAATATAATAATTCAGAAAAACCACCATGCTGTATTTTCACACCAAACTGTAATCTACTTTTACATTTAAACAATGTTTATTAAATAATTATTTGGTTAGTTTCTACAATACAGTATACAAATTCTGAGTTCAGATATAACCATTTATGGTAAGATAGAATTAGTGAACTAACAGGAAAGCATGATTCTGTTACAATTATTTTCCAAAAATCTTTATTAGCATGGATTTGTATGTCAACTAGACTAGAATAAACTACCTTTGATTTGTATGAACTGGTTTACTGTAACTGCACACTAAAAATAGGTTTATGAATAAATTCTACTTACATTTTCCCCAAACTCATACAGTAAATCTACTGTTTTTCGCTACCTATTTGAGAAAATCAAAGCAATTCCCCCCAATCCTCTTTTGTGAAAATAAGCAATTCATTGATTAACTATCCATTTTCAGACATGTTAGTTTTGTCCCTGGATTCAGTGTGCAGTATATAATGTTTACTGTTTATGAAGTAACAGTTTATTCTATAAACACTATTCATAGATGGCTTTATAATTTTTTAAAGGCAAATAAAACTAACAAGTTGCCATTCATTGACAATTTCGATATAAATCCTTCATTTGTTGCCCAAGATTAATATGAAACTATGAGGTTGATTTCTTAGAATACATTAAAACAGAGGTAAAGCAATTAGCAATTGCATCATTAGCTTTTTAAAAATGTATTGCAAATTTGGCATGCCTTGTCCAGATTGGGATTTTGGCAGAAAAGGCAGAAGGATTTGACTCCATTATACTTCCAATACATTTTTCTCCTTCCCACTCCTACACTTAATCCTAACTTCACCTGCTACTTGTAATTGTGGGAGGGTGGTGTGGGCTGAATCAGTCCAAATTGTAATCACATTGGCTTTGAATTAAAATTAACCACATCCCAGTTTAGCACGTCAACTGAACTCAATCGGGTGGACGGAGCCTCCCGCAGCCACCAGTACCGATTTGCCTGAACTGGGTAGAACCGGTTGAATACTACCACTGGAGTACAAATCCAGAATCCATAGTCGGCATGGCCAAAATACCAGTTGGAAATTGTAGCACTATAATTCCAATACTCTGGAAGAAATTCAGTTGGGAAAAGTCTAATCTAGTACCTAAGGCACTCCTGAAGTCACTGGAATTCACTCCTCTTCCTCAAAGGCTTTAGGCCTAGTCTACTGTCTCAGAAACCTCAGTTTCCCATGGCTGAGATCAGTCTCAGCTAATTGCTTGTGTACAGATTGAAAAAGTAAAGTAAACAGAGTGATGTCATTTGTTACAAATGATTGACATGAGCTAAACTATATATCCTAGTTGGATGTGTATATTTTTTTTTCTATTCAAAATAAGGATGGTTAAGTTTCTCACTAATAAAACCACCAGCTAAAATGCATCTACAAATGCTCACTATTTATACGGTTCTGTACTTCTCTTTTAACCTTTAGGTGGTAACTCCAGTCAGGTCAGGACAAGGTTATGTTTACGAGTTTCCTACCAAATACCAGAAGGATACCTACGATATCCCACCAGTTCGTCCTCTTCAAGGGGTAGGTAGTAGTAAAAATGTCATCAGCTCTGAAATTAAACTGCCACCAAGGTCTTGACATTGTATCTATTCCCTCTGCGCATATCTCATTTTCACATTCTAAATTAAACATGTGACTTGCTTTCTTTTTAATCTTGACAAGATGAACTTTTTTACTTTCTGAATAGCCAGAACATTTTACAAATGCACTGTAAGTTGGGAAGCAGAAAAGAAAACCCACCTCTCTTTTGTAAGAGAGACAGTTAATTTATCTGATCATGAAAAATATGTGAAGGCTGTAAATATTCTCCATTGTGTAGATTTCCCCCCCCTAAATTCTGAAACCATTTTTCCCATGAACATTTACAATAAATAGAGCTGGTATTAGTGCAACATCAATTCACTACAGTAAAACTATGACTTGAGAGATCATTTGTAGGGACAGAGAGAATGGACAAATGTCCATTAAATCCACATTTGTGTTGTTTGCACAATGGTGTCATTTGCGGTTAAATCTTATACATAAACTCACTTTAACAGAAACATGACAGACATTAGTCAGTTAAACAGGGGCTGAATGCAATGTATGTGTCTATTACATCCATCACTGGCATCTATTAAACTGAGGTTTTACCGTAACAGGATGTACTGTATCTGAGAACCAGTCTTGATTTTTTAATTTATTTGAGTTAAATGCCTACTAGGCTAACTAGACAGAGTTTCATTTTATTCATGATCACATACTACAACGAGATTTGGGCAAGCCCTTATGAAATCTGGGGTCTACTTCATTGAAATAAACATATTCCAGTGGGGCCGAAACAGCAGTCAGGGAGAAGGGAACATGCTATAAGAATAATATGCAAAATAACTATGGATTACTGTCATGGTAAAGAGGCCTCAGAGAGGCCAAACCTATCTTTCCTTAAGGATTCAGTGGTTTCCAACTTTATTAGTACTGCGATCCACAAAACATAAAATTGGTTCTGGTTTCGTATTATTGGAGCTTTTATTTCAGGAATACATAAATAGCACACACACACACACACACACACACACACACACACACACACACACAACCTTATAAAATCTTTCTAGCTCCACATCTAATATATAGTGGAGAATATTTTTTCTGGCCTTGGTGCAACAGAGTGAGGAGTGTTCTTGCACCTCATAAAAATTGTTGGGGATTAGACATCAATGTGAGGATTAAGCATGGTTACCATCAGCAGCTGCACTCGTATTTCAGTAAAGATGACGGGGGGTGGGGGGGCTGAGATAAATCACAAGAATTAATACTTCAGAGGGCTCAAGGTCTCTTTTTGTTTTGTTTTTTAATTTGGGGGATCATCCTGAGCCTGGCTGCATATATATGGCTTCAAATGTATCATTATCTAGTTCTTTCTTCTTGACAAGACATCACTATCAAGTGATTTGAACCGAAAAATAATTGACCTACCAAAGGCCTTTCACAGTATTTTATGGGGTGAAAAGAACTTAACTCTGCCTTTTTATCTTCTGTAGCTGAGAACCACTGTGTACATTATGTTTTTATATGAAAATCTTTTCTTGTTCCGTTACAGATCCAAGGTGGGGGAACAATACAGCATATTATGCTTCTTGCTGTACTGTATTGTCCCTCATCTTTGGTCATAAAAATAAACTGATCAGAGAACCAGGATTGTCTACAGCTCCCTGCTGAGCTGTCCAAGAAGCCTTAAATGACTAGTTGACTTCATTCGGTTTTTCTTTTTTTCCCCTGAAAAACCCAGAGCACTTCCAAGTCTTGATGGCAGTTAATCCCCTGATAATCAAAGGGGACTTTCACTCATCTGCTTCTGGTGTGTTTCTGTAAAAACATCAGAGGCAGAAAAACTGCCAGCAATAGACCACTGCCAAGATATTTTGCTGCTTGGGGTAAAGAACAAACAGATATTCTTCCCCCCATCTCCTCCTTCCTCCTCCATTTTACATGCAGAAGTGAAGCCACGATACTCTTAGACCACCTGAGAGGAGCAACCTCTTTTGAAGGGGCTAATGTGAGATATCCAGCATTGTCTTCCTGAGTTCATCCAGGAGATTCAGGAGGAATTCCCAAAAGCCACTTCTGCTTCCCAACTTCTGTTCTATGAGGCAGTACGCCTAATCCTAGGGCTGGCCCTGAAATGAGCCCCTTGGCTCATGAACCAAAGCAGTTTTTCAAAAGTTCATGGAAGGGGAATAGGGTGATTGAGAGACCGTAAACAAATTTTGTTTGTTGTCAGGAGACATTGGACAGACATTCACGGCTATTGGCTGGAGCAGCTTTAGTTATCCTACCAAGACATGCCATTTGCCAAGGAATCAATTAGAGAGCCCAAACTGATTTCATCAAGGCTGAAGATGTTTCTCTTTTGAGTAACACATTGTTTTTCTGCTTAGATCTACGATGTCCCCCCTGGATCAGTTAAAAGTCCTCCACAAGCAGCTCAAATGAGTGATATGAAATCTCAAGGGATCTATGACGTTCCTCCCACTAAAGGGGTAAGTTTATTGAAGTTCCATTTCAAGCAAACATGTAATTTCATGCTGGATTGAAGACATGTTTAAACAAAAAGTGTATTTTGCATCGAAGAGAAGACGGGAACAAATAGCAGAGTGCTTTGAACTCCAGGCCTGTTAACATTCCCCTCAAGCTTTATAGCCCATTTATTTTTTGTTTGGTTTTTTTTATAACTGTTATAAAGGTATACTGCCGAGCATAATTATTATCCTTATGTAAAATATTCTTGTAATTAGTGTTTTTTTAAAAAATCTGTACACATGCAGTGGACTGATTGTATCTTTGTGCTTATCTAAGGGGAGTTCAACAACTATGAAGAAGATACAGTCTTTTGTGAGGCTCGTGTCAGCACAAATCTCTATGTGAGGTTAATATCAGGGTGCACATCGGTTGTGCAGTCAGTTTGTCTGGACTTCATTTCTGTGATACAATGACTGGATTCACACATCATGTGAACCCTTAATATTCCTCCTTTAGTTTAGCATGTGGTAGGTAATCAGTCCAGTTGGTTCTACATGCTCCGGTCAAGGAAATAGGCTTTGACTGTTTCCCCAATTTGTAAGGGCTATTGTAGTCTTTGCACACCAAGTCAATTCACATTAAAAGTTGATCACTGTTTTGCCGCTCCAGAAAACAATACAATGAAAATAAAGGTAGTAGTTTTTCTCTCTGGTAGTGGAGCAGAAGATTTTCACTGGCGGGAATATTTTCCTCATCCCGGCCCTTGGATTTTTTCTTCTCCTCCTAAATTGAACATTGAAGGACATTGTTCCTCCATTGTTGCTGATCTGAAGTAATTTTGCTATATTGCTAGGGAACAGCTTTAAACACAGCTTAGATATACAGCAACAAAAGAACAAGGGCACTGAGTATCTGGAGGGAGTTCTCAACAGCTACAGTGTGGAAAGGTGAAGATTCTCAAGGAGTACTACACAGTAGCATGCAAATAATTTTGATGATTTAGGGGCCAGGTGGAATGGGTTTAGTCAGTGGCTATTAGGCTGACGTATAAACTGGATCAATTTATAATAGTCTTTATACAGAGTTATGTCTTAGTATCCATGAGGTGTAAGTAGTAGGGTGAGGTTGTCATTTTGTGCCAAGTATCCACTGTACAAGATTTGATGTTTGTTGGGCTCGTCTGTTTGAGCTTGACAGATGGCAGTTCAAAAACACATGTTTCCAGCTGCTTATATTTCATAATGTTCAGGTTAACTGTGCTGTAGGAAGACCATTGAAATAATTGCTTTCTGGGCCAATACTAACTTTCACTGGCCACTTTCAAACAATTACATTATTTTTTTTTTCTGGGATTTGACCCTATTCAGCCAGAGACTGCTCTTCCACCAAGTAACTCTGCTTATTGTCCATGTAAATGGTAATCATATACATTTGATAATTTGATGTCATGAAGAGCCGTGGTGGCACAGTGGTTAGAATGCAGTATTGCAGGCTAACTCTGCTGACTGCCAGCAGTTTGATCCTGACCAGCTCAAGATTGACTCAGCCTTCCATCCTTCTGAGGTGGGTGAAATGAGGACCCAGACTGTTGTGGACAATATGCTGACTCTGTAAACGGCTTAGAGAGGGCTGTAAAGCACTATGAAGCGCTATATAGGTCTTTAGTGCTATTGCTATTGCCTGTGTTCCGGGGGAACTGCTTGTTACAGTATGTGACGCCCACCTCTGGCTATTGCTATTACTTTTAGCATAGTAACTTAAGTTTGCCTGTTACGTTCCAGATCTGTACCAATCCGTCTTCCTCATTCAGAGATGATATGGATGCTAGAGAAGGAATGCCTGATTTGGCTGCTGGCATAAAGCACGAAGCGAGCTCAGAAGGTGTATATGATGTCCCTCCTTCCACAGCTAAGGCAGCCATCTCTTCTGAACTGACACCACTCCAACAAGGCCTCTATGATGTTCCAGTGAGCCACCAAACTCACTTTGTTGGACAGCAAATAGTTCCCCAGGCAGATATTTATGACACCCCTCGTGGAATTCCCTTTCCTGGACAGCATCTAGCATTTAGTGAAAGTCTGAATCCAGATGGAAAAGAAGGAATATATGACGTCCCACCACAGGTGACACAGGACACTAAAAGGCTACAGGATGTTACTGATGGGATAAACCGATTGTCTTTTTCAAGTACAGGGAGCACCCGGAGTAACATGTCCACATCTTCCACAACATCAAAGGAATCTTCTTTTTCAGCTAGTCCTTCTCATGACAGAAGGATAATACTGGATCCTGACTCTGCCATCGAGAGACTTTATTGGAATCAGAACACAGTAGAAAATGCTGTCTCCAGTTTGATGGCCTTTGTCAATCCTGACTGGCGATCGTACGAGAACATGGAAAAACGTATCAACAAGATACATACTGCGGTTGACAAAGTGGAACAGTCACTGGTCGACTACCTCCATTTCGCAAAGGGGGCAACTACCAATGCTTCCTATCTGTCAGAACTTAGTCTCTACAATAAAATGAGGAGGGAGCTGCAGAGATTGGAAGATTCCTATCAGATTTTGACCCAGACTAGCCATGACCTCAGTAATTGCAGCTGGTCCTTGAATGTCCTAGCAGTCAACAAGCCT
This sequence comes from Pituophis catenifer annectens, assembly GCF_029215685.1. Taxonomy (NCBI): domain Eukaryota; kingdom Metazoa; phylum Chordata; class Lepidosauria; order Squamata; family Colubridae; genus Pituophis; species Pituophis catenifer. Next base: position 69,146,005 of record NW_027256883.1, read on the forward strand.
CAGAACAAATGTGATGACCTGGATCGTTTTGTGATGGTGGCAAGGACGATCCCAGATGATGCCAAACAACTGACCACCAGCATCAGTGTCAATGCTGAGGTGCTCTTCAAACAAGGACCTTGCAGCTCCTATATAAAAAACGCATCGGAGGGCATGAACCCTGCTGCTGATTATGTGTATGATAATCCTCAGGCTCTAACATTGCACCCTGGAGATAAAAACCAGGACCACTGCACTTCTCTATCACCACTCCTTTCTAAAAACCAGCCTTACCAATGCAACAGCAATAATAGCTTAGAAAAGAGCTGGATGGATGATTACGATTATGTGCACTTGCAGGTGAGTCCCACCTACCTTTTCTAGAGGTGTCAGCCAGAGGCTTCTGGAATGTTTATAAGCAGGGCCTGAAGTCAGCAGTCCTTCCTTGTTGTTGCTTTACTTTTACCTATAGTGGGTTATTACTATAATTGCACTCAACAATGAACCAAAGGGCCACCATCAGTGAGCTGTTGGACAGTATTACTTGGTCTGTTGTGTGGATGTTTGGGTGGTTAGGGGTGGGGAATTGTGGTGGGTGGGAATGTGTTTGGGGATTATGTGTGTTGGACCTGGTCTTTGGGTGTTAAGTGAATTCACATTGTATGTGTATACTGTGTATACACATACAATGACAATAAAGTTTGTTTGTTTAATATCCATCTTCTAACTGTCCTTTCAAACTATGTCTGAAGTGGTCATTGACACACCATTTAAAAGCAAACTTCCCTTTCACCTATACTTCCTTGTTTCAGTCATTCAATCATGAATGCCCCAAACCTGATTGATAGGTGAGGAACAAAAATGTCTTTCTAAATTGAGATATATGATAGTTCAGGATATTTTAGCCCTGATTAAATATCAGAATAACAGTTAGAAGGGACCTTGAAGGTCTTCTAATCCAACCCCCTGCTCAGGCAGGAAACCCTATGCATTTCAGACAAATGGTTGTCCAATCTCTTCTTAAAAACTTCCAGTATTGGAGGATCCACAACTTCTGGAAGCAAGTCGTTCCACTCATTAATTGTTCTAACTGTCAGGAAATTTCTTCTTAGTTCTAAGAAGAAATTTCTTAGTTGCTTCTCTCCTTGGTTAGTTTCCATCCATTGCTTCTTGTCCTGCCTTCAGGAGCTTTGGAGAATAGGATGACTCCCTCTTCTTTATGGCAACCTCTTAGATATTGGAACGTATCTAAGATCTGTGTTATGGATCTGCCATCTCTTTCATTTTCTAGCCAATGAGTAATTATTGTCTTTCCCTCCTCCATTCTCCCTACTTGTTCAGCAGAGAATGGAAATTGTCTACCAAGGTACGCCAGTCAGATTGTGGGTTCCAGAGATATGTCCTAACTAGCCACTTTCTCTCTCCTGTTAAAATGTTATTAAGCAGTACAAGATGCAGCTGGACCATCATCAGGTCAATAGAAATAAAAATGAAAAAGCTCCACCCATATCACAGAATGCACACAACCTTTTAGTGCCTCCCCTGCCATTTCCCAGGTTATGCAACTCCTGTTTATTAAGATGATATCAAAACTATAAGTTCTCCTTTATTTTTTCCTCACTACCAATTAAAAACCCAAGTGTAAACACAATAAAATACTTGCTGTTTAATAAACTAGTTAACTGCCATGTGAAGAGGTGTTCGTTTGTGTGATGGGACATTTTTTTTTTTGTATCTCAATTTTTTTCTGATTAGGGGAAGGAAGAGTTTGAAAGGCAACAGAAAGAGTTGCTGGAAAAAGAAAACATCGTTAAGCAGAACAAGGCGCAGCTGGAGCATCATCAGGTAAAGAGCCCTACAGGTAGAACCCAAACAATCAGAAAGGCAAAATAGAAGGACAAGGACCCTGGGATTCTGGGAGGTAGAAATGTTGTTCTAAAAGAACACTTACATCAACGGAGGCTTTAAAAAAAAAACTTGTGTTGCCCAGTGTCAGTTAGATAGTGAGATGGTTGGCTAATAAATTTAATAAATGAATAATAATAATAATAATAATAATAATAATAATAATAATAATAATAATAATAGAAAGCAACCTCCCCAAGTATATATTTACTTACTAAGAGATAAAGTATAAGTACATTACACATGATACATGCCCGAGCTACTCGACGTGATAGCCACGGTGGCAGTTGATACACCCAGGCTTATGGTCATGGGTGATTTCAATCTGCCGTCCGTTGGTGAAACGTCAGAGATGGCTCGGGAGTTCATGGCTTCCATGACGGCCATGGACCTGACCCAGTTAGTTCATGGCCCCACTCACAGGGGGGGACACACACTGGACCTGATTTTTGTCTCTGGCCAGTGGTTGAGTGGTCTTATTATAGGGGATATAGACATGAAACCCTTGTCATGGTCAGATCACTCACTCCTTCGTCTGGACCTTCGAACCGCTACACCCCGCCGCAGGGAGGCGGACCCAATTAGATGGATCCGCCCCAGGCGCCTGATGGATCCTGATAGGTTCCAGACGGAGCTTGGGCCAATTCCTGAAGATCTGGCACACGACTCGGCTGAGGACCTGGTAGCTGCCTGGGATCGGGCGGCTGGTGGGGCCTTGGATCGAGTCGTGCCTTTGCGGCCTCTGACCCGGTGTCGATCCCTCGCGGCTCCTTGGTTCACCGAGGAGCTGAGGGAGATGAAACGCCGGAAAAGACGCCTAGAGAGTGGTTGGAGGGCCAGTCTCGCTGAATCTGACCGAACACTGGTAAGGTCGCATATTAAGACCTACCTAGTGGCGATAAAGACGGCAAAGTTTAACTACTTTTCCGCCTCTATTGCGTCATCAGGGAATCGTCCGGCCGCCCTGTTCAGGGTAACCCGCTCCCTGCTCCATCCGGGAGCGCGGGAGGATCCCTTGGAAGGCAGGGCGGAGGATTTCGGACAATACCTGTATGACAAAATCGCTCAGATCCGGGGGGATTTGGACTCTGACTGGGTAGATCAGGGCAGGGTGACGAGGAATAGTCTTGAGAATGTTACCTGGGAGGAGTTTGATGCTGTGACTCCGGATGATGTGGACAGGATTTTGGGGAGACTTAGTGCGGCCACATGTTTACTGGACCCGTGTCCCTCCTGGTTGGTACTGGCCTCCCGGGAGGTTACACGAGGCTGGCTCCAGGGTGTTATCAACGCTTCGTTGAGTGAGGGTCACTTCCCCGCCGCCTTGAAAGAAGCGGTGGTGAGGCCTCTCCTCAAGAAGCCGTCCCTGGATCCGGCAATATTGGCCAACTATCGTCCTGTCTCCAACCTTCGCTTCCTGGCGAAGGTTGTTGAGAGTGTGGTCGCGCGACAGTTTCCACAATTCTTGGAGGAAACATCCTATCTAGATCCGTTCCAGTCGGGCTTCAGGCCTGGACACAGCACGGAAACGGCATTGGTCGCGTTGGTTGATGATCTCTGGAGGGCTCGGGACAGGGGTTGTTCCTCTGTTCTGGTCCTGTTAGACCTCTCAGCGGCTTTTGATACCATCGACCATGGTATCATGCTGCACCGGCTGGAAGAGTTGGGGATGGGGGGCACCGTATTACGGTGGTTCTCCTCCTTTCTCTCCGACCGGTCGCAGTTCGTGTTGGCAGGTGGGCAGAGGTCGACCTCAAGGCCTCTTATATGTGGAGTGCCTCAGGGGTCGGTCCTCTCGCCCCTCCTGTTCAACATTTATGTGAAGCCGCTGGGCGAGATCATCCGTGGCTTTGGGGTGAGATACCACCAGTACGCTGATGACACCCAGCTGTACATCTCCACCCCAGGCCACCCCAACGATGCCCTTGAAGTGATGTCCCAGTGCCTGGAGGCTGTGCGGATCTGGATGGGGAGGAACAGGCTCAGGCTCAACCCTTCCAAGACTGAGTGGCTGTGGCTCCCGGCATCCCGATATAGTCAGTTGACTCCATCACTGACTATTGGGGGCGAGTCGTTGGCCCCCACAGAGAGGGCTCGCAATCTGGGAGTCCTCCTGGATAGGCAGCTGTCCTTGGAGGAACATCTGACGGCTGTAACCAGGGGGACCTTTTGTCAGGTTCGCCTGATCCGCCAGTTGCGGCCCTTTCTTGATCGGGATTCCCTGTGCACAGTCACTCATGCCCTCGTCACCTCTCGCCTTGACTACTGCAACGCTCTCTACATGGGGCTCCCCTTGAGGAGCACCCGGAGGCTCCAACTGGTCCAGAATGCAGCAGCGCGGGTAGTGACGGGAGCAGCCTGGCGCTCCCATGTAACACCGCTCCTGCGCGAGCTGCACTGGCTCCCGGTGGTCTTCCGGGTGCGCTTCAAGGTGTTGGTTATCACCTTTAAAGCGCTCCATGGCATAGGGCCTAGCTATCTTCGAGACCGCCTGCTGCCACCGACAATCTCCCATCGACCCGTGCGCTCCCACAGAGAGGGCCTCCTCGGGGTGCCATCAGCCAAACAGTGCAGGCTGGTGACCCCCAGGGGGAGGGCCTTCTCTGTGGGGGCACCTACCCTCTGGAATCAATTGCCTCCAGAGATAAGGAGAATCCAAGACCTCGGTGCCTTCCGCCGTGCCCTTAAAACCTTCCTTTTTCAGCAAGCCGGGCTGGCCTAATTTTTTAAGTGTTTTTAAGTGTTTTGTTTATTGTTTTTAATTAATGGGGCCAAATTTATATATGTATATTTTAACTGTATTTTAATATTTGTACTTGATGTTTTTACTTGGCTGTTCACCGCCCTGAGTCCTCAGGGAGAAGGGCGGTATACAAATTCAAAATAAAATAAATAAATAAAATAAAAATAAAAATTCTTGGCTACATTTTCTCTTGCTTCAGAACAGAATTAATATACATGGAGTAGGAAGAGTCCAAGTCTTCTCCCCACTCCTACAAGGAACCATGTTTGAGAAAAATGTGCATGAATTTGTGGGTGGAGAAGAACAATTTTTTAAAGCCTCCATTGATTGCAAGTGATGATCTTCTCCAGAACACTATAAGCTATAAGGAGTTCAAATAATCAGTTTACCCTTTGACTCCTCACCTACAGTAGCTTTGTGTCATCTTTTCCCAAATGCCACTCAACAGTTGTACCTGTTTTCTCTGGATGATTGGGGAACACCCATTGGGGATGTCTATGGAGATTCTCAGTCATCCAGTTCATGCTTGTCCCAAAGGTTCTTTTTCAAGAGGCAACTGGACTTTCTGTTTTTTCTTTGAAGACATTTCACTTCTCATCCAAGAAGCTTCTTCAGCACTGACTGGATGCTGGGGAATGGAAGGATTTATATTCCTTGCAGACAGCTGGTCATTTGAAGAATCCTTCCATTCCCCACCATCCAGCCAGAGCTGAAGAAGCTTCTTGGATGAGAAGCGAAACATCTTCAAAGAAAAAACAGAAAGTCCAGTTGCCTCTTGAAAAAGAACCTTTGGGACACCCATTGGGGATGTTTGTTTTTTAAGTCATCACAATCATGGTGAATTTAGATTATTGTTGCTCATTGATAAATTCCTAAATCTGTGTTCCTTGCATATGACAATCTACAGACGTGTAACATAAAGATCATAATAATCAACAATTAAGAAATGTTTTATACTTCTTCCCATCTTGGGATTCTCCACTGTAGCCTACTGATCCTAGAGTGAACTTGCCAGGTCTCAGAAATCTACTAAAAGTAAAGGTACCAAGCACTGATAAAACTACATGGTGTTGACTTTCCTATTTGCCTTTCAGTTGAATCAGTTCCAGCGATTGGAACAAGAAATCACCAAGCCAGTAGAAAATGACATCTCAAAGTGGAAGTCACCTCAAAGTCTTCACCCAACAAAGAACTTGGTAGCCACTCAAGAGAGGCAGCTTCTTTTGTTTTATTCAGAACAATGTGAAACTCATTTTAATTCCCTCCTGAACGCCATTGATGCCTTCTTCAGCTGCATCAGTGCTGCGCAGCCCCCAAGGATCTTTGTCGCTCATAGCAAGTTTGTCATCTTAAGCGCTCATAAACTGGTCTTCATTGGGGATACCCTGACTAGGCAGTTGACAACTCAGGAAATGCGCAACAGCATCATGAATTCCAGCAACCAGCTGTGCGACTTGCTCAAAAGCATTGTTATGTCAACCAAGGTGGCTGCCTTGAATTATCCCAGCACATCCACTTTGCAAGATATGGTGGACCGTGTAACAGATCTTTCCCATTACGCACAATTGTTTAAGTGTTCGTTGGTTCACATGGCATCTTACTGAGATGCACAAGATGGACTCAGACCAACAAGGAACTGGAACTTGTCTTCTATAATATGTACAGATTTTAAACTTGATCATGTATTTTTTTTTCTGTAGATTTTTTATATGGAAATTTTTAAATTCATTTTATGAATTAGAAATGACAAAAATTTTCAGCAATCTCAGTTTATTGGTTTCGATATACATTTATAAATATTAAATGCATTCTCATATATGTATATATGGGGACATTTCATAGAATCTATTATGTCAGCACCTTAACAAAAGCATCCATCAGTTCTGTGATGTATATAGGGGCTTAATTTTAGGATACCCATTAACCTGATGCTACTTTTCCCTTTCAGAGTCTACAATGTATATTTTATTTTAGCTTAATTATGTCATGTAGGCAATGTTGTAAAGGCTATGGCAACTCTTAAAGTAAATATTGTTTTACATCCAAAGGAAAGGTGCCAACAAATCCTATCTGGAATAATTGTTAGTAAATAAACTATACCTCCTTTAACACTAATGCTCTGCAAATTTTATTTGGAAATGAAAGCATGTATATTTCCCCGCATTTCATTTCAAAAGGGACACTCTCAGAATGACTGTCTTAATTTTACTTTAGATTCTGGAGACTGCCATTTTGAAAGATATAAATTGTACGCTTCACAAAAGTAAGGGCCAGTAATTTGGACCTCAAAAATTGGGGTTGCCTTTGGATTAAAGCAAAGGCACACCTAATGCTAATCCTTTCTTGTCTTGGTTATTCCAATTTTCAGCAGTCCAGATCTGGTTACCTTACAAAAATACTGGTTCCCCTTTTGCGAAGATCTGATAATGTTCAGAGTCAGAATCCACCCTGAATTGAGTTCAAGCAACAAGGAACCAGATAATACAGGGTGAAAAGTATACTTGAAAAAGTCAAACGATGGAGCTACAAACCACAATCGGCGATTAGATATTTTTCTCTTCCAGGAAAACAATAGATATGATTCAGTTGAAGAGTGCTTGATCTTTAGCATCTGTGCTTACTAACTGTGAGGTGGAGAAACTGAAAAAAACTACTGTTAAACACCGTGGGGCACAGCTTTCATCAAATGGTCAGCCCTGAGTCTGATAGATCATTGTCTAATTGTGCAAGCAAGGCAAACTTATTCCACAAACTTGTGGATAAGGTAGCAGTGGCAGGCTGAGTTATCCTCTCTGAGTAACAAGGGGAAAAAAATCAATATGCATCTTGTTAAGTATTTACAGTTGATTAACATTTATAAATTTCTCAATTCCTTGCATGTTGGCTTACATGTACTTATCAATGTTCTACGTTAATGGTGCTACAACAGGGGTGTCAAATTCGCGTCATCACAGTGGCGTCACATATCAGGACTTTTTTCCCCTTTGCTAAACCAGGCATGGGCATGGTCAGCGTATGACGCATCCGGCCTGTGGGCTGCGAGTTAGACAGCCCTGTGCTACCACAACCGTCTCCTGTTTCAGAGTTTTCCTTTAACAGTAACAATTGCTGCCGCTCCATAGAGTTAGGGTAACTTTAAATTCTGCAGCAGCAAGGATTAAAGGACCAGTGTGCTAGCAATGCTCAGTCATGATTGAAAGTTTAATGGTGTTTCTGTCTCTGTTGTTCTGTGATCATTTGAGCTAAGCTAACTCTTGCACGCTGCTTATACAGCAGGTTGCTGCTAACTAAATGTTACCTACAACCTTGTGATCACTTGTCAACTTAAATAAACTATAGGTCTTTTCTGCATACAACAGCATGTAGTCTGGGTCTTTGTAGTCAGTATATTTATTTGTCAGATAATGCTTTACAGTACAATCCTATCTATGCCTGTTGACTCACATCTAGTGGCTGCCAATTGCAGCCAGGCAATTCCTGCTGTTCTTTCATACTAATTTCTACAACTGGTAGCCTTGTAGAGTCTTGGTCTATGATTGGCCAACAAAGCATGGTGAGGGGTACTTTTCATTGCTGCTTTCCAGTTATTACACCCTTTGTAAGAGTTACAATTGTTATTTGTTTTGAGTTTGTTAGGTTAGTACCCAACATCTTACATAGGTAACTCATGTTATCTCCCTAACAGCCTAGTGGGGTAGGTTGAGATGAAAAGGTCTTACTGGCCCATTTAGTCAACACTATATATAAACAGGCAGCAAACCTCACACACTTAAGATGTGTGCTGTGGTAGTGCAGTGGTTAGAATGCGGTATTACAGGTTAATTCTGCTTATTGCCAACAGTTCGATCCTCACCGGCTCAAGGTTGACTTAGCCTAGGTCGGTAAAATGAGACAGATAGCTGGGGGCAATATGCTGACTCTGTAAACCACTTAGGAAGAACGGTAAAGTACCATGAAGCGGTTTATAAATCTAAGTGCTATTGCTATTGTTAAGATGTTGCCTAGTTGAGTGATGCAACAGAGAGCACCAAGAACTTTTCACCCAATTAAATTGCTTGGCTGGGAATTGACAATTTTTATACAAGGTATTATTGAGAAAAGGACAATTTTGGTCATTTATTAAATTTGTTTGCTATCTATCTCACCAAAAGGTGACTCTGGGCAGCTTACAATGTTAGAAAAAATAAAACAATATAGAAACATGTACATAATAAGAATAAAACACTATAAAAATACATATTAACAATAGATAACAGTAAAGTAAAATAAGCATATTCATTCATTCATTCAAATTTATTAGCCATTTACTGCATTGTACAAGTTCCAGCTGTATCTCTTGAGAGCCATCCCAAATAGCTGAACTGAGACTTGTATTGTGTATCGGCTTATTTTACCCACAGATACATATTTATTTTATTTTATTTTATATTGGATTTCTATACCGCCCTTCTCCCTGAGGACTCAGGGCGGTGTACAGCCAGATTAAAAAACATGCAGGACAAATATTAAAAACAATTAAAAGATATATAAATTTGGCCCAATTAAAACTCATTTACCAATTAAAAACGTTTAAAACATTTAAAAAACAGTTAAAAATTTCATCTTAAGCCAGCCCGGCTTGTTTAAATAAATGGGTTTTAAGGGCGCGACGGAAGGCACTGAGGTCTTGGATTCTCCTTATCTCTGGGGGGAGCTGATTCCAGAGGGTAGGTGCCCCCACAGAGAAGGCTCTCCCCCTGGGGGTCACCAGCCTACATTGTCTGGCTGATGGCACCCCGAGGAGGCCCTCTCTGTGGGAGCGCACGGGTCGATGGGAGGTCGTTGGTAGCAGCAGGCGGTCTCGAAGATAGCTAGGCCCTATGCCATGGAGCGCTTTAAAGGTGATAACCAACACCTTGAAGCGCACCCGGAAGACAACTGGGAGCCAGTGCAGCTCGCGCAGGAGCGGTGTTACATGGGAGCGCCATGCTGCTCCCGTCACTACCCGCGCTGCTGCGTTCTGGACCAGCTGGAGCCTCCGGGTGCTCCTCAAGGGGAGCCCCATGTAGAGAGCGTTGCAATAGTCAAGGCGAGAGGTGACGAGGGCATGAGTGACTGTGCACAGGGAATCCCGATCAAGAAAGGGCCGCAACTGGCGAATCAGGCGAACCTGACAAAAGGTCCCCCTGGTTACAGCCGTCAGATGTTCCTCCAAGGACAGCTGCATATCCAGGAGGACTCCCAGATTGCGAGCCCTCTCTGTGGGGGCCAATGACTCGCCCCCAATAGTCAGTGATGGAGTCAACTGACTATATCGGGATGCCGGGAGCCACAGCCACTCAGTCTTGGAAGGGTTGAGCTTGAGCCTGTTCCTCCCCATCCAGATCCGTACAGCCTCCAGGCACTGGGACATCACTTCAAGGGCATCGTTGGGGTGGCCTGGGGTGGAGATGTACAGCTGGGTGTCATCAGCGTACTGGTGGTATCTCACCCCAAAGCCACGGATGATCTCAACCAGCGGCTTCACATAAATGTTGAACAGGAGAGGCGAGAGGACCGATCCCTGCGGCACTCCACAAATGAGAGGCCTCGAGGTCGACCTCTGCCCCCCTGCCAACACAAACTGCGACCGGTCGGAGAGAAAGGAGGAGAACCACCGCAACACCTCCCACCCCCAACTCTTCCAGCCGGTGCAGCATGATACCATGGTCGATGGTATCAAAAGCCGCTGAGAGGTCTAACAGGACCAGAACAGAGGAACAACCCCTGTCCCGAGCCCTCCAGAGATCATCAACCAACGCGACCAATGCCGTTTCTGTGCTGTGCCCAGACCTGAAACCCGACTGGAACGGATCTAGATAAGATGTTTCCTCCAGGAATCGCGGAAACTGTCGTGCGACCACACTCTCAACAACCTTCGCCATAAAGCGAAGGTTGGAGACAGGACGATAGTTGGCCAATATTGCCGGATCCAGGGACGGCTTCTTGAGGAGAGGCCTCACCACCGCCTCTTTCAAGGCGGTGGGGATGTAACCCTCACTCAACGAAGCGTTGATAACACCCTGGAGCCAGCCTCGTGTAACCTCCCGGGAAGCCAGTACCAACCAGGAGGGACACGGGTCCAGTAACATGTGGCCGCACTAAGTCTCCCCAAAATCCTGTCCACATCATCAGGAGTCACAGCATCAAACTCCTCCCAGATAACATTCTCAAGACTATTCCTCGTCACCCTGCCCTGATCTACCCAGTCAGAGTCCAGATCCCCCCGGATCTGGGCGATTTTGTCATACAGGTATTGTCCGAAATCCTCCGCCCTGCCTTCTAAGGGATCCTCCCGCACTCCCGGATGGAGCAGGGCGCGGGTCACCCTAAACAGGGCGGCCGGACGATTCCCTGATGACGCAATAGAGGCGGAAAAGTAGTTAGACTTTGCCGTCTCTATCGCCACTAGGTAGGCCTTAATATGCGACCTTACCAGTGTTCGATCAGATTCAGCAAGACTGGCCCTCCAACCGCTCCCCAGGCGTCTTTTCCGGCGCTTCATTTCCCTCAGCTTGGTAATCCTCGATTTATAACAGTTCATTTAGTGACCGTTGAAAGTTACAACAGCACTGAAAAAACTGACTTGTGATCATTTTTCACACTTACGACTGTTACAGCATCCCCATGGTCACGTGATCAAAATTCAGATGCTTGGCAACTGGTTCATATTTATGACGGTTGCAGTGTCCTGGGATCATATGATTACCTTTTGTGACCTTTTGACAAGCAAAGTCAATGGGGAAGCCAGATTCACCTAATGTTCTGCCCCAGCTACGGAACCCGAAGAATGTAGCACACACAAAACTCCAAACAAAACTCAGTTCACTTCAAAACACCGTCTTTTGCAAATGCAGGCTGTTAATTAAAACATCCTTAACAACCTGCCAGAAAGTCCACAGATAAGATAAAGTTTTACGAGAGTTGGCAGAAAGCCCAGAAGCCAGGTTTGCAAAGACAATCCACCAGTGAGCGAACATATGTTGTTTCCTGCAACTTTTATAAGCTGTGTGCAAACTTAAATAGGCTAAGGGAGTGGCCAATTAGCCCCAAGCCTTACTCTCGAGGTGACCTCCTCCTGAGTAACCACTCCTGCCTTTTGGCAGCTCTGGGTGCCCGTGCATTGAGAAGAGGCTCCTCCACTTCATCCTCTTCATTTGAAGGAGCCTCTGGAAGTTCTGAAGGCCCTGGCTGAATCTCTGCCTCTGGCACTACCTCTTCTTCAGCCTCCTCGCTGTCCGACTCGAGCGCCGGCTGCACAGGCTGCTGGCGCAACACAGCACCAGCCTCCTCGTCGGGATCAGCAACAATCCGCTCAGGCCGCTGGCGGGCCTAACAACCATGCTACTAACTTAATAAATGCAATGATTCACTTAAAATACGGTGGCAAGAAAAGTTGTAAAATATGGCAAACTCACTTAACAAATGTTTCACTTAGCAACATAAATTTTGGGCTCAATTGTGGTCGTAACTCAAGGACTACCTGTATATGCACCATCAGAAACTTGAAAATAAAATAAAACTTTAAAAAGAACAGCATGCATTTTTGAGGGGAGGAGAGTAATATATTGGTAATACAACATATTGTATCACATTTTAAATTGTTCTGGATGCCACAGTTGCTTCCTCAACCTTAAGCAGCTCCCATTAATGCTAATGGGGGTTCCCTAGGAAAAATTCCAAGCCTTAAAGGCTCATTTGGCACACGCATAAGATCATTTTGCAAATAGACTACAAAATGTGTGTCATTTATTTTGCTATCTCACATAATGAGATGGTTTTATAACACTAAGACGTATTCTACGAAGTATGTCTGGAGTAATAGTTTTCTGAAATATAAATAAATGACCCAATTCAGCAAAACCCTAATTACAAAGTTCGCTGTTGAAACTGAGATGTTCTTAAGCATGATTTTGAATGTCAGTTTCAAGGCCTCCGTTGCATTCCAGGGCTAGATGAATGTTTTACTGGAAGTCTTGAATGAATGTATGACTTTCCATTCCATCTTCGGTACCAATTATCTGTGATCACTGAATGGAACAAGAAAACATTGCTTACATCTCACTTTAAATTTGTAGCTGATAGCATACAAAGCTGCTACATTCTTGCTAGCTGGATGGTTGGGTAGCTGCTTTATGTGATATTCCAATCACAACTGGTTCTGAGCTGCTTATACATTGTGTTCCATTAAATATAGTTTAAAATGTACCTGCAAATCAAACAAATAAACCATTCACAACTCATGCCCTGGACAATAAGCAGACTTGATTCCAATAGATTCCTTACTGCAAGCTATGGAATAATGAAAGATCAAAGTATTTATCTGAACTCATTAAAAAAAAGAGACCCCACTGGGAAACCACAGTTTGCAATATGCCAGGCAGAAGCATTTCATAAACTCTTTCTCAAGGCCTATAGAAAAGATGCGGGCTCAAATTGCCTTTTAAAGGTCCGGTAAGGTTGAGGTTGAATGGCTCTCAGGGAAAATGCTACTCTAAAGTCCTGAAAATCCCCAAGTGAAGAGGTCTGAAGCAGTGGTGGGATTCAAAAATCTGGGACTTGGAAGGCAGTGAAGAGATGGGGGCGGGGCCAGTCAGAGGTGGTATTTGGTGGTTCTCCAAACTACTCAAAATTTCTGCTATCGGTTCTCCAGAACTGGTCAGAACCTGCTGAATACCACTTCTGGTCTGAAGGCAACTTCTTCTATCCGATCTTAACAGGCAAAAGCAACTGAAAGAAGGCAGACCTAAAGAAAGTCAGGTCTGAGGTCATGCAGGACTTTAAAGATGACAACTAGTACATTCAATTACACAAGGATGCAAACATATCTAGTAGAGCTTTGGGGGGCAGAGGAGTTATGTGACTTAATCATGAGCAGCCATGACATCCCAAGACGCAACATTATGGGTCAGCTGTAGCATCAAAATGATCTTCAAAAGCAACCCCACGGAAGGTGCATTGCCATAATCCAATCCAGACTGTGGGTTAAGTTTAAATGACAGTGAATAGTGCCTCCTAATCCAGAAAGGTCACAAATGGCACACAAGCTAAAGTTGTGTAAAGTCTGCCCTTAGTACAGCAGCCACATGGTCCTTGAGCAGGAACTATGAATCAAGAAATAGTCCTCAATTATGAACCAGGTGGGAATGAGGGTCGTATGCAGAAGTAGAGATGGAATCTCTCTGGGGTCAGATGATTTCCTAATTCAAAACCATTCTTTCTTGGGATTAAGTTTACATTTGTTCATACCCATCCAGTTCCTAAGAGTCACCAACACTAGGACAAGACTTCAACTACATTATGAGCTTGACCAGGAGTTGATATTTGCTTAGGAATATTACTACAGGTCATTGTAGGTCTAATGGGTTTCTCTTTTGAATGAAGTACATTTCACACAAATATTCTGAGGTTCTTCTTTTTAAAAAAACAATATTACAGTTTCAAGATCACAATGTGTACAAAGAATGCTTGAAAACAAATTTTTTGCATTGGCTTTCTCTTTTTTCCAAATATGTTTTGTATAAATAGCATTGAGGGAAATTTCTTTAGGATGGCTTGAGAAAAAATAAATTAATATCAGGTTTTATATACTTTGTTTTATTTAAGTTTTTTTCCCAACCTGGACACTTCAACATGCATCAATTTAAATTCCCAGAATTCCCTGGTCAGCTTGACCTTTGCTGAGATATTTTGAAATTGAAATTCACCTTTATGGAGATTCCTAGGTGAAAGGGGCAGATATCATGAAAACTATGTGTCAAGTTTTCAAGTATGTCAATTACTTTAATGCACTATAACAGTTCTTTCACGTGATTCATGGACTCTGTTCATCTGCAGATTCCCATTTTAATAAAGAGGAAATATGAAATAATTTCCTTCTGTTTTTGTCCTCCCATTTCTCAAGGCTCTGAAGCAATGGTGAAATCTAATTTCTTTTTACTACCGGTTCTGTGGGCGTGGCTTGGTGAGCGTGGTGTGGTGTGGTGTGACTTGGTGGGCATGGCTTGGTGGGCATGGCAGGGGAAGGATACTGCAAAATCTCCATTCCCACCCCACTCTGGGGCCAGCCAGAAGTGGTATTTGCCAGTTCTCTGAACTGCTCAAAATTTCCACTACCGGTTCTCCAGAACCTGTCAGAACCTGCTGGATTTCACCCCTGCTCTGAAGGGCCACAATTTGGACAAAAATATTTAAAAAGAGTAGTGGGTGGCATCTTTCTCCCTTACTCTTCCATAACAAAGTTTCCTTGTTGGATCCATGTAATCAACCTCAAACTTAAATCTTGTATGAAGCAGATTTATGATGTTGATATTAATTCAAAAATCTAAACCTAGTTCAACCAACAAAACACCTGAGATCTTGATTTGGATGATTTGTGACTCTCTTAGTCAGGAAGAAGTATGGATTATTTTGGTCAGGATAAGACATAAAGTCTCCACAGCACTAAAGGACTGTACAGTTATCTCTATTTGGATGGGAAATCTGGATCACAGCCTATTTTCACCAAAGAATTATAGCCTGGCGCTATTTCTGAAAAAGGACACTTCCAAATCTTCAAACTTCAGACTTTCATTCTCAAAACCAGCACCAGCTTCGAATTCCCATTGTACCAATCTATGTAAACGTTTCAACATTCCTAAGCATTATGGTCAAATATATAAGTATTCTGGCAGCCATGGATTTAATCTCATTTTATCCATGTGTGTGTACATTACTTAATTAATTCAACTCAGCCTGAGCTTTTCAAAAATTTTGATCCAAGAATATCTTTTTCCCCCTCTTTCAATAGCCTGTTTTTAAAACACACACACACACACACACACCAAATGAACTGAATAAACCTTGTGAAATTCTGTAAAAGGTTGTGTTCTTGACTGCATAAGAAGGGATCAGGAATCATGTTGTCACAATCTGTGGTTTCTGAGCAATCTATTCTGGGCTCTTTTCTGAGTTAAATCTGAAATCTCTGCCTCCAGCTATGTGGAAATGGAAAAACCCAGGCAGATGAGTTGGAGAGAGGGACATGAAAGAGAGAAATGGGTTTTCATTGCTTTTTCATCCTCCAAGATTTTCTTTCTTTGAAAGATGACAAAATGCCTAAGTGCAATCTCCACAAAAGCTTTTATCTTTGAGGCAGACTTGAGCTGGCTATCAATAGCTGTAATGCTTGAGCCTTCAAACAAGAATTAAAAATAACCTTGGTGGTTTGTTTGGTCCTGGCTTTTAAAGGAAACAGGGACAGGCTCTCTGAAAACAAATAGATTTGCCTGCACAATACAGAAACTCTTTTGGTTTTACTGGACTTTGGTAAAGCAGCACTACTGTACTTCAAATCAAAGGGCTCAGGATCCTTTCTTTGTTTCTCTCCTCCTAGGAGAATTTGAGCACTTCACTCCACTAGCAGCCCTAGATACTGGGATCAATGGTAATGTAAGCTATAGTTTAGGAGCCTCTAGAACAGGGTTTCTTAACATTGGCAGCTTTAAGGGTATGGACTGCAACTCCCCAAATTCTTATCCATGGCCATGCTAGTTGTGGAATACTGGGAGTTGCAGTCCACACCCCCTGGAAATTGCCAAGGTTGGGAAATACTGCTCTAGAGGAGTAAATGTACCCCTCTCAAAAAAAAAAAAAGGAATAATTTGCTTTTAGAGCTGCCACTTAACCAAATTCAGGCTGCAAAAATCCAATCAACCAACAAATGGCTAAAAACTACAGGAAAAAGCAATCATCTAACAATCCTTCAAGTTGTAGCCTCCTAATCCAGGATGCTTAACCTAGTTAACATTCATTCCCATGCTAAAAAAATGTGTCAAGAGGACAAGCTGCCTACAAAATGGCCAGCATCTGTGCTGCTGTTGCCCTGTCCCTTTAAGGCCTCTCCCTAGCCAGCACAGTTGCCTATAAAAGCTGAGCAGAGCGGCAGCTGGGTGTGGTGGTGTTGGTTGTGGGAGACGAGGAAAGAGGGAGGGAAGGAGGTGCGTAGCATATTCCTGAAGCAGCCTAAAGCAAAGCTACTATTCTACAGCAGTAGAACTTGTTAAGGAGTAGTAGGTGTAGTAGTAGATGTAGTAGATGTAAGAAAAAGCAGTAGTGAGTACTAACTACCCTTTGAATGCTTGTGTGTGTGTGTGTGTACCTAGGGACCTGTCTGGTATGTTAGCTCAGGTTTTGGGGCCCATTGATTTGGGTCTATGTAAAAGAGCCTGTCACACATGGTATAGGACCTGAGGCCTAAAAGCCATAAGTAGCCATTGAAAGGGTGTGGATTTAGAGCCTATCAAAATTACTACCATAGAAGATATAAAGCTTTATATATATGGGGAGAAAATATATCCATTGTATTTAACTACATCCAATTTACATCTTTTATACATTTAATTAGAATTTGCTCAGTGAGTCAGGCCTTTCTGCCTCTTCATTATTTGTCAGGACCGGCTTTTTTTTTTTTTTGAGTTATTGTAGAAATTATATCGCAGTTTCTAACCCTCTTGTCTCTTGCTAACCTGCTGCCTTTCATTTTTCTAACCATGGTGCCTTTTCCAAAGATTCTTGAAAATGGGATCAAAAAAATCCCAAACAAACCCAAACCCAAGACATGGGGGAGGGGGCAGGTGTAGTTTAGAAAATCAAGACCATAACTATGATCAAAACCTGCCTTTTTTAAAAAGATGTGCTGCAATTTGGAAAAAAAAAAAGGTCTTCAATTGGTAGCAGCTGCTACCTTCATTTTTTTTTTTTTACTCCCATCAGTTCTTTGAGGTAGACCAGGAAACTTGCACTAAAAGAAATAATAGAATACTTTATTGACTGATATAGAGGCTATGATAACAGAATTTGGAAAGCTTGATAGCATATTTCTCCTTGACTTCTGTTTTACCAAGGAAAGTCCAAAGGGAGGGAGTTTTCAGTTTCTTTCTCATACCTTCTTGTTTTCCTGTGCTAAGTTCATGTTTTCACCCATAAATTTCACATAAGCCATCTCTACTCCCGTTGTTGAAATTAAACCAACTTCACCTATATCCTTATCTAGGATCCAATTGCTGTTTGAAGTTTGTTTCACTTGTCCCCAGGAACATCTAAATGAGGGCCAAGCACAGCTCTTTTCCCCCTGCCAGTTGCCTATACCTCTAAATCTACTGCTGGGAAGAGAGGTGAAATTCTTTTTATTCATTTATCTAGTTTCTCCTTCTACCATTAAACTCAATCTCTACTTCCAGGCTACAAATCAGGAACGAGTTCTAGTCCTGCTTTAGGCATGAAAGCCAGCAGGGTAAATTTGAGCCGGTCACTCTCTCAGCCCAACTCATTTCACAGGTTTGTTGTTGTGGGGAAAATAGAAGCAGCAATATTATGTGTCCACCACCTTGACTTATTTTTAAAAATAATAAAGGCAGGATAAAACAAAACCTTTTTTTAAAAAATGGTTTAAAAATGGATCTTGGGAGGGATAATAAGAGAAGCTGCAGCAGGTTCAGCTGTGGACTTGAAAAGTAGCAAGCCTATTTGCCTTTTTTCTACAAAGCTATAGGTTGTCCTTGACTTACAACAACTGAGCCCAACATTTCTGTTACTGAGATACGTTAAATGAATTTTGCTCCGTTTTACTTGCCACAATCGTTAAGTGAACCACTACAAGCATTAAGTTAGTAACATGGTTAAGTGAGTCCCCATTGCCTTTGCTTATCAGAAGATCTCCAAAGGTGATAACATGATCCTGGGACACTGCAACTGTGATAAATGCCAGTTACCCAGCGTCTTAATTTTGACCACTTGACCATGGGAAGGCTGCAACAGTTGTGTCACTTTTTCAGTGCCAGTGTAATTTCAAACAGTCACTAAACAAAACTATTGTAAGTTGAGGACTGCTTGTAGAAGTAAAGGTGATTTGAGACTTGTCATAAAATCGCACCTTTAAAAACCTGAGGGAGCATCAACCCACTAGGTAGACTCAGACGATCAATACCACAGGAAGTTCAGAATTATACTTTACAGAGCATGACTGTAATAAAAAATATCTCACAGGTCTGATTGTGCTGCACCTCCCCTCCTTACAGCCCAGTGATTCAGGGAGACATTTGCCTGAGGCGCTTCGGAATATTATCTTGCTTTCCAAGACTTAAACAGTGTTTCAGTCCTCTTTGCTTAGGTAATGATATTTGCATATTTCTATCAAGTTCACTTTCCTTACCTCAGGGGTGTCAAACTCGCAGGCTGGATGCGTCAGGTGCTGGCCCTGCCCCCGCCTGGTTTAGCGAAGGGGGGAAAAGTCCCGATACGTCACATGATGCCACTGTGACGACGTGAGTTTGACACCCCTGCCTTACCTCTACACAAAGCATGACTTTTCTCAGCCTTGCACCTTGAAAAGCTGACTTTAAAAGCTTTGCCCAAGGCGGATTTGTGATACTTTGCAACTCTCTACTTATAACAAAAACTGGTATAATCAACAGGTTTTTGCAGCTTTACATTGAATATGGCTTGTTTCTTGTACGTTTCCTTCAACCAAGACTGCTTAATGTAGAAGTCAGTCATACTTTCAGAGAAGTACATGTGGTTACAGCTAGTTGTTCTGCTTGGGTTAAATCTAGATGAATTCCAGTCATCTGGTTACATTTCCTTAGCTTCTTTTAAAGTAGGTAATTTAAAAAACTGAGATAAGCTTGTCCTCGGCGTGAAGGAAAACAAACTACCAGATGAACTTAGAAATATTTTTAATGGTCAAAACAGACTTGCCAAAATGCTGTGATGTCAACGTATATACAACTTTTTAAAGAAAAAAAAATAGGCTTAGCAATTTGGAAAGGCTTATTCTCAGCCCCTACTTTTCTTCCAATTGGGGAGAGCAGAAATACAGGACCCCATCAGCAAGACATGGAATAAAAGTCCAAGCAGGCCTGCAGGAACCTGAAGCTGATCCTGAAAACACCTGTTACTTGTAGTTTCCCATCACACAGAATCTCCAGTGGGGTCCAGAAGCTTGATGGTTCTGTCTGCTGTTGTGAGAGTTGTGGAGCAAAGCAGCCCGCTTTGACTTATTTGCGGAGGCATTAAATGGCATCCCCATTTTTAAACATGTTTGTTGCCCTTATTTGCTCTGGGGCTCAGGGCTGGCATTTGTAAAATGATTGATTTCTCTCCAATAGAACTTGGGAGGCAGGGATAAGACAGCTTTTTGGATGCCTCGGGTAGAAAAATTGGATTGATGCCATGTGCTCTACATGGGGCTGTCCTTGACCATTGGGAAATTACAAATGGCTCAGAAATGTGGTGGGCCATTTGGGCAGTTTTGCCCATATTATACCACTGCTACATAGGTTGCACTGGCTTGCAGTTTCCTTCCAGGTATAAATTCAAGGTGCTGGTTATTATCTCTAAAGCCTTAAATATGCATGGGACTAGGCTATTTGCAGGACTGCTCCCCAGACCTGCTCCAGCTTGCTTCCCTTAAACGTTGCCATCTAGCAAGACGTTTAGGAAGTGGGTCTTCTCTGTAGCTGACTTTGCCCTTGGAGAACACTTTCCCCCAGAGATCCTGCAGTCCCCCTCCCTCTTTGCCCTCTAGAACAGGGGTCTCCAACCCTGACAACTGCTCTAGAAGACCTTGAAGCCTTCTGAGGTAAAGCACTGGGGTAAAATGAGGCTAAGAGACCAGCAAAAATGTGTGGAGACATATGGGAAAGTTCTGCCCCAGGGTGCATGAATGTTTTAAAAATTAAAAGTTTTTACTGATTTTGATTTTTTAAAATTTGTGTGTGTGTGTGTGTGTGTGTGTGTGCCACCCAGGGTTATACAATATGGGTGGCCATATAAATCTTTAAAAATAAATTGCTCCTTTGCATGGGAGAGAGCCTTGTAGAATTTCAAGAGATGGACCCTAGAAAGAAGATACTGAACTTTTGGAATTTGAAGGATTTTGCGATATCGGATAGCCTTATTTGTACCTATATTTCAAAATTGTTAGGCTGGGGAAGTTTCAAGCATTTTTTTTTTTTTTTAGCAAGCTGATTCTGGCTTCCTTAGCTGCTGGGCAACCTCTATTACCTTGGTTACAAAAATATCACATTGTGAAGCGAACTTCTTTAGCAGCAGCTTGACATGGCAGCTGAAGACTGAAGAAGAGCATACCCAACACAGCTTGATAGGCAGGTTCACAATTTTGGAAATCCTGGTGCTTCTCTGGCAGTGATGGTCGGTTCCAACAAAAAAAACGTTCCAGCCTCACAGAAGTTTGATATAAGGGCCTGAATTACATCCTAAACAATCCAAGCCTTTTTTTTTTAAAGAAGGAAATGAATTCTACACAGTTCTGCAAATTGAAATTTGGTATCCCCATTATTAGTTCACTGTTTGTTTTTTAAAATAGACAGAGGAAACTGTACTAATGGAATTTTCACGCTAAAAAAAGCCTGTTGCTTTTCAGAAGGGATGGCACATTAACAAACTTGGCTGAGAGGTGCCCCCATGTGGCAAAAAATATGCAGAAACGATCTCTTAATTTTAGTGTGAGGATGTTGACGTGAATGTATCAAAAGATAAATTTGAGGGTGACTTCCTTATTTGTGTCGTTTCTTCTTCCTCCAAGAAATCTCATAAATCCTTCAAAAGAATTTTTTCCCCTCAAAATTTGTTTGCTATAAGAAGGACTATCTGCATTTCTGCTTTTGGCAGAATTCTCCTGTCAACAGTCCAGCATAAATTCTGGTAAACAGCAAATGTTGAAGGGCCTCTTGAGGTCATCAGGCCAAGGAACTAGAAGGGCAATATGTAGGCCAGAGATTGGCAAGACTTCCCTCATAAACCTCAGGATTTTTCAAGTACTCCAGGCAGTATTTCCAGAGCCTCTAAATCAGTGGTGGGATTCAATTTTTTTTGCTACCGGTTCTGTGGGCGTGGCTTGGTGGGTGTGGCAAGAGAAGGATACTGTAAAATCTCCATTCCCACCCCACTCCAAGGGAAGGTTACTACAAAATCCCCATTGTAGGATATGAGAAAATTCAAAAATAAAATAGTATGTAGGTATATAGGTTAGAAATGCATATAAGTAAAGATTCAATTTTGCTCAGGCAAGGGGGTTGGACTGGATGACCTGCAGGGTCCCTTCCCGCTCTGCTACTCTGTTAAATTTGTTAGACATTATTCTGCTTTAAGGTAGTTGGAGAGAAGACATGCTGAAAGCATACCAATATGTAACAATGTTGTGTTAGAATAGATCTTCTTTTGTTTGAGGCCCTAGAAAGAGGCCCACTCTTTAATGCCAAAGCAATAGAGATAAGGAAGAGCCATGCTTGCAAAATATTTTATGGGTAGTTATAGGGAGGTGTTGATGAACATGTAATTAGAGAAAGAGATGATGTTCTCTCTAAAAGGCGCTTCGGATTAGCCATGATCAGTCACTGGATGCGATGTAGGAAGGGCATGGTGGGCATCGGGATAGGGAACTATAAAATGTAATGCTTTTGAAACTTTAGGTGTGGCTTCCTGGCTCAAACTCCTTGTTGAAATCTCTGCTGGGATACCACCCTATTTTGCAAAGTTGCTTTTATTCTTCTAATAAAATCTGTTTTCATCAATCATCGTTGGCTGAATTCATTTCCAGCACCATTTCCTCCCGATCAGCTGGGACTCGGGAGGCAGGGAATAGATGGGGGCGGGGCCAGTCAGAGGTGGTATTTACCGGTTTTCCGAACTTCTCAAAATTTCCGCTACCGGTTCTCCAGAACTGGTCAGAATCTGCTGAATACCACCTCTGCTCTAAATTAAATACATATGTATTAAAACATTTAAAATGCCTGAAATTTGAGGGGTAAATTTATGAGAGATTACTTCATTGTGTTTATTGCATATGAAACAAAATATGAGATTATATAATAGTTCTCAGAGTTGAAAAATTTACCAACTGCTGTTTTAGACATAAATATTCAAGCTTATTCAGAAATAGATTTTTGTTCTTTGATCTAGTAAAGTGTTTCTCAATAGATACGGCTTTATGAATATCACTGGTGAGACTCATTGGATACTAGATAGGTCATTGACATCTTTACTGTTAGATCAGCGCAGGGAAAGGAAGACGCAACCAGCTCTGGTCCAATTCAGCACTTTATTAAAGCACAAGAATAAAGACAAGCGGCTGTGCTGCCGGGGCTCTTTTTATACGCTCCGGCAGGCTCAGCCGCCCAATGACAGCTCTTTGAATCTCCCGCCGGAGGATTAGCCAATCCCCGGCGGATGTCCTTATAAGGACATAACACTCCTTCCCCCTTAGTCTGGAAGTTGTCCATCAAGGTCAATACCAATATGCGTAACAAACTCACGCAGGTAGGCGGGGCGTCTGATGGTCCTGGAAGACCTGCGCAGTTCATTCTGAGCTTCGCCGCTGACCTGGGTGGGCGAAGCTCCTGTCCTTTCCGGCTCCCCGGTTGGGGTAGCCCGGAGTCCAGCCATCGAGTGTGCGGGGCCCGCCCCAGCACCTCCGGCCGCAACGGTTGGATCTGCCTGCTGGTGTCGCCGGTCCTTCCCTCGCCCAGAGTCTCCGGACCCTCACGGTTGGACATCACTGCGGTCCAGTGGGTGCCGTCCAAAGTCCAGTAAATCCACTGGTGTTATTTCCAACTTCTGCGGCTCGCGATGGTGTTGATGCTGGTAGTGATCGACCCTGCCGGGGTGGTGTTCGCCTCTGCTGTTGGGCTGGTGTGTGTCGACCTCACGGGGTTGGCGCTGGCCGGCCTGGTCGGGCCGGTGGTGGAGGTCTCCCTCACAGGTCGGTCGTCGGTCGGCTCTGCTGGGGTGTTGTGTGCTCTCCCCGCCGGGTAGTTCCCAGTCTACTCGTCTGGGTTGGTGGTCTCCCTCCCCGGTCGGTTGTTGGCTGGCTCTCCCAGGTCGTTGTGTGTTCCCCTCGCCTGGTCGTTCCCAGTCTACTCGCCTGGGGCGGAGGTCTCCCTGGCTGGGGTGTCGTTTGTTGCCCCTGCTGGGGGGGGTGTGGCTCTCCCCCCCTGGGTGGTCTCTGGTCTACCTCCGTGCTGCGGTGGAGGTCACCCTTGCTGGGCTGGCAGGTGCCCTCCTCGCTGGGTTGGAGTCGATGTCCCTCAGGCCGTGGGTACCGGTCTACCGCTCTGGACCTTTGCCGGTTCAGCTCATGGTAGTGGCGTTGATCTGCTTCATCGGGGTGTCGTAGGCCTACCTTGTCAGTGCATGGTAGGCCTACCTTGTCGGGGTGTGGTAGGCCTGCCTTGTCGGGGTGCTGCAGGCCTACCGTGCCGGGGTGCCACAGGCCTGCCTCGTCGGGGTGTGGTAGGCCTACCTCGTCAGTGCGTGGTAGGCCTGCCTCGTCAAGGTGTCCCAGGCCTACCTCGTTGGGATGTGGTAGGCCTGCCTCATCGGGGTGTCGCAGGCCTACCTCGCCGGGGTGTTGCAGGCCTACCTCGTCAGGGTGTTGCAGGCCTCCCTCGTCAGGCTGGTTTCCTTCTGTTCCCCTCCACCTTTTCCGGAGTTGGTCGATGTGACGTCTACAGACCTGTCCATCTTCCAACTCCACTGTGTAGGATTTCGGGCCGGTTGAGCTCTCCTTCTTGCCTTTAAGCCATTTCGGAAACCCATGGAAGTTAAGCACGAAGACCGGGTCTCCTGCGGCGAAGGCGCGGGGTGGGTGGCTGGCATCTGATGGCACCTCTGGGTTGTACTGGGGGTGTAGTCGATCCAGATGTGACCTCAGTCTTCTCCCCATCAGCAGTTCGGCCGGGCTTTTTCGCGTTGTTGTGTGCGACGTGATGTGCTGGGTTAGGAGAAACTGGTCAATTCTCTCTTGCCAATCGCCGGTGCCCATCTTGGTGAGGGCTTCCTTTGTGAGCCTCACCATCCTCTCAACTTGCCCGTTACCAGCTGGCCTGTAGGAGGCAATCAGGGCATGATGGATGCCCAGTCCTGCCAGGAACGTTTCCATGGGCTTGGAGGTGAGCTGTGGCCCATTGTCGGAAACGAGTACATCCGGTAGCCCATGCGTCACGAAAAGTCTCCGGAGTGCCCTCGTGGTGGCTTCTGTTGTTGTGGATGCCATGGGCACGACTTCCAGCCATTTGGAGAAGGCATCCACCACAATGAGGAGGTACTTCCCACTCATTGGCCCCGCGAAGTCAATGTGGATTCTTGACCACGGGCTGCTGGGCATCTCCCATTCGGATTAGTGTGCGCGAGGGGGGGCTGGTTGAGATTCCTGGCATGGGTCACACTTGGCCACCCAGGTCTCAATGTCCTTGTCCAGAGAGGGCCACCACACGTAGCTTCGTGCCAGCCCCTTCATGCACACGATGCCAGGGTGCCCCTTGTGCAGTGTCTCCAATGTATTCTGCTGGAGTACCCGAGGGATCACGACCCTGTCGCCGCAGAGGATGCAGCCCTTCATTGTGGTTAGTTCTTGCTGCCTCCTAGCGAATGGGGCAAACTGCTCTGCTACCCTCTCCGTAGGCCACCCCCGCAGGACCCAGGAGAGTACCTGTTTGAGAGTTTTGTCCTGTGTCTGCGCTGCCACGTCTGCGGAGGTGACTGGGCAGATGGGGTCATTGTCAATGTGGAATAGTCCGAGTGTGGGTGCGGGGTCCTCCACCAGCTCCTGGGATGGGCATCGGCTCAGGGCGTCGGCATTTCCGATGGTCTTGCCAGGTCTGTGGATGAGTTCGTACGAATACCCGGCGAGGAAGATGGCCCAGCGTGTCATCCTGGGTGACATGTAACCGGGTGTGGGTTTGTTCCTCGCTAATAGTCCCAATAGTGGCTTGTGGTTGGTGATGACTGTAAACTTTCGGCCATACAGGTATTCGTGGAAGCGCTTGATGCCCGCCACGATGGCCAAGGCTTCCTTGTCCAGCTGACTGTAATTTCTCTCCGTGCTGGACATTGTCTTGGAGAAATAGGCGATGGGTGCCTCTGATCAGTTGGGGAGTTGGTGGCTGAGGACTGCCCCAATCCCGTATGGTGATGCATCGCAGGTCAGCAGCAGTGGAAGCGTCTTGTGGTATTGGATGAGTATGCAGTTTGATGATAGGAGCCCTTTGATGGTCTTAAACGCCGTTTCCTCCTCTGCTCCCCATCTCCACGGGACCGCTTTCCCCAGCAAGCGATGGAGCGGCTCAGCAGCTGTTGCCTTTTGTTTTAGGAACACAGCATAAAAATTCAATAAACCCAAAAAGGCTTGAAGCTCCGCTTTGTTTTTGGGGGCTGGAGCTTCGTGTATTGCCCTAACCTTTGCTTTGGTGGGGTGGATGCCAGAGCCATCAATGAGATAGCCCAGGAACTCGACCTCCCGGACCCCAATGATACATTTGTCTCTCCTGACTCTTAAGCCCTTCTCCTTGAAACGTTATAAAACTTGTTTTAGCCATTCAAGTAGTTGGGTTTTAGAGTGCCCGGAGATCAATACATCATCAAAGTACAGCACCACCCCTGGAATGCCTTGGAGAAGGCGTTCCATCATGGATTGAAAAATTCCTGGGGCTGCGCTAATTCCAAATTGGAGGTGGTTACACTTAAATGCGCCTCTATGGGTGACAATAGTTTGAGCCTCCGCAGTTTTTTCGTCTACTGGCAGTTGCTGGTAAGCCTGGGCCAGGTCCAGTTTGGCAAATATTGTCCCACTCCCAAGTGAATGCAGCAGATGTTGCACCACTGGGACTGGGTATGCGCTCTGCGACAGGGCCTTATTTATTGAACATTTATAATCAGCGCAGATGCGCACAGATCCATCATGCTTCATGGGAGTCACAATGGGCGTCTCCCATGCCGCATGATCGATAGGTTCCAAATTGTCTTATCAAGATTGAAGGAAATGGGCTTTCCCACAAATTTCCCCAGCTAACCATCGAAGACTTCCTTGAACTCTTCGAGGAGGGTGTCGAGTTCATCCTGCAGGATCTGATTAACCCCTTTAATCCTGAGCCCTAATGGCTTGAACCATCCATGCCTAGCAGGGTCGGGCGGCTGTGTTCAACTATGGTGATGGGGAGGTTGCCTTGGAACCCGCGGAATGAGGTCTGTAGAGAAGTTCTTCCCAGGATTCCTATGGGGTTTCCCCCAAAATTGACCAGCCTGGATCTCAGGGGTGTCAGGTCCTTCTTGCGGATGTCTGGCTTGATGCACTTGAGGTTTTGCCAATCCATAATGGAGTAGATTGAGCCAGAATCTACCTCCATGGAGCACGGGGTTCCCTCCAGGTGTACGGTCACGTGGCACTTGGTGGTGACGACGTTGTCGTCGGAGAGATGTAAGGTCGTCTGGTGCACCGCTCTCCTCCGGGTCCCGTCGCTCTCACCCCGTCTGGACTGGTAGGAGGACCGTTTGGATGACCTCGCGTTGTCTTCCCGATTTTCACGAGGTCGGTGGCTGGAGGGTTCTGGGGCTGGTTCTTCGGCTCTGCAAGCTTCGGCGATGTGACCCTTTCTGTTGCAACGTCTGCAGGTCGCATCCCTCCACTTGCAGTTTGCCCTGGCATGGTCCCCTCTGCAACTGGCACAGCGCTCCCCCTTGTAGTTTTTTTGTGAGGTTTCCCGCCTTGGGGGTCTGGATACCTTGTGGATGGCAGATTCTTCCTCCGACTCCGAGCCAGCCGTGGAATCCTCAGTTGATGACTGTGCAGTTCTGTGAATCTTGTGGATTCCTTTTGCCCGGATGACTGCGGCTGCCGCCTTCTCGGAAATCTCGGCTGCTGTAGCTTCCTCCACCACGTCCTTGAGCACGAGCTTTTTCTTGCTCAGGAACTTTTTCTGTAGGGCTCTGTCCCTCATGCCAAAAACCACGCGGTCAGCTATGGCATTGTCAACGTGGTCGAATTCACAGCTGGCTGCGATTTGGCGTAGGGCGGCCACGAATTCCTTGATGGTTTCACCTTCCTTCTGGTCCCTCTGATGGAAGGTGAATCGGTTCGCCACCGGTGTTCCCGTTGGGGCATAGTGGTCCTGCAGGATCTGCAGCAGGTCCGTCCATGGCACTTCTTCGATGTCCCGCGGTGCCACCAGGTCGACGGCCATGTCGAGGACTTCCGAACCGCAGTTGGCCAAGAAAATGCCCTTCTTGCGGTCGTCGTCGGCATCCCTGATGTTGTTGCCTCTCAGGAATTGCCGGAATTTCACCACGTAGGACTTCCACTTGTCCTTCCCTGGGCGGAAAGGAGCAAGGGCTGGCAACGTGGCTTCAACTGCTGCCATGCCTCTGGAAGATGCCTACAGTGACTTCAGCTGTTGAGTGACTTCGCTCTCTAGGTTGGCTTCGCGCCACGAGGTTCGTCGCTTGGTTCAGTCCTTCGTCGCCAGTGTTAGATCGGTGCAGGGAAAGGAAGACGCGACCAGCTCTGGTCCAATTCAGCACTTTATTAAAGCACAAGAATAAAGACAAGCGGCTGTACTGCCGGGGTTCTTTTTATATGCTCCGGCAGGCTCAGCCGCCCAATGACAGCTCTTTGAATCTCCCGCCGGAGGATTAGCCAATCCCCGGCGGATGTCCTTATAAGGACATAACATTTACATTTTAAAATCTTACTACAAACAATACATTCAAAAACAATGCTTTTAAAAGATACATCTCCTTGGAGACTTGTCATCATTTGAATGGGGCAAAACAAGCTCAAACTAAGCCCTTCCAAGATGAAATGATTTGTCACCAATAACATTAAAGGACTCCATTAACAAAGATTCCAGTTATATTTCTGGATAAGACTATGCCATACCTGCCTGAATGGATAGATCTCAACAAGGAGCACTTTTTAGATTTAGCCTCTAGTTAAACAGGAGGCAGAATTCATGGCCAGAGGGACATTAGTTCAACTTTGATTTATACACCTGTTGTGCCCTATCTCAACCAGGATGCTTTGTGAGAAACTCATATCTTGATTGCTATGTGATTGGACTGTTGCAGTGTGATATATATGGGACAGCCTTTGGAAATGATCCAAAGGTTCCAGTGATACTCATACTGGCTTCCTATTAGTTTCCAGATCCAATTCAAAATATTGCTAATACGGTTCTGTATGATACAGCAAGGGTTACATCAGCCACCATCTTAACATCATTCATCCAGTTTGGATACCGCAAGGAAACCTGAGAGTCCTTTCTTGTGAGGTTTATGGGACTTGGACAAGATAGCACGCCTTCCCAGAGATTGCCCATATATTATGGGAATATTTACTGAATCCTGGACATTCAGATGGCATCCTCTTTTCTTGCATTCAGTGAAAAGGGGTGTTGGTCCTACCTGAACGCTCCTTCTCATGGTGCTGGGAGAGAGAATCCAGGAATGGGTGTTGCTCTTCTCGTCTGCCTGGAGACTGAGCCTGTCATCATTTTTGGTGGCGCGTCCTTTGCCTGGTGACCTCCCAGTTCGGTGAAGGCGTAGCGATGATGAGGCTTTTGTGGCCTTTGAAAACATTGGCCCCTCCTGGACTGTGGACCACACAGTTGCCAGGGTGTGGCTGGATTCTCTCTCCCAATGCCATGAGAAGGAGCGTTCAGGTAGGACCAATGCCCCTTCTCCATTGTGCTGGGGAGGAATGGAATCCAGGAATGGAACTTACCAAAGCCGGCCTGTTTTATGGGTGAGAAGCAGCATGTGGTCCTCAGCCCCCATTCAGTGTGGATCCTCTGGAGGACTTGCCGTCCAAAGGCCGCTTTGGCCAAAGCAAAGGCATCCCACTTCTAATGTCTGATGAAGGGGGATGGAGAGGACCATGTTGCTGCTCGACAAGCTATAGAAGCCTGTGTTGCCCATGCCGCTGTTGTGTCCGCACTCCTGGTGGAATGGGCCGTCACATTCTGAGGCACTGGAAGAGTCTGAAGCTCGTAGGCCTTGGCAATGCATGCCCGAATCCACTGTCCCATGGTCGATGGAGCAACCTTTTGTCCCACCATAGAGGGCTGGAAGGTGTTGTGACCCAGGCCCAAGTAGTTAATATTAAATGCAAACAGTTCCAAAAATCAGATTTTATTAAAACAGCTGAGAATTAACTCATTTTCAGCATATTCTAAATGAAATGAAAGCAAAGTCCTTAAAACACCAGTCTTTAGTTTATCTCTGACCTTGGGATAATTAGGCAAACTGCCAAAGACTTTTCTTGGCAACAGTTCAGGAACAGAAGAAATAACTACAGCCAACGGTTGTTTTCCAGCAAAGAGGCCAAGAGCCGTTGCTGGTCTTTTAAGCCTTATGGGAGGGGCCAATCATCTCTTGGCCCTACTCCGAGTCGCCCTCTCTGCTTTAGCTGCTCCTGCCTTCTGGCAGCTCTTCTCATACGTGCTCTAGGAACAGGCTCCTCCTGTTCCTCTGCCTCTCTACTGTCAGCCTCTGGAGGCTCCGAATTCCGCACATCACTCCCCGATGGCCCTGGCCCTATCTCTTGCCTCCGACACAGAGCCCTCATCCGGGCCTTCCCCAGCCTCCAGGACTGGCCCATGTTCTTCCTCAGCCTCATCGCTGTCCAACTCTGCTGTCAGCTTTGCAGGCTGCTGGTGGACCACAACAAAAGGAAACAAACAGGGACTCTGTCCTCTTTATAAATTTATTTATTTATTTATTTATTGGATTTGTATGCCGCCCTTCTCCCGAAGGACTCGGGGCGGCTCACAACAATAAGAAACAGTAAATACAAAAGTTAAAAGACAAATTAAAGCAGAATATCCAATAAATAAGGTTAAATGTGGGAATACAAATTCAAATTTAAGAATTAAGAATTTAAAAAGCTACAAAATCAGTTTAGAATCAACCCAGGCCTGCCCGTTGGAAGAGCCAGGTCTTCAAGGCCTGGTGGAAGGTTCAGGGGTTGGGGATTATCCGGAGCTCCAGGGGTAACATATTCCAGAGGGTAAGGGCTCCCACAGTGAAGGCTCTCCCCCTAGGGATCACCAATCGACATTGTCTAGCCGAAGGTACCCTGAGGAGGCCAACTCTGTGGGAGCGAACCGGGCGATGGAAGGCTACAGGTGGCAGGAGGTGGTCTCGCAAGTACTCTGGTCCTAGGCCACGTAGGGCTTTAAAGGTGATCACCAGCACCTTGAATTGCACTCGGAAGACAACTGGGAGCCAATGCAGACCGCAAAGGAGTGGTGTGACATGGGAGTACTAAGGCACCCCCATGACAACCCGTGCAGCCGCATTCTGCACCAGTTGAAGTCTCCGAGTGCTCCTCAAGGGCAGCCCCATGTAAAGTGCATTGCAGTAGTCCAAACAAGAGGTGATGAGGGCATGAGCAACTGTGAGCCACGATGATGGTATTTTCGCCTCTTCTAACTGCTTTATATACTTCAAGTAAGACTTGTCCTAGGCTATCTTGAATTTCTTTATATAATTCTATTAGTAGACCATCAGGGCCTGGTGTCTTATTATTTTTTTGTTTTTGGATCGCCTCCAATAATTCCGACATCCTTATTTCTTCATTTAACATATTTTTTATTTCTTCTGGGATTTTTGGTAGTTCTGCTTTCTCAAAACATCGTAATATTTTCCCTCTGTATGGCAGTCAATCTCTTTATATAATATCTCATAAAATTCCTGGACTATGTTTTTCTTCTCATTTTGGTAGCATATATTCCCCTCTTTAATTTGTAGTTTGTTGATCCATTTCTTCTCTGTTTTTTCAATTTATTTTTTTATTATTTTTCTTTTAGTTCTAGGGTAAGTTTATCCATTTCGGCACATTCATATATCTTCTGAATGATCAATCCCTCTGGTGGTGTATTGCGTTCCTTCCAGTATTGCGCGAATGCAATTCTTGCCGCTGTTAATATGTGTAGAATCTAATATCTTTCTATCAAATTTTGTTTTAAGTATTCCCAGGAGAAATGTTTCCGGGTTTAGTTCTATTTGACATTTTATTGTCTTTTGTAGCCATCCTTGTATCTTAGTCCAGTACTTTTTCACTTCAAGACATGCTTCAAGCATGAAAGAAGGTACCTTGATGTTGATTACATTTCCAACATTTTGGTCTTAAATTTGAGTACATTTTAGCCAGCCTTGCTAGGGCTAGGTGCCAATGGTAAAGCATTTTGTATTGATTTTCCTTATTCTTGCTTTTTTCCCCAGCCCAGACAAATTTCATGATAATTTTATTAAATTCTGTGAAAAAATTTGTATCCAAAATAATAGGTATCGTTTGAAATAAATATAATATTTTAAGCAGGATATTCATCTTAATAGATGCTATCCTGCCTAAAAATGATATTTGTAGTTTCCCCCATTTTTCCAGATCCCTTTTTATTTTTTGGACCAAGGCCACATAGTTATCTTCTTTTAATGATGAACATCTCGCTGATAACCAAATCCCTAAATATTTGATTTTTTTAACAATTTGTAGATCTAATTCCTTTTCTAATTCTTTTTTCTAAGTTATTGTTAAATTTTTAACCAACAGTTTAGTTTTCCCTTTATTAATTTTAAATCCAGCTACTTCCCCATACCTTCCTATTTCTTGCAATAAAATTGGGCCCGATTCCAAAGGATCCTCAATAATAAGTGTCACATCATCTGTGTGAGGATGGGGTTGAGGGTTGTCCCCGAACCGTGAACCAGCTCACAAGCAAACACACTAGGACTGAAATAAAACTAGCAGAGGAGTCTTGTATAAAAATATACTTTACTTCAAAACGTTTAAAAAACACCATATCTTTAAAAAAGGCACATTAACAACAAAGTCTTATCTTGGTTAAATGAAGCCAGGCCATCTCCCTAAATTCCTCTCCACAATACTGAAACAGTCCATAAGAAAAAAACTAACATGACATTAAACAGCTTCGGTGTCGATACATCATCGAGGTGGTAGAAGGGCAGCAGCATAAGCTTCACAGCTAAAAGTCACCTGTGAAAAACAATTCAATCAGCAAACGTGGCTTGAAGCTCCTGGGAGGGAAACTGTCCAGCTCTCCCTCCGATCGTAGCTCCAACAGCAGCAACAGTTCAGATGTTGGCTTGCGTGCTTCAACTCAGCAAAAGGCAAGCCGAAATTGGAGACTTCAAAAGGCTCCCAGCTATCTCAACTCACAGTTGCAGTTAGTTCCGTGGGAGTATCTTTACACAGCTCTTTGGCTCCTTTTCTGCTGCTATCTCTGCTGCAGCCGTCAGGACTCCTTAGCTGAGTTCTCCTCCCTTCTGCAGCTCTGCTCTGGGCTCTGCGTCCAGGTGCTTCAGCACTGGCTCTGCATCTAGGCCTAAACAGCATCTAGGCCCAAATAGCAAGCAGAAAGGTCCGTGCTTATATGGGGAGTTAACCTGCAATTAACTAGGGCGGGGAAGGCTTGCAGTTAATTGCAAACAGGAGATGGCTTGATTGGGTCCATACTGTTTGTGACTGATCAAGTAGCTACAGCAATTCTGAAAACACTTGTGACAATCTGGAAAGGCCTACGCTTTATATTCCTCTCTTCTAATCTTTAATTCTTTTATCTCACAATTTTTCCTAATTCTGTTTAATAGGATTTCTAATATGAAAATAAATAGCAGTGGTGACAGCGGACACCCTTGTCGTACCCCTTTCCTTATTTGGAAAGTATCTGTAATATCCCCATTCATTATTACCTTTGCCCTTTGTAGTTTATATATTGTTTCTATCATTTTCTCCAATTTAATTCCAAACTTCATTAATTTAATTTGCTCAATCATAAATTACCAGTTTAAATTGTCAAAGGCTTTTTGGGCATCCAGAAAAACGAGGGCCATTTGTTTTTCTGGATGTGCTTCATAATACTCCAGGGTATCTACAATTATTCTTATATTGTTCTTTATTTGTCTATCCGGGAGAAAACCGTTTTGATCTGGATGTATAATAGCATTTAATATCTTTTTCAATCTTTCTGCAATTATATTCATAAAAATTTTATAATCAGCATTTAAAAGGGATATCGGTCTATAGTTTTTAATCTGGCTTTTATCTGTACCTTCTTTCGGAAGTAGTGTAATATATGCTTCCCTCCACGATTCTGGTATCATTGCCTCCAATAAGACCTCATTGCAGATCTCCAATAATGTTGGTTTTATAATTTCATCTAATTTTTTATAAATTTCTCCTGAGAAACCATCTGGACCTGGGGTTTTATTGTTTTTGAGTCTCGAAATTGCCACTCTTAACTCTTTTACTGTTATTTCTTTATTCAACATTTTTCTTTCGTCCTCCCCTCTTCCTCCCTTAAATAATTCTCAATCCTTTCTATTGGTATATCTTATTTATTATAAAGGTCTGTATAGTAGTCTTGTGCTATTTTCATTTTGTCCTCTTCTTTGTTCTACATGTTCCCCCTCGCATCTTCCAATTGTTGAATAATCCACGCCTCACTTTCTTTTTTCAGCCAACCACCTACACCTTTCAAGGGGGTTATGATCTGTCCACGTGTTGTTAGTTTATATGCTAACCATCTCCCCAGTTTGTTGGCATTCTCAAAAAAATTTTTGTTAGTCCTTTTTAACTGTTGTGCCAAGTCCTTTTCTCAAGTAGATTCAGTTTATGTTTAATTAAGTCCATTTGTTGTTTTATATTTTTCTTTTGTGGCTCATCTTGTAATTTCTCCTCCAATCTTTTATATTCTTCTTCCAGGCATTTCCATCTTTGCTTTTTTATTTTATTTTCCTTTGCCATATAAGATATGGCAACTCCCCTCATGTATGCCTTTGCCATATCCCATAAGTTTTGTAGGGACCTATCTTCTTTTTTGTTTTCTTTAAAAAAGAGACTTAGTTGTTAATTTAAATTCTTCATCTTTTAAAATCTATCTTGTTAATGTCCATCTTGCTTCCCTCTTTTTCCCTGTCAAACTAATTTTCATAGGATTATGGTCTGCCCAAAAATTTGTGTCAATTTCCACTTCTTTCACATCCGATTGTAATTCCGTTGACATCCACATTATATCAGTTCTGGATTATGATCTGTGTCTGTTCGAATAATACGTAAAGAGGAATTTGGCCCTCTGTTCCTGCTGCAGACAGGCTGGAAGCTGTATTAGAGAAAGCTTCAGTTCTGTCAAGTGTCTCCATATGAATTGCAGAAAGCAGCTCTCTACCGCCACCTGGTGACCATGCGCGATAGCATATTGGCTGCAAGAGACTTGGTTCTTTGCATGGCTCTAACAGCTGTTCCTCTGGAGGTGGGGAATGACAGCTCCTCCCTTAGGAGGGCTTCCCAGGCCCTGGCTTTTTCCAGCCTTTTCGGCTTCGGCCATTTGTTTTTCAATGGCCTTTTTTTTTTTTTGGAATTTTTTATTGTATTTTTATTGTTAAAGAATAACAGGAAAAAAAAACAATACAAAAATCAATAGTAAAGAAAGAAAATTTTTTTCCTCCCAACGTGCTATACAAATGGAAAGGAAGTTTTAGGAAATTAAAGTCTTCAATTCTTCCAGAAATCTGTTTGATAAGGTATTGGCGCCGATTCATCCAATCTCCCAAGTGCAAAGTCCACAAATGGTTGCCAAGTGTTCCAAAAAACTTTTTCTTTATATATACCACTTCTAATTTTAATATCACAAGTCAATTTATCATTTAATGCAAATTTCCATGTTTCATTATACCATTCTTCTAATTTTAAGTCAACATTTAATTTCCAATATCTAGCAATTATAATTCTCCCCATTATAACCAAAATCCTCACCAATTCTCTTTCTCCAGTTGTTAGTGTTGTTTCATTCAATATTAATAATAATATGGTTTCCAATTTCAATTTGACCCTCTTCTTAATCATTTCAAATATTTCATTTTCTATCCTAGAC
This sequence comes from Pituophis catenifer annectens, assembly GCF_029215685.1. Classification (NCBI taxonomy): domain Eukaryota; kingdom Metazoa; phylum Chordata; class Lepidosauria; order Squamata; family Colubridae; genus Pituophis; species Pituophis catenifer. Next base: position 69,181,372 of record NW_027256883.1, read on the forward strand.
CAAAAAAGTTCAACCCCATTACATTTACACCACATATGAGCATATGTCCCAAGTTCCACTTTATATCTCCAACACATTTTATCCACTTTATTATCCATTTGAAAAAGTCTTATTGGGGTCAGATACCACTTCCAGGGAACTTTATAATTATGTTCTTTAATCCTTATTGATAATGTCCTCATTATTCTGCTAACCCAGTTCATATTCCAATTTTGATTAGAAATTTCAATACCCAGTTCTTTTACCCAATTCTCTTTCATTACCATTTGTGAATTATTATCAAAGTTAATAATTTTATAAATTTTGCTAACTAATCCCTTTGGCCCAATTTCATCTTTTATTATTCGAGATGTCAAATTTTCAAATTCCGTTTCCTTTCTACTCTCATCATTCCTTTCTTTACATTTCCTATTCCATTTATTCATTTGAATTCTTTTGAACCAATTAATGTTTAATTTTCCATAAATTTCCTCTTTCCTCATTTCATTTTCTGTAAATTTCAACCATTCACTAATTGTTTCCACTTTCTCTTCTATTATAATCCTCTCTGTTACTATTTAATTTCATTGGGCAATTCTCTTTCAGTTTACCTAAATACAATAAGTCTGGTATTAATTTTTTTGCTACTCTGTCCCAGTTTTTAGTCAAACTATTTAACCAATAATTACAAATTTTAACCTTACCTTTAAAATTTTCCAAAAACCATTTGTAACCAAACTTCTTTATTTCCTTCATTTCCAAACTACCCCAAAGTTCAACATCTCCTTTTAAAATTTTTACTACTGTTCTTATATTAAATGCTCTATAATAGTTTAATAATTTTGGAATTCCTAAACCACCTTGTTTTTGGTTCTGATACCACATTTTCTTAATCTTGATTTTTTATCCCCATTACAAAATTATCTATTTTTTTTTTATATACTTCAATGTCCTTCTCAGTTAGGTTTAGGTTTAGGTTTATTTGATTTGTATACCGCCCTACTCCCGAAGGACTCAGGGTGGTGAACAGCCAACAATAAAATACATAAATACAAAAAATTTAAAAACCAGATAAAATCAAATTAAATCATTTTGGCCCAGACAGATTAAAACACCCCAATAATTTAAAAACAGATTAAAATTTACATATTTAAAAAGGGAGGAGATTAGGCCAAGCCCGCCTGATGGAATAAAAAGGTCTTCACAGCACGGCGGAAGGAGCGCAGATCCGGGATCCTCTGTATCTCCGGGGGGAGCTCATTCCAGATGGTAGGTGCCCCCACAGAGAAGGCTCTCCCCCTAGGGGCCGCCAGTCGACACTGTTTGGCTGACGGCACCTGGAGGAGTCCCTCTCTATGAGAGCGTTCTGGCCGGTGGGAGGCTATTGGTGGTAGTAGGCGGTCCCGTAAATAACCAGGTCCTAAGCCATGGAGCGCTTTAAAGGTGATAACCAAAACCTTGAAGCGCACCCGGAAGACCACCGGGAGCCAGTGCAGCTCGTGCAGGAGGTGTTACATGGGAGCGCCATGTCGCTCCCATTACCACCCGCGCGGCCGCACTCTGCGCCAGTTGGAGCCTCCGGGTGCTCCTCAAGGGGAGCCCCATGTAGAGAGCATTACAATAGTCCAGGCGGGAGGTGACGAGGGCATGAGTGACCGTGCGTAACGAGTCCCGATCCAGAAAGGGACGCAACTGGCGAATCAGGCGAACCTGATAAAAAATCCTCCCAGTCACGGCCGTCAAGTGCTCTTCTAAAGACAGCCGTGAATCCAGGAGGACGCCCAAGTTGCGAGCCCTCTCCGTGGGGCCCAATGATTCGCCCCCAATAGTCAGTGATGGTGTCAACTGACTATATCGGGACGTCGGAAACCATAGCCACTCGGTCTTGGATGGGTTGAGCCTGAGCCTGTTCCTCCCCATCCAGATCCGTACGGCCTCCAGGCACCGGGACATCACTTCAAGGGCATCGTTGGAGTGATCCGGGGTGGAGATGTACAGCTGGGTGTACTGATGGTACTCCACCCTGAAACCACGGATGATCTCGCCCAGCGGCTTCACATAAATATTGAACAGGAGAGGCGAGAGGACCGACCCTTGCGGCACCCCACATATGAGGGGCCTCGGGGTCGACCTCTGTCCCCCTGTCAACACAGACTGCGACCGGTCAGAGAGAAAGGAGGAGAACCACCGCAACACAATGCCTCCAACCCCTAACTCTTCCAACTGGTGCAGCATGATACCATGGCCGATGGTATCAAAAGCCGCTGAGAGATCTAACAGGACCAGGACAGAGGAGCACCCCCTGTCCCGAGCCCTCCAGAGATCATCAACCAACGCGACCAATGCCGTTTCCGTGCTGTACCCGGGCCTGAAGCCCGACTGGAACGGATCCAGATACGTCGTTTCATCCAGGTGCTGGGGGAGCTGTTGTGCAATCACACTCTCAACAACCTTCACCTCCGCTGGCCCGTGATCACCAAAAAACCAGCAACACGAAAGATTTAGCTATGTAACTTGGTTTACTGAGGGATAACAGCTCAGCCAGGAGGCCAGAATGCACAGCAATGCGAAGACGCGGCTATCAATGGTCACCGGCAGCGTCTTTTTATAGATTAGGCCAATGCCGGTCAGCTGGGCACAGTTAAAGGTCCCGCTGTTTACTTCCGGGCACGCACCATTGACGTCATCACTACTGGCCCAGACTCCTCGGTCGCCCTCTGCCGGCATCGTTGCTGCATGCTCGTTGTTCGTTGCGCCGCTCAAGCAGCTACTCGCGAGCCCTGCTAATTCCCCCCTGTGCGCCCCAGACTCCTAATCGCTCCTCGCACCCCCATCACCATCACCCTGTGCCTTCCACACCTCCCACACCCGTACCAACCCCCCCCCGGGCAGCTGCTGTCTTTCCGTTCTTTCCGTTCACGAACATGGTGTCAAGTGCTGCTTGACGCTCGACAGGCGGCTCCCCTTACCAAGTATCCACCTAGGGAAGATAGAAAAGAAACATTCATTATCGGTTACGTTTTGGCTTTGGTTGCGGTTTCTGGGTTTTTTTTAATGGTATTTTCTTAATAGTTTTGGGGCATTTATATCGGGTAGTGGAACCCAGGACGCTTCCGACTCGGGATACCCTGTCCACCTGACTAAATACTGTAACTGTCCTCTATGGTATCTGGAGTCAATGATATCATTGATCTCGTAATGCGATCCTTCTATTGGTCCGGGGAGGTTTTGGGGTACAAAGGGGTTGCTAGCCGGTTTCAGTAAACTGGAATGGAACACTGGATGGATTTTCCCTAGCGAAGGTGGTAGTTTTAGTTTGACTGTTACTGGATTTATGATCTGTAGTACGGGAAAAGGACCTATATATTTGGGGCCTAGCTTTCGACTTGGTAGTCGTAGTCGTATATATTTAGTAGAAAGGTACACCTGATCCCCTATTTTGAAGGATGGACAGGCAGCCCGTTTTTTATCCGCTTGTTGTTTATATTCCTGTGACGCCCTGTCAAGGGCTTCTTTTACCTGTGGCCATACTTTCTGTACATTATGGGACCAGTCCTGGGGAGTCGTGTCTGCTGGGGTGTGGAGTTCCAACTCTGGGATGGCAGTAAATTCCCGCCCCATAACGACCTGGAAGGGGGTGTACCCCGTGCTACGGTGTACCGAATTGTTATAGGCAATCTCAGCAAAAGGTAACAAGTCTACTCAGTCAGTTTGTTGATATGACACATAGGAGCGTAAATACCACTCTACCATGGCGTTAGCTCTTTGGCAGCCCTGTTCATACTGGGATGGTAAGCAGAGCTTAGTCCTTGAGTGGCCCCAATGTCATGGAGGAACCCCTTCCAAAACCGAGCCGTGAATTGCACCCCTCTGTCTGATATAATCCACCTGGGTACCCCGTGCAAGCGGTAAATATGGTGTAGAAACAATTTCACTAATTGTCGTGCTGATGGTAGCCCTTTACAGGGGACAAAATGTGCTTGTTTTGAGAAGAGGTCTAGTACCGTCCAGATCACGGTATAGCCCTTGCTGTTCGGGAGGTCTACAATGAAATCCATCGAGATTTCTTCCCAAGGTCAAGTGGGTTCCGCTACGGTTTGGAGCAGTCCTAAGGGTTTCCCGGGTCTTGGTTTGGAGAGAGTGCAAACATGACACCTTTGAACATACTCCTCAACTTCCTTCCGCATTCTAGGCCACCAAAATTGTCATTTGGCCAGGTGCAATGTTTTCAGGAAACCGAAATGCCCTGCGGGCTTTACATCATGGCACTGTTTTAGGACTTGTTGTCTCAACGTAGCGGGGACATACAACTTAGTTCCCCACCATGCTACTCCCATTCGGTGAGTCAGTACCGATCGATTGCTGCATAGCCAGTCATCGGAAGCTGATGCTTTTTGTAACATGGGAAGCCATTCATCATCATGCCGCTTTCTAACGGCACATGTTTCCGTTTGTACAGACGGTATCAAAGCCTGTAAGGAACTAGCTCTTTTGCTTCCATACTGCGGCATTCGAGACAGAGCGTCGGCTAAGAACATCTTCCCTGCCGGTTTATATTTCAGTGAAAAGCGGAACCGTTGGAAATACTGTGCCCACCTCACCTGTTTCGGGGATAATTTCTGTGGCACCTGGAGGGCTTCTAAGTTTTTGTGGTCCATCCATACTTCGAACGGGTGCTTGCCACCTTCCAATAAATGTCGCCAGGTCTGCAATGCCCATTTTACGGCAAATGCTTCCTTCTCCCAAATAGCCCAGTTCCGCTCCGACGCTGTGAATTTCCGCGACGTATATGCACAGGGCCTCAAGTTACCAGATGTGTCTTCCTGTAAGAGGACTGCCCCGACAGCTACGTCGCTAGTGTCAGCTTGCACAATAAAAGGTAGTGACAGGTCTGGATGTTTTAGGACAGGCTCCTTGGAAAACAGGTGCTTGAGGCTTTCGAACACCTTTTGGCATGCAGAGGTCCAGGGCAACACGCGCCCCGGTTTGGGTTTAACCCCGGGTGGTAACAGCCCCTTTGTGCGTAAGAGGTCCGTTAACGGTAAAGCCATCTTAGCGAATGAAGGGATAAAACATCGATAAAAGTTTGCGAACCCTAGGAAACTTTGCAATTGTTTCCATGTCCGTGGGGCCTGCCAATCTAATACTGCCTCCACTTTCTTCGGGTCCATCTGTATGCCTGTGTTTGTAATTCTAAACCCAAGGTAGTCTATCTCTGTACGGTGGAACTCGCATTTCGAGAGCTTCACAAACAACCGTGCCTCCAGTAACCTAGTAAGTACTTGTCTCACTAGCTGGATATGTTCCTCCAGAGAGTCTGAATAAATAAGAATATCGTCCAAATAAACTAACACCCCGCGATATAGATAATCATGCAATATCCCGTTGATTAGTTGCATAAAAACGGCTGGGGCCCCCTGTAACCCGAACGGCATCACCAGGAAATGATAGCTCCCCAGGGGACTGTTGAAAGTGGTTTTCCATTCGTCACTGGAGCGGATACGTACTCGATAGTATGCCTCGCGAAGGTCTAATTTGGTAAAGATCTTCCCAGTGGATAACGTTGTTAACAGGTCAGTTATTAAGGGTAGCGGGTATAACGGCTCAACACAAACAGCGTTTAATCCCCGGTAATCCACGCACAAGCATAGCCCTCCATCCTTCTTCTCCCGGAAAAGCACTGGAGTAGCCAGACGTGATCAACTGGGGCGTATGAAGCCTCATGCCAGGTTTTTGTCGATATACTTTCTTAACTCTTTCAACTCCCTTGGTGTCATTGAATACATCCGAGGTTTTGGCAATTTCGCCCCGGGGACCAATTCAATGCCACAGTCCTTTTCACGATGTGGTGGTAGGATATCGCAATCATCCTCACTGAATACTCGGGCAAGGTCGTTATACACCTGGGGGTATACCTGAGCATCCGCCACCCCATGTTGTGTTCTTGCACATGGGTCTGCTGTTACTGGTAGCCGCAACTTCCGGAAACCTCCTTCCCACCAAATGGTTGGCTCCCATTTATCCAACCACGCAAGCCCGAGGATTACAGGCTCTACCATTTGTGGGACGACTATGAAGCGGATGAGCTCGCGGTGTTCCCCTACCCCCAGGACAACCGGTTCAGTTATGTGGGCGGTTGGTTTTCCACCAAGAATAGTCCTGTCCATCTGTTCAAATCTAATGGGATTGCGTAAAGTGAATATCTGGAGTCCTAACTCCTCCGCCAGAACACGGTGGATCAGGCATCTGGTACACCCAGAATCGATTAGAGCCATCTGTTTACACTCTTGTTTCGTCTTTGGATGGCGTAGGATAACCGGTATCAGAAACGGATGTACAGGTTCACTTACCATGGGGTCCTGGATGTCTTCATCGTCCTCGCTAGTCACCGTGGTTTCGGGAGCACGAGCCATCCCAGGCGAACCACTCACGCTCGACTGTAGTGTCCTCTCTGCCAGGGAAGCGTGGGTTGCTGCTCTAGACCGCTCCAGTGTACGTCCAGGCCTCTCCGTTGGTACGGTGTTCAGTCCCTGTGGTCTTGGGGTGGACATCTGCGGTGGCGGTAAGGGACATTCAGCTGCCCTATGCCCCTCCTGGTTGCACCGGAAACAGCGGAACGGGTGCCTGCCTATCTCACCAACTCCGGCTCCAGTAAACGGGGTTGGTCGGGCGACTGGGACCCCGCCTTTGTTGAACCTGACTCACACCCCTGGGCCTGAATTCCCTAAGGCCGACGTCCAAAGCAACAGCCGCCTTGTACCATTCTGACAGGCGAGGTCCTAAACCGCGGTACACACATGCTTGGCGTATCTCCCGGTCCAGTCCGGATTGGAACTGGTGGATAAGGAGGCGTTCTGGCCATGAGCGTAACTTCCCAGCTAGACTGCGGAATTCCTTAACGTAGTCCTTGGCAGGTCGACCACGTTGCCGCAGCCCTACAAGCTCCCCTTCAATCACCTGGGTTCGGGTCTCGTCCTCAAACCAGGCCTGTAACGCCTCCAAGAACAGTCCGAGGTCTGTCAATTCACGAGCATGTTCACTGTGAAGATCGGCGACCCAGTCCGCGGCCTCGCCTGTGAGTACTGCTGTCACAGCTACTACCATGGACCATTGTGAGGGATATAACCTGCCATACAGGTCCATATGACTAATCACCTGACTAAGGAATAATGCTACCTTCTCCGATGTCCCATCAAAAGTAGCCTGCACTGGAGGTAGGCCCCAATGGTTCTGTGGGGCCCAGAACCCGGGCCCCCGTTGTGGTAACGGATCTATTTGGTGCAGCTGAGGGGGTGGTGGTCTAACCCCCCCTGGGGGTCATTGCCTATCCATATCTGGTCCCCCTCTCTCCCTACTGGGTCGGGCAGCCGACCTTGGTGGTACACGGGCACCATCCCCGCCAAAAGACAACCCGGGTACCAGTATTTGCTGGGAGGTGTTCACCGCTGGCACGGCTCATCCTCCGTTCCAGCTTGAACTTTGGACTGGCAAAACGTGGCCTGCTTTTGGGCCCGGTCCCCTGCCACGTCCTGGTTGACTCTATGCTGGGCGCCCAGGGCTGCCAGGAAGGTGCATCACGGAAACTAGCCTCCCCGAACCTGTCCCGCAGTACGTCCATTGTGGTTGCTCCTGGGCCGGTGGAGTAACTCCATTCTCCATCGTCCTCGTCGACCCATTGGCGTTCCCTCCAGCCCTGGAATTGGGCTCCAGTGTATGGGGGGGGGTCTGCACCCGTGTGCCAGTCAGGGCCGAACTGTGCCACCATCTGTTGGCCCCAGCAGGGGCTACCGCCCCAAAGCCATGCGTGTCTTCAAGTCCCGTCGCCCCCCGGGGCTCGGTGGTTACCTCCTTTGGGGGGTCCCGTTGCTTTGGCCGCACCACAGGCTGCACACCCGGGTCAGACACCTCGATAATCGTGTCCTCTGCAGCCTCCTCCCCCATCTCCTCTGGCAGCCCGTCCGCGGAAACCCCCTCCGCCATAGCGCTCGTCCGGCATGCCGACTAAGCGGTGAGGACATATTGATAGCCGCGTCTTTCTCTCGGCCTCCGCTGGCCCGTGATCACCAAAAAACCAGCAACACGAAAGATTTAGCAATGTAACTTGGTTTACTGAGGGATAACAGCTCAGCCAGGAGGCCGGAATGCACAGCAACGCGAAGACGCGGCTATCAATGGTCACCGGCAGTATCTCTTTATAGATTAGGCCAATGCCGGTCAGCTGGGCGCAGTTAAAGGTCCCGCTGTTTACTTCCGGGCGCGCACCATTGACGTCATCACTACCGGCCCAGACTCTTCGGTTGCCCTCCGTCGGCATCGTTGCTGCATGCTCGTTGTTCGTTGCGCCGCTCAAGCAGCTACTCGCGAGCCCCGCTAATTTCCCCCCGTGCGCCCCAGACTCCTAATCGCTCCTCGCACCCCCATCACCATCACCCTGTGCCTTCCACGCCTCCCACACCCGCACCAACCCCCCCCGGCGGCTGCTGTCTTTCCGTTCTTTCCATTCACGAGCATAGTGTCGAGTGCTGCTTTACGCTCAACAGGTTTTCTTTTCCTCTTTGGTTTTGGTCCTAAACCTCCGACCGTCCCTCCTTCTTCCTCTGGTGTTGATGTATATACTTCAATTCCACCCATTTTGAGTAATTGTGATCTTAGTTCACTTTGTTCTTCCTCTTTTTCCAAAAAGCCAAGCTCATGGAGGTATTGAACCGCATCCATTTCTATTGTAAATATATGCATTCTATTTTTATAGAAAAATTTCATTCGCTGTGGTGGTCTCCAATTATACTTAATACCTCTATCTCTTAATATTTTAGTAATTGGCTTCAAATAATATCCCCATGATCTTTCCTCTCTTGAGATATCTTGGAAGACTTGGACCTGTTTTCCCTCAAGCTTCAGCACAGCATCACCATTTTCTCTAATTTTTGCCATTACTTGTAATTTATCATTAACACTTGCAAATCTCACCAAAACATTTATTATTTCACGTTGTCTTCTAAATCCAATTCGATAGACACTTATCAAATCTGTAGTTGTAAAATTTTTATCCAATCCGAGTTCATTAAGCCATTTCAGAACATGTTGTTTAACATTGTCCACTTTTTCTTCCACTATGCCTCTTATAATAATATTGGACTTCCTAACTTCTTCTTCCAGAGTACATATTCTTCTATCTTGTTTTTCATTTTTTTAAAAAAATTCAGTTATTTGCTTATCAATTTTTTTTGTTTGCACTTTAGTTGTTCTACATTATCTTTTATCACTGTTACTTCTGCTGTGTATTTAGCAAAATTAACATTAATTTCTTGAACTATTTGTTCCAGCTGATTGGATCTTTCCTTCTTTTCTTTATCCATTTTTAAATGTATTTTTTGAAATTCTGTATCCATTATTTCAATTTTATCACTTAATTTGTTTAATGCCAACACAATTTGAGCTGAGTCAATACTAGTTTGAGAAATCTCTTTGACCTTAGATCGTACCGATTCATCTTTAGATGGATCCATCTTAATAACTCCTATAATTTTTTGACCAAATATTTCTATAACCTTATTCACAATTCAAAATCAATGGGTCATCAACTTGTATTTAAAAAATCTGATTCAAACAATGTTGAATTGTTGAAGAGGAAAATCTTTAACCATCAGTTCTGTACCACAAATACTCAGAAGGGTCTTTTCAGAAGGACTTGGGCTTATTTTACTTTCACTTTAAGGAGCCAGAGACGACAAATAAAGCATTAGGGAGTCCCAAATTTAAAAAAGTTGAAAGTCCAAATTATTGAATGCTTGCTTACAATTGCTTCTTGCGCCAAAGGCAGTGTAAAATACAAACAGTGAAATTCCTGTAGTCAAGTTAATCAAGATCAGTTACACTCCTCAGCACCATATTGCCCGCTGCGAACTTCAAACAGCAAGAGTACTTTAGATTACTTTAAAACTTTAACTTTTAGTCCACAATTTTCACAGCGTCTTCAAAAAAAGGATAATTGCTTTCAAATTTTCGGACGATCCCACAAATAAGCCATTTAAATATTCGGCTATTCCAAAAAAAAAAGGGGGGAGGGGAAAGGTTCCTGTTCTCCACGTTTATGTCGACTCCAACATTCAGGCAGCTCTCATGTATCTTATTTTTATCTTATTCAAACATAGCCATAAAACTTAATTTGCTGCCCTTTGCCCTGTGGACGTTTTTTGCGGATCCAGCTCACAATTAAGTTCAAATTTATTGTTTTTCAGACCTCTTTAAATCATCGTTTCGCCGTTTCATCACCCCCTCTGCTCACTTTTATTTCCTGAAGGGAAAGCACTTTAAAAAAGCCTCAGTTAAAAGCAGTTCAGGGTGGCTTACCACATCAATCTTAATCCAACCAAATCAGGAACTCTTCAATAACGCATTTAGTTGTTATCGGACTTTAAAAATGCTGTTTATTTTTATTTTCATCCGCTTTCAATTTTCCATAGAGAGAGATGAAGACAATGTCTCTAAGCCACAGCCCTGGACACGCCCCCCATTTTTCAATGGCCTTTTGGCGCCATTTGGCATCCTTTTTGGCCGTCTTGGAGCCTCTGCCACTCGCAGCGGTTTTCTTTCTTTTTAAATAAATTTTTATTAGACATATTTCAAACTTTACACCACACTTCCACTCTTTTTTTTTTATTATTTTGTCTTATACATCAAACAAACATTAAATCTATAGTGGTCTACATTACAGCTCGAGAAGGAAGTAAAATTGTTCCATTACATATATAGAATAGCCAAGAAAAATCTATTACGTATACCAAGTGACATGATTTATCATATACATCAGTTTGCAACTCGGTTTGACATCCAATTGTACCATTGACTCCAAGATATATAATAGTCTGCGTCCCCTCGTTCTTTCAGTATCATAGTAAGCCGATCTGATTCCGCACAGTTCATTATTTTCTGAATTACTACTTGTTCGGGTGGGCTGATGTCCATCTTCCAGTATTGGGCCAATGCCAATCTTGCAGCTGTTGGTATATGTAGCAACAGGTACCATGTCATTTTGTTTACATTTTGGGGTCTTATCCCTAATAAAAATACCTCAGGATGCATTTGTATACTCTGCCCCAACATCTCATTAAGCCATTTCTGAATATTCTTCCAAAATTTCATTGCCTCTCGACAGGTCCACCATTGGTGGAAGTATGTGCCCTCTTTAACACCACATTTCCAACAGACTGAGGGTGTTCCAGGGAACATTTTGGCGAGTCTGGCCAGCAGTAAATGCCATCGATATGCCATTTTATATGTTTTCTTTATATGCTATTGACCGGGTTAGTTTAATATTCTTAGTCCAGATTTTGTTCCACCTCTCAGGCTCTATTGAATAACCCAGATTTTTCTCCCAGACATGAACCAAAGTCTTTGCACCTTCCTCAGCTACCTCCATAGCCATAAAGAATTTATAGCACTTAGTTAACACCTTTTCATCCACCCCCAGTAAAATCCTATCCAAAGTCTGCACCTCTCGGCTTATTCCGAGTCTCTGTCTATCTCTCATATACTTACTACTAATTTGCATGTATATCCACCAGTCTAAATTCACTCCTTGTTCCTGAAGTGACAATTTTGTTTTTAACTTCCCATTCGAATCTAATATTTCTTTATAATTTTTTCTCTGTGTTATACAAAGTCGGATCGATCACAGCTTCCACAGGTGAGACCCAGAGTGGTACCTTATTATAATATGTTTTCCTAATTTCCATCCAACTCTCAATCAGAGCTCCTCGCACATGATGTTTAGTAAAGTATGCTGGGGGTTTACCTTTTTCCCACCATAGGTGGGCATGCCACCTCTGTTGAAGATCATGGCCTTTGATTGCTAATAATCGTTTCCCTTATAGTGTAATCCATTCACGAACCCAAACCAAAACCGCCGAATTGTAATAATACTTCCATTTTGGCAACCCAAACCCGCCTTGTTCTTTCGGTTTCTGCATCATTTTCAACTTAATTCGATACCGCACTTCAACTCTTTACAGAGTTCCAATATCGGTATCACTCATATTTACATAGTTTCCAATTTTATAGATTGCTATTCTATATATAATATCATTATTTAATTATATAGATATAATCATATTATAATTATTTATATACATAAATAATACCTTTTACCTTTAACTTGTAGCAATATTTACAAATATATACAATGTTTTCCCATTTTAATATCTCTTAAGTAATCTTTATGTATGTACATTTATTTTCTAGCCAATTGTACCATGTATTCCAAATCTTATAATATTCCGTTTCTTCTCTATCTTTTAGTTCCATGGTTAACCTGTCCATCTCTGCACAATCAAGCACCTTTTTTATTATCCTTGCATCAGAAGGAATGTTATCTTGTTTCCAGTTTTGAGCAAAAATAATTCTAGCCGCGGTTATTATATGGAGTATAATATATTGGATTTTTTTACCTAGGTTTTCTCTTATTATGCCCACTAGAAATAATTCTGGTTTCAACTCAATTGTTTGTTTAGTAATTTCTTCTAAACATTTCTTTATTTTGAGCCAATATTTCCTAGCTTTTGGGCAAGTCCACCACATATGGAAGAATGTTCCTTGTTTGTAATTACATTCTTCAACATTCTGAATCTTCAACATTCCGCTGATCTATTCAGAAACATTTTTGCCAATCTTGCCGGGGGTAAATGCCAATGATAAAACATTTTCTATAAATTTTCTTTGTAGGCTGCTGACATTGTTAATTTGTAATTCTTCTCCCATAGTTTTTCCCAATGTTCTAGTTCAATGTTATAACCAAAATTTTTAGCCCAAATTATCATGGTCTCTTTGATCGTTTCTTCCTCCATTTTAAATCTTGAGAAATAATTATATGCTTTGATTATCATTTTTTCCTTCGTCCCCTGTGTTCTTTATAAAAGCCATAATGTTTTAGGTCTTTTTTGTATCTTGTCCAAATTTGCAGATATGGCCACCAATCTATCTCTATTCCTTGGCATTTTAGCTCTTAGTTAGATTTTAATTCCCCTTGCTCATCCAATATTTCTTTATATCTTACTATCTTATTTAAATCTAGTACATTGGGATATATCATTGCCTCCATAGTTGACAGCCAGATTGGAATTTTAATATAATGGTTTTTCTTGATTTTCTCTTAAACATATAGCAGGGCATCCCTCACTTGGTGTCTCTAGAAGTATGAGTGTGATTTGTTTTTCCCTTCCCAAATAAATGCATGCCAGCCGAATTGCAAGTCATGGTCCTCTATTGACAGTGTTCTTTTGTTTTTTAATTGATTAATGAGGAACTGTCAATTTAAATTATCGAACGCCTTTTGCGCATCCACAAATATCAGCGCTTCTTGGGTTTCCAGTGTAATTTATGATAAAATTCCTTCTGATTGGTGTTTGGTGCACAGATTACTGCAAGCAACATTTGTTTTTGACTTGTTGTTATTTCTATCAATAGGATTCTTCCTTCTTCATCAGCATAGATCTGTTTCAATTTCAGCCACTCTTTTATATATACTGCTATACCCCTCTTCTTTTTCTGTGCCAGGGCCAGATGGAGTTTCCCTATTTGGGGAATTCTAAAATACTACCATGTTGTTTCTTAATGTGGACCTCCTGTAGGCAAATAATGTCCATATTCTGTTTCTGAAGTTTTGTCAATGTTTGTTTTCTTTTAGCCGGGGAGTTCATGCCATTGATGTTAATTGGTAACATCTTAATTTCTTCTTCCATTTTATTGTTGGAAGTCTCGATCCTTTCTTTGCTCTTGTCTCTCTTTGCACTCTTGTCCTCACACTTTCTCTATCATAGTGTTCCATGTCCGTCCATTCTCTTACATTTTGATCTGACTCTTTTTCTTCTGATTTCTCTTCTTGGGTTTTGCTTTCTATATCTTCTCTACTGTCTTGTTCTTCATCTGCAGGTAGGTAGTGTTCATAGAATTCTTGCACTTTGTCCAGAGTATCGATTTTAAATTTCTTTTCTTGCCCTGAGATCAGCATACCTTCAGGAATGAGCCATCTGAGCATTACCTTATATTTAACCAGTTGTGAGGGTATTCTTTCTCAGGGCTTGGATCTGGTGCTCCTTTGACAGCTGTTCTTTGGCTGGAGGAGCCCTGTCTGCAGCTCAGGGAGGCTAAAGGGAAAGCCCTATTGTCCTCTTCCTGAGGATTTTTGCTGGTGGAAGGCACCGGAGTCACTCTTTTCCACCATGTCATAGGCAGAATGGGTCTGCAATGGACTGCAGCTGCCGCGGCTTGGATTCGTGCTAATTGCACTAGCCTTTATGTGTGCCCAGGCAAAGCTGGATATGGACTGATTCCCCTGCACTGTCAGCGCAGGTAATGCCAGGGGCCTCGGCTTGTTAGTATGGAGCCGGCTCTGAATAAAGCCCCTCTCCGCTGTGTTGTGGGAATCACAGGGACCTCGGCTCTCAAATAGCTGGAAAGGCAGCTAACCAGCGGACCAGTTAACTGACCTGATTGCTTGCCAGAAGGAAGTATTTACCTTATTCTCATGGTTTTGAAGAGAATCCAGGAATTGATGTGGCTTCTGAAGCAGTTTTGTTTTGAACATCTCTTCTGGCTAAAGACTGAGCCAAACTGGGAAGGTCACCAGGCAAAGGAGGCATCACCAAAAATGATGACAGGCTCAGTCTCCAGGCAGAAGAGAAGAGCAACACTCATTCCTGGATTCTCTCTCCCCAGCACAATGGAGAACATTTCTTTTTTGTCAGCAAGCCTTTAATTCAATCTTTATTATGGTCATGGACGAGCACAAAAAAATTAAACATTAAAATAAAGCAAAACTGAACAGAACTGAACCGAACAAGGCTCATGGTCCATCATTAGGAATGCCTCCTTGGAAAGGCAGAGATGTTGCAATTTTAATAAAATTGTTCTAATCCATATTTGATTTATAGTTATCCTCGATAAGGAATGGACTCAGACCTGTGGGGAAGAGCAGTAGTTTTGCCAATGTGCTATAATGCAATTCATGCATCAGTTTCGATTTTGAGCAGCCCTGCCTCCCTCCTTAGATCTGCATTAGAAACACAGGGAGCTCACCTGCAATATGGCCCTTAGAAATTGGGCATTAGTCCTACCTAAGTGCTGATTCTCAGGGAAGCTGTGGCATCGTCCAGACATGGGTTGCTTCAGTCAGATCTGCCTAGGGACTGAGTCATAGTTTGTTGACTATGCCCCTCTCAGGCTCAGTTTCGGCGAAGATAGGCCAGAAGAAGGTCTCCAACAGGAACAAACTCTGTTGAAGATAGGACATAAAAACAAGTCTCCATCTGGAAGAAAAAACTCCAACATTAGAGACAGTAAATGACAGGCCCTGAGTAGAAGGGAGGGGCTGGATGATGCCACAGCTTCCCTGAGAATCGGCACTTAGGTAGGACCAATGTCCATTCTCCAGTGATGGCTGTGGCATCGTCCAAACATGGGACATACCAAAGTTTGTTTGTTTGTTTGTTTGTTTGTTTGTTTGTTTATTTATTTATTTATTTATTTATTTATTTATTTATTTATTCATTATTTATTTATTTATTTATTTTTATATCCAATTTATATACCGCCCTTCTCCCTGAGGACTCAGGGCGGTGTACAGCCGAATAAAAACATAAATTACAAACATTAAAATAGTATTAAAAGAATATATATAAATTTGGCCCCATAATTTAAGAACAATAACAAACCCATTTAAAACATTTAAAAAATTAAGAAAAAAAAGTTAAGCCAGCCCGGCTTGCTGAAAAAAGAGGGTTTTAAGGGCACGGCGGAAGGCACCGAGGTCTTGGATTCTCCTAATCTCTGGGGGCAGTTGGTTCCAGAGGGTGGGTGCCCCCACAGAGAAGGCCCTCCCCCTGGGGGACACCAGCCTACATTGTTTGGCTGATGGCACCCCAAGGAGGCCCTCTCTGTGGGAGTGCACAGGTCGATGGGAGGCTGTCGGTAGCAGCAGGCGGTCTCGAAGATATGTAGGTCCTATGCCATGGAGCGCTTTAAAGGTGATAACCAACACCTTGAAGCACACCCGGAAGACCACTGGGAGCCAGTGCAGCTCACGCAGGAGAGGTGTTGTATGGGAGTGCCATGCAGCTCCCGTAACTACCCGTGTGGCCGCATTCGGGACCAGTTGGAGCCTCCGGGTGCCCCTCAAGGGCACCCGGAGTAGTAGAGAACGTTGCAGTAGTCCAGGCGAGAGGTGACGAGGGCATGAGTGACTGTGCGCAGGGCATCCCGATCAAGAAAGGGCCGCAACTGGCGTATCAGGCGGACCTGACAAAAAGTGCCCCTGGCCACAGCCGTCAGATGTTCCTCCAAGGACAGCTGCGTATCCAGAAGGACACCCAGATTGCGGGCCCTCTCCGAGGGGGCCAAAGACCTGCCCCCAATAGTCAGAGATGGAGTCATCTGACTATATCGGGATGCCGGGAACCACAGCCACTCAGTCTTGGAAGGGTTGAGTTTGAGCCAGTTTCTCCCCATCCAGATCCGCACAGCCTCCAGGCACCGGGACATTACTTCAAGAGCATTGTTGGGGTGGTCAGGGGTGGAGATGTACAGCTGGGTGTCATCAGCGTACTGGTGGTACTTCACCCCAAAACCACGGATGATCTCGCCCAGTGGCTTCACATAAATGTGAAGCTGCTGGCTTCACATTGGCAGTCCTAAGGGCGGGATGCCGAAGGGCCTGGAGTGACCCCGGCTTGATGCACCTGTTGTAACACTCTCCTTCCAAAGGATGCTTCTGCTGAAGCAAAAACATCCAATTTATAATGTCGGATGAAAGGTGAAGGAGAAGACCAGGTGGCCGCCCTGCAGACCTCCTCAAGGGAGGCCTGCATTGCCCAGGCCGCTGAGGTAGCCGCACTCCTCATGGAGTGAGCAGTGATGCACATGGGCTTGATAGGCCGAGGCAATACAAGCCCCTGATCCAGTGACCTATGGTTGAGGAGGAGACTTTAGATCCTAAAGAATTTGGAAGAAAGGAGACAAATAAGGCCTCAGAGTTTCTTGAAGGGGCTATTCGCTTAATATAAATTTTGAGAGCCCTCCGCACATCTAGAGTGTGCCACTTCCACTCTAACCCGTGAGATGGTCTCAGACAAAAATTAGGAAGAATAATCTCCTGGGCCCTGTGGAAAAGGGAATTTATTTTTGGAATGGATGAAGGGTCCAGTCGCAAGACAACTGTGTCTGGATGGAATACAGAGAGGTCCTCCCTGATAGAAAGTGCTGCCAGCTCAGATATACTCCGAGCTGACATTATGGCGACTAGAAATGCCGCTTTTATAGTAAGGAAACGAAGGTTGACAGTCTGGAGAGGCACAAAAGGGGCCCCAGTCAATGCATTAAACACCTTGGTTAAATCCCAAGTGGGATATCTATGCACAGTTGAGGGCCGTAAGTAACTGGTGCCCCATAAAAATCATTTGATGACTGGGTGCCGTGTAAGGTACCTGACAATACTGTGGTGATGGCCGCCACGTGCCGCCAGATGGTGCTGTGGGCCAGGCCGCGATCCAGGCCATCCTGAAGAAACTCGAGTACCTGCAGGACGGTAGCTGAGATAGGATTAGTCTGGTGGGAGGTGCACCACCTGGAAAAGGTCAACCAGGTGGCATTGTAAAGTCTGATCATGGACCGTCTGGAGATTGGTACAGCGTGGATGATCCTGTCAGAGTAACTGTCCCACGTCAGGAGGGCCCTTTCAAGTGCCAGGCGGTCAATTGGAGCCACTGAGGCTCCAGATGAAGCAGGGCCCCTTGGTGCAGGTGATCCATCCTGAGGGTATTCTCCATGGTCATGAGACGAAGAGGCTGACAAGGTCCGTGAACCATGGTCGACATGGCCAATGAGGGGCCACCATAATGATCTCTGCCTTGTCAGAGATGACTTTTCGAAGTAGTGCCAGTATCAGGTGCAGCGGAGGGAAGGCATAATGTAGGCCATGAGCCGGAAGGCATTGGAACCTTCCACCCTGTGTGTTGAGAACCTTGAAAAGAACCGAGATAGCAGGTGGTTCAGGTTCATCACAAAGAGGTCAATGTCTGGAATCCCAAACCTGCTGCATATGTCCAGGAAAATGTCTGGATGGAGTTGCCATTTGGCATTGTCCACCTGAGTCCTACTGAGATAGTCCGCTTGAATGTTCGCAGTCCCCGTGATGTGTTCTGCCTGGATGGAGAGGACATTCTTCTTGGCCCACTTGCCGAGGCGAAAAGATTCCTCCATGAGCCACCTTGAGCAGGTCCCTCCTTGGCGATTGACATGCACCTTTGCGGTGATGTTGTCTGTCAAAATTAGTACATGCTGATTCTGTAAGGACCATTGAAAGTGACTGAGGGCCAGGTGGATGGCCTTCAACTCTAGCCAGTTGATTGGATTGACAAGGTCCTTGGAGGACCAGGGCCTTGTGCCACTTGGGAGTTGAGGTGGGCTCCCCAACCAAAGAGGCTGGCGTCCATTGTGAGAGTGATTCTCTGGTGGACCGCAAAGAGACACCCCTTGTCCAGGGAGGGCGACGTCCACCAATGAAGAGGTTGCCAGACTGGAAGAGGAACCCTGACCTTGGTCATGGTGTGAGACTGCCGGGCTCGCTGAAAGGGGAATAGGAACCACTGGAGATGCCGAGTGGGAGGCGTGCCCAGGGAATGATCTGCACACATGAGACCATCTTGCCCAGCAACTTGGACAAGGTGGCCAAGGAAACTGATAGATTCTTGTGAATCTGAGATATTAGCTCCTGTATGTCGGTCCTCCTTTTCAGTGACAGATAGACTGCTCTCTGCGCAGAATCGATGATGGCGCCCAGATGAACAATTCTGGTGACTGGAATTAAATGGCTTTTTTTGTAACTCACCATAAATCCGTGTTCGATTAAGTTCTGAATCGTGAGATTGAGATCCTGTAGGGCTTTGCTGCACGACGGTGCCTGGATCAAGATATTGTCCAAATATGCCTGGAGTCTGACTGGCTCCAGTCGCCGGTGCACTGTTACGGTGGCCAGGACCTTTGTGAAGCACCTTGGGGCCGAGGCCAGCCCGAAAGGGAGAGCCTTGTATTGTAGGTGCCTGCCCACATAGCTGAAGCATAGGTACTTGCGATAGGCTGGTAGAATAGGAATATGGATGTAGGCCTCCATGAAGTCTATTGAGACCAGGAAGTCGTTGGGATGAATCCCTTGTAATATGGAGGTTAGGAAGCACATTTTGAACCTCCGGTAGGCAATGTAGGCATTGAGGGATTTTAGATCTAGAATCGTTCGCCACCCCCACCTGAACTCTTTGGTACCACAAAGAGAATGGAATAGTAGCCCTGCCTCCACTGGCTTTTTGGAACCTCCTCTATAGCCTGAATCTGGACGAGGTGTTGAACAGCCTGTCCCATCAGCTGTTGCCTGGTCCTGTTTTTTGAGAGAGGGCACTGAATGAAGCAATTCGAGGGTTGGTAGAGGAATTCTAGGGGAAATCTGAATTTGACTACAGAAAGGACCCACTGATCTGAGATTGAATGTTCCCACCTGTCTGCAAAGAGAGCCAAGTGGTCCCCAATGGGAGGGGTGGGTGGTGAGTCATTTGCAGCCGTGGGATTGGCAATAGCCGGAACCGCAAAAGGACCTCTTGGACTGAGGGAATTGCTTGGGTCTGTCCCGAAAGGACTGACAATCAGATGGACATTTTGGTCCCTGAGGATAGACCTGCTGGGAAGGACCTCCCTGCGATTAGGCACGGAGAGGTTGTTTCCTATAGAAAGGAGAAGACCTCCTGTCAGCTTGTTGAGTAGATGAAGGAAGAATTTTGTGCTTATCCCGTATTTCTATGAGAAGCGCTTCTAGTGACTCGCCAAAGAGCTTTTCCCCAGTGTATGGAGCTGCAGTGAGGCGCCATTTTGCCCTGAGGTTTGCTGGCCACTGGCGTAGCCATAGTAATCTGCTGACACTGCAGATGCCAGAGCTCTTGACACGTACTTGGCAGTATTTAAGGTAGCGTCAGCAGAAAATTGGGTAGCTGCAATAATTTTGTTAATGTCTTGATGGAGACGAGCCTCGCTCGGGGCTACCCTGGCCCTGCAATTGTTGAAGCCAGAGAATAGTGGTGTGGTTGAAAAAGGAGGCAGAGGATGCTGCTTGAATAGCCCAGGCCGCAGCTTGGTGGTTCTTTTTGAATAAAAGGTCAAATTTTTTGTCCTCTGGAAGGAGGCCTTCTGAGGTATCCCCGGTTACATAAGAGGAAGAGGAGGAGAGAGCTGAAACAGGTCTGTCTACTGGGGGAACCTGCAGCATTTGGGTGAACTTGGGGGCTGCAGAGTAATACTTTCTATCTGCCCCGTTCATTGAAGAAACAGCTGCAGGACTTGACCGTTATTTTTGCACCACATCTATGAATAATTGTGGAGCCGGAATAAAGCACTGCTCAGGAGTAGGCTCAGAAAAAAGACCTTGTGGTTGGCCTTGCTGAGCTTCCTGAACTTCCCTGAGGGTGTCATCCTCCTTTAGGGCAGCAGTGATTCGTGCCTTATGAAGTAAGGACTTGAATCTGTTTGGGGGGGGGGAAGCCCTGTAAAGGCAGGTGTGTCTGGGATCACCCCCTCATCATCTGAAAAATCAGAATGATGTTCCTCTTCAAAGGCAAAAACCTCACTGCCTCTGGAAGTGTCTGGTGAATGGGAACCAGTCAAGCTGGCTGAAGTAGAGCCCTGAATCTGAGCAGACTGCTCTGGAACTACTGATCCAAAATGATGACCCTGGAAGACAGTTGCCATGTGAGAGGCAATGGCCTGGTCAATAAGAATTTGCAAACCTTCTGGTAAGTTCTTAAAAGGATCAGCTGTAGGTCTGTCTATTAAAGGAGACCATCTTGCAGAGGCTGCCACTGCTGAGACCCTGCCACATTCAGGAGGTGCAGATGGAGCTGACAAGCAAAGGGATTCTGTGTTGGGCCTTGCTCTCTATGAGTCAGCAACACTGGACCTATGGAAGTCTCTCCTTCCCCTTCTGGGGACTAAGCCTGATTCGATGGGGATGGTGCAGGAATCTGATGAGAAGGAGTACTAGTATGGGAACAGACCTCCTTGGCAGCCAAATTGAAAGGAGCTTTGGAAACCTGCTTTTCTAATGACTTGTGTCTTCGTTCAAGGTCTTTTGCTTCTGCCTTAGAAATATGTTTGCGTTTGCAAAAGGCCTTTTTCCCAGTGGAAGTCCCAGCTCCCTCCCTGTGGGAAGAGTGATCCGCCATTTTGAATCTGTACTCACTGCAACCAAGATAGCGACTGGAGGTAGATGAGTTTCACTTTCATCACGTGGTGGGTTAAACAGTGGCAGCTGTGCCAGTGAAAAACTGGGCTAGCCAGCCCACACATGAGCAGGGCGGATGCTGCTCAAGGGGCAGCTTGTCTAGGTAAGGACCTTGGATCTTGCTAACTCCCAGCATCTACGGCCGCAGTCGAGTGAAGACCAGCAGGCTGTTCAAATGCCACATGGAGAATGCAGAAAAATTTGTGCACCACTCGGCTTTTAAATGCTCCATTGGTGGTTTAGCAGGAAAATGAGGCCAAATTGCTTCCAAGCCTCTTCTCTGCTCGTTGGTGGCAAAGCGGCAAAAAATCACTTTAAAATTGCCATGGCACTTCAAAGAGCCACCCTACAGCTGATCAGCAGTAAAAGGAGCTGTGGGCGGCTGCGGCCAAAAGGCATGAGCCTGGAGCTGCTGCCAGGCTTTGCTGCCTAAAGGAGGTAGTGGATAGCCTTTGGGGGGCTGTCTCTGCCTCATTGGTGGTTTAGGAGCCCAAAGAGTGCCAACCATAAAGAGAAACAGCCACAGCAAAAAAAACGCCCAAAATGATGGCTGCCTGGAATGAAGAAAACAACCTGGTAGACCAGGACACTCCAAATGAATGCATAGACCAGTAGACTCACAAAATAGTTGAAATAAGCCTGGTAGACCAGTACCCTTACAAAAACTTTAAAAAAAAAAAT
Organism: Pituophis catenifer annectens; assembly: GCF_029215685.1. Lineage (NCBI taxonomy): Eukaryota > Metazoa > Chordata > Lepidosauria > Squamata > Colubridae > Pituophis > Pituophis catenifer. The sequence continues at coordinate 69,203,342 of NW_027256883.1, forward strand.
GGTCAAAAACTCAGTGACTCTGAAGAATCGAACAGACATGGGCTGAGAGAGCCAGATCTGCTGGAGATGTTTCTCTCAGGCAGACTGAGTCGAAACTGAGCCTGAGAGGAAGGAACGAGGCCCATGGTCAAAAAACTATGACTCAGTCCCTAGGCAGATCTGACTGAAGCAACCCATGTCTGGACGATGCCACAGCCATCACTGGAGAATTAGACTGGATCTTTTCAAGAGGGGCAAAAGAGGAATACTGGACACCGAAGAGTAGTTATGCACGAGCCTTTGTTGAAAATAGCTTAAGTGCTGCTAGTAATATACTGCACTCCTCTAGTAAAATAGAAAGATTGGATTGTAGCCTTTAGGGGTTTTTGGAGCATTTTGTATAGCATAGTTTTGATGTGCACTGCGTTTTGTGGAACTATGGAAAATCATGCCCAAATATTTGAAGGTTGTAACTTGTTCAATATTCTCCACCATGCATACTGTTGAGGTTGCAGCAAAAATCAGAATTTTGATTTTACTAGGATTGATTTCTAAAGCTTCCTCTTAGCAATACCTGGTCAAGGCATTCAGGGCTTGTTCGAGTCCAAATAATGTTTGTGACAGAAGTATTATGTCATCTGCATAAAACAAGGTAGCAATATGCCTGTTTGCTAATTTTGGTGGTTCGGTGGTGTTCGAATTAATTCATTTTGGCTACGAGTGAATTTATATATAAATTAAAGGGGCATCTCTGCCTCACTCTTCTGTGGGCTGGAATCTCATTGGTATAGCAGCCTTGCATGCTGCAATGCATTTTGAATCTTAGAGAGGTTATGCATGAACAAAAGTAATCATCTGTCAATGGTGATGTGCAGGTTTGTCCAGAGCCCTTGCTCTAAGAAGCGAGCCTTTAACTATAGCCTATTGGTATACAAATACATACATTTGTGTTAATCATACTTCTATCTGATCATTTGTATCATCTTTGGTTAGTTTACTTTGCTGAATACCCCACAAAATCATAAGATTAAAATGGTTAACAAAATATAATAAATAAGCCCAAAGTTCTGGTTTCAGATAAATGTCCTCAGTAGCTTAGGATCTGCTTCTGTAAGTTATAAATTACATTTGCATGTTATAAGGAGAACAACTATGTTCTTCCAGCAAATTACTCAAGACAAAGATATTAAGTCCTCAATGTTTTTTGTGATTTCTGCATTTAAAATTTATAATTGCCTTAGAAGAAATTCAGTCTAAGCCTTTGAGAATTATTCCATGTTGCTCACAAATTTGCAAAGGCATTCTTTGCAAGAGCTTGGCTGTGCCTCATAGAGGCCTGTATGAGACTGTCATTTGAAATAGCAGCTGAAACAAATATTTGCCAGATATAATCTTTTTAAATTAAATTAAAAAACAAACTTCATGTCCACTTACCTGTTCAGGTCTGATCCTTGCTTTTATGTCGCACTGTACCAAATAATACATTCAATTATTAGCAAGAACCCCTCCCCCCTCCAGCTCCAAGTTACAAACAATTCATAAACTTTATTTGGTTAGCACCTCAGCCTTAAAGATTAATAATATTTTTTTCTCATTTGATAGCGATTTTGTTCTGGGTGATTTTGTGCTTCATTTTAAATCTTTTTTTTTTATAGAAAATAATTTTTATTAAATATTTACAATAAATTGAACACACAGTAATGATTGAAAAGCACATTTTAAATCTTTTGACAGTGGACACAGTTATAATAGGCATGCAGACAGAAGGGCCTTTACAACAGGTTGGCTTATTAACATTTTATTTGTCATGTTTTAATGGAGTCAGTTTAAATAAAAAGAATAATTAACATGGTGAATATAGAAAGCAGAGGAGCAATTAGTACAGTTTTTTCTATATACCAAGGAGCACAGAAAAAGCTAACCTTGCGTGTAATGCGGCATTTGTCCAAGAAAGGAACAAACATTAGAATAAACTGTTTCCTTGTTGAGCATCGAGCCTAAGACCCATTTCAGAAATGGCAAAACTCAAATCATAAAACAATGTGAATCTGTGTTTCATACACAAAATGGTGCCATTGCTATTTATCACAATCGGAATCAATGCTATTTCCCAGGGAGAAAGAGACTGCAAATAAACTGGATAATGGCCACTGTTTAGCACACACCAATTTGCCACTAAGCCTCATTGAAATCTCAATAAGACTTGCATTGAATCAATCATAAAAATCACATGAGATATTCAATGTTGTCTAACATTCACATATAGAAGTTTACTCTTGGAATGCAGAAATGGCAAAGCTCAAATCATAAAACAATGTGAACCTGTGTGTTTCATACACAAAATGGTGCCATTGCCATTTATCACAATCGGATTCAGTGCTATTTCCCAGGGAGAGACTGCAAATAAAATGGATAATGGACACTGTTTAGCACACACCGATTTGCCACTAAGCCTCATTGAAATCTGAATAAGATTGCATAGGACTTGCATTGAATCGATCATAAAAATCACATAGAGATAAAGCTGTTGTCTAACATTCACACATATAAGTTTAACTCTTGGAACATCCTTTTTTTTTTTTTTCAAGATCCTTCCAATTACATTGCTAAACTTCTGTTTTCTCAAACTATACAAATACATGTATTTTAGTTTGTGTTAGTGTCTTGCATTCCATGATTAGCTGAAAGAATACATTGAAATGAACCAAACCACAGCTTCAGTTCACCATTAACACAGCGAATAACTTTTAGCTTTGGAACAAATGACTGGCCCAGTTCTACTTAATTAGATAAAACTGACACAGGTGCACGAGCAGTAAGTATGGTACATTTTTAATTCTTTTATCAAATTTTGAAACCATCGACCCTCCCTCACTCCACAAAGTTTTGGATGGGAATGACATATGTAAAATGCAAGATTGTTTTTGCTCTTATCTCATCTGCATTGTATATCGTGCCCAAGATGGTAGAACGACTGCACCATGTGATACAAATAAACAGAGGGAAGAGTTTATTGATTACCTGGTTGCAGCTGCCATTGTTATTTTTTTTTGTCCTGCCCTGCAGATATCACCGATGTCACATGTTCATCAATTTGGCATCAAGAAAACTAACGGCCTTCATCCCTGTCCCCAGGGCCTTCTCCTTTTATGAGCTCATCAAAGTTCACTAGGAAGGACATACCTGTGAATCAATCTGTGACTTTTTAATTTTGATTGTTTTTAATAGCTTTACACCAGGTGACAGAAGAGTATGTAGACAGAAAACTGACAGATTTCTTGTTATATAATTCAGAAAAGACTTGGGACTCTGTATCAAGCATACATATAATGTGCAAAATGATGCTACATTCTGGGAAGCAGTATTATTCGTACCAAAGTTGTACCCAGCAGCATCACTTGTGGGACAGTGTTAGCTGTATCTCAGGATGTCAGGAAAAAGTGGCTTCCCGGTTTCCCTTTGAAAATACACACACACACACAAAGCTTCCCTAACGTATTCTACTTTACTGAATCAAAGAAAATCTTCACACTTAAAACAAGTAACCCTAACTCTACCATGGCATGGGACTGAGATAGTTGATGGTCCAGCTCTCCCTAGTTACATCTACCTGTTCCATCAGATTAGAATCTCAAAATTCACATTTGCAAACTTTATTCCAGGAGGAATAAAAGACTGGTTATTAGTTTTGATAAACAGAAATGGTACCTATAACCGTTTTTGAGGTGCATGAAAAAACAAAACAAACCCCTGACATTATTAAGCATGTCATGTCAGCATGTAAACCCTGTAAGGCAAACATTGTGTCTGTGGTTAAGTGAGAAAACCTGAGTCCAGTTACTCTGAATACACTGAATACAATTGGCATTATTTCAAGTACTTGCTTCTACCACGTACAGCTAGAAGTGGTTTTTTTTTTTCTTAAAAACAACAACAAAACAAAACAGATGTTTATTGGTAAGATCTTGAATTCAAGGACTGAGCATTGCATGTTAATTTTTTTTTAAGGGCAAAAGCCCAGTTGACAAATACTACAACAATCCTAAACCCTGTTTGATATATGCTGCGAAGAACAACAGCAGCCACAAAAAATGAACAATAAGGCAACCACTGCATACAGCTGAATGGTAGGATGTCATGGGTAGGAAGGGAATAAGCTACAAATCCACTTGTGAGCTTCTCAATACTGAACAGATCGTTAAAAGCCATTTACCTATTCAAATGCTACTAGAAAATAAATAAAATCAATGAAGTTCTTCATCCACATTTAAGCCTCCAAAAAAGCTTTTCAAGAGAATGGAGCCATCAACTGTAGGCATCAGGAGGGTTTATTTTTAGCAACTGTGAACTATTAAAGAGATTTTTCTACACCTTCTGCTCAGCAAAATTAAAAATTTGGAGCACAGCATCAAGAACGTTCAACGAAAGTGCACCATGGAGTCCAAGAAGAAGCTAGGTGTCATAATCACGATCATGATCATTCTTCTTTAGCACCAATTCAAAGTTCGAAGTCAATATATTCTAGTTCAGTTTTAGCTACAATTTTGATGCTACTGTCTGGGCTGATTTATACATAATTCAAGCAGAACTGTGAGCGTTCATCAGATGTAGCTGTTAAAGAGGAAAGTTGGGAAAACAACACTAATTACAAAGTTTTTGGTCAAACCATTAAGCACAACAGTGAGACTGTAATAAAATATAATCCCTGGAGCTACATCGGAGTTCGGTAATTAGTTTCAGTTGATTTTTGGTGCAAAAAAAAAAAAGGCAAACAAGAGGGGAAAAAAAGGTCCATTTTAATGCCAACTGATTTGTTTCTTTAAAAAAATGATATCAGATGAAGATTTGTAACAGATGCTCCTCTTTTTTATATTAAGGAAAAACAGAAGGGATTTCCATAAACATTTACAGTTATGCACTAATCTGGCAAAATGTTTTCATTTTTAAAGAAGCTTGAAAACAGACATAAGATCCAATGCCAATTTCATTTCCTGATTATGTTTAAGTTGGTTGATGAAGCCTCTATATGGACCTTATCCTGTGGGAGGGTGACACCACTTAGAAATATTCAGAGTTCATACATAAAAGAAACATATATTTCTATACAAAATGGATACACAAAGAGCAAAGGTTAATTGTTATTAGTGATAGTCTTATAAAGATGTCATTAGCCAACAGTTGATCGTGTTCACCCTTGTGCAAAAGCTAGGCATAATCGGAGTGGAACAGAAAATTATTTCTGTACTTCTCTTCCTCGTAACTCTGCCCAGAAAACGTAAGATGCTTCTTGCTTTTCATTCTCTCCCCCTACTGCCATTTTGTTTTTTTTTTTAAATGTTCTCTGAACTTCTTTGGAAATAGTTTGGGTTTTTTGCTTAGGACATCATTAGAAATGAACTATTTAACCGACGTTGCTCGTCCGTTGTTTGGAAATTACCCAGGCATTTCATTTTAGCTTGCTTCTTCGGCCGGTCCCTTTCGCTGACGTGCAGGTTTCTGCCTATTTCTCTGTGGAGTGAGCAGCAGCGCATCCTGTTCAGCTTCTGGTTCTGCATTTTCGCTATCCCCTTGTTGGGATCCTGTGTCTCCAATCAGCTCTCGTAGGAACTTAAACTTTGATAAGAAGAGCTGCCAGACCACGCACCAACCTAGAGAGTTGCCAGGAAAAACAAAGGGAACGTTTAAATGTTGCACCCCACAGCCGTTGAAAATATACAGCACAATACGAACAAGGGGTTGATGCCAGTGCATGCCACACTCGTATAGAAATAACATTGTCCAAACAAGTTCAATCCTTAGTAAAGTTACAAAAAAACATTAAGTTGGAACTGCAAAACTAAAAATCTACTGTGGATTATCGTATTTGTTTATTGAATAGCCCGAAGGCCTTTTCAAACAAAACAGAAAAGAAAAAGGGAAAAAGACAAAACAGTTACAGAAATAACAATCTAAAAATATATGATATATGACATTAAAATTTTACAATATCAGATTTCAATAGCTAAGTTGCCAAGACTAGATAACCCAAATAAGATAGCTCCTCTCTAACTCAGCTCATCTTTCTTACAATCAATGAAATTCTTTTCGATATAACTGGCTTGTATTGCTGTCATCCTTTTAAGATAGCGAGTGATAGCCCTTACCAGGGGAGGAGAGTCTGCCTTCAACAGAAATGATAATTTATGCCTTATATTCCAGTGGGGAAATTTATTTATAATTGGGGACAGATATTGTTTTCTTACTTCCTCATACAGCCTACATTCAAATATTATATGCGCCGTGTCCTCCACGACGTTTACCCCACATATACATGTTCTTTTGTCATATGGGATTTACTGTGGATTAAAAACTTTGCCTGTGCACTGATCATTTTCTATCTACTTTCTCTCTTTTTAGAAGAGCAATGGTGGCACAGTGGTTAGATTGTAGTATTACAGACTAATTCTGTTGAGTGCCGGCTGCCAGCAGTTCAAATCTCAAAAGCTCAGCCTTCCATCTTTCCGAGATGGGTAAAATGAGGACCCAGATTTTTGGGGGCAATAGGCTGACTCTGTAAACCGCTTAGAGAGGGCTGTAAAGCATGGTGAAGCGGTATATAAATCTAAGTGCTAGTGCTATCCCTGGTCTACACTTCCTTTCTTTATCAGCCAGCTAATAATGTATTTAAGCCTTACTGATCTATTACATTCATGGACAGGTAAACCTAGTCAGTAAATAAGCAAGAAAATACCAATACAAATCTCATCCTTTATCTCTACCAGACATTATCAACAAAGGTATAACTAACATTTTTCCATTAATCATATAAGTATTTTATCAAAAATGGTCAAACAAGGATCAGGAGGCAGAAGGGACAATGAAGAAAAGGATCCCACTATAAGGAGGCCTTCAAAAATGACTGAAAATGCTCCTGTTATGAATCAGCGAGATCATTTCTAAAGAGCTAATTGCTGAAGAGACAAGCCTGTAGGTCCTCCAGGGAGTTGCGCCTGGGTTATAGTCTCATAACAATAAGGTCATCAGGTCAGCATTCTTTCAGCCTGTTCCATGCTACTGGGCTTCTGGAATGCTATTTTGGTGGAAAGAATGTGTGCCATCTTATGCGCTTTAGTAAAAACACAGCCTTAATAATAATACTAATAGTTATTATCATCAAAAGATTAAGGAAAGGAAGCAGAATGGGGTTTATCTTTTTGGCATCAATAATATCCAGTCTCTTTCCTCTTTGCCACTCCTCAACAAGCTTTCAGCTCAGTCTTGCCAGATTTTTTGAATACCAATGGATGTGGGAATCCATAAAAGAGAGGTTTTGTAATGAGGGATGGATAAAGGAGAAAACAAGAGGTAAACTGTATTCATCCGGATGTAAACTTTATGGCTCTAAACAAAATTAATTAAAATTAGGGGGGGGGGAAGGATAGCCAGTATAAGACCCAGCAAATCCAAAAGGGACAGTATTGTTCTCCTATTCATAAGTGACTTATTGAAAAGTCCATGTGGGTATGCATATGCAGCATATACCTCCTAACATGTGGGTTATGGGCAATAGTATGTTGGCATGCCAAGGCAGTTTCTAGAGTAGTTATTCTAGCTTGCACAGTATACGTGAGCATGTTTGGGGTAAAACTGGGCCTTAGTTAGGCTTGTGACATGCTGAACAAAATTAGGTTTAAAAAGTGACTGTCACTGTCCTTGGATTGGCAGAAAATATTGCATGCGGTGTGGAGCTAACTAAATTGGCCATCTAGTCTACTTCTCCTCTACATCATAAAAAGCCTTTTAAGAGTGACTGCCTTCATTAACCATCTCGGTCATAATGTGGCTTGCATATGAAGGCAGCCATTTTGTGGTTTCTAAATAAAGATCTGTAGCTTAGTGAAATGCAGGAACCCAGCCCATGTGATGATCTCTGTTTGCAGGAAGAAGTAGAGGAAGATCAACTGATCTCCAATCTCTTTTCTTTTCTCTCTCCACCCCACAAAAGGAGGTAATTGTTACCCATACAAGGTTCTCTTCCCAATCACTTTGCATGTTGCAATTCTTGCAACATAGGTATGGAAATCATGATCATTTAGTATTTGATTTTCAGGCTATTCAAAGAAAACTTGTGCCAATGTATACATTCAACAGAACAAACGATAGACTTATTTTCCTGGACTGCATCATTTCTAGGTGGATGCAGTGGGTGTATTTCCAGTCTAAGAGCTCTACTATAGTCTATTTCGAGTTTAGTCTATAGTCTATAGTCTATTTTAAGTTTAGTAAATCGATGAAAAGGTGCTTATTCCATCTATTTTATTTTTGATGTTTCTACTAACATTATTCCTACCACACACACACTCCAACTGATCTACCGTAAGAAGCAAGTAGGATTAAGAAACACGCCATTACCAAATTGTGCTGAATATATACTCCGGTTCTTATAATCAAATCTAGACTGACATAGAAGAATCACCTAAGGTAATATCACAAGGAGGAATAAGGAATTTTTTTACTTAACAACCTATGGAAGCTTTACTGCACAACTGTGATGAAACTCTATCGTTAACCACATGAGCTTTGTTCTGATCTACCAGAGCCAGATTAACCTTGGGCTTTTATTTATTTTTTGATTGTAAGAATTAAAAAGTGGCAGTTCCTTTTTAGCACAGCTTGATCAAGAAAGGAACAGTTTCTTGGTGGTATTTTTTTTTTAACCTTCTGGCCATACAATCAAAAAAAAATAATGTAGTTGTTCTAGCTCAGTATTTAATGCAGTTGCCAAGTTGTTTTGCAATCCTCAATTTTCCACTGAGGCAATTCTGAAGTAACCGAAGGTCACATTAAATATCAAGGTAAACGAGCTGCATCTGTTTCACAACTGAATTCACCATTAAGGTCATGGGTGTATTTGTGAAGCTTCAATACATCAGATCAGATCTTGCAATGTTGAGATTAGTCAACCAAGTAGGAGTGGATTAACAAAGGGAGGATTCCACCAGTATTTATTTTTTTATCAAGCTCATATTTTCTATCTTCCAAAACTGTAAATTCTAACTATTCCATTTTATTCTTTTACTAATGTTCTTCTCTTCTTTGGCCTGACAAGGATCAAAGCTCTCAGATAAGGCAATTAAGGATAACTCTTAAAAGTAATAGCAAAAATGAAACAAAACTATCCCAATGGACCCAATTAACTATAGTAATTATGGAGAATTCCCACTGGCAATTTTTTTCCCAACTCATCCCCATCATATTAGAATTATATTATATCCACTTTAGAATCTGGAGTGATCCTCCGGCTAGGTTCACAAATGTACAAGGGAAGAGGCACATGTAGCTCCGATCGTCCAAGGGAGGATAGACTGTGGAGCTCCCATTTTAAATGGATTTCACTCTTGAAAAATCACCTTCATGATATGGTGGAGAGCACAGTAAGCCTGAGAGAGACATCTGGAAGGAACAAGAGCTTCTAAGGGATTATTCTTGTTGATAAAGTCAAAGGGGAAGGAGGAAAGCTAAGAGCAATTCACAATAGGGTTTCTGGAGGTGTGAGGAAAACCAACCAACCGTCTCCATCTAGGTCAAACTTGGAAGAAGGAATAGAATATAAATAATGCCCCCCCCCCCAAATTGACATTGCTAAGTATGCACTTGCCTACAATCCAATAAAAGATGGGCTTGTATACTGTATATCACTATTAGTGGACACCCAGAAAATGTTAATGTTAACATGCGTGCTCTCCTGCAGGAGACACAACAGAAGATTTTGATCAATTTTGTGACAAACTGCAAGAAGCACTAAATGCAGAATTTGGAGAAATGAAGGAATCTGGAATGATAACAGAGATATGCATCAGATAAAACCCAGTATCAGGAGACAGATTAGAGCAGGGGTCACCAACCTTTTGGACCTCAGGGACCACTAAATTCATCATTTTTAATCCCATGGACCACTAATATGATCTGCCTAATGACCGGCTTTGTGGGCGTGGCTAGGTGATCATGTGACTGGGTGGGCATGGCCAACTCGATGTCACTCATGTCAAGGGGTGCCTCGCCAGCCTCTACTTGCCCCTCCCCTGCCAGCCACTCCACATCTGCCCGCCTGGGTTCCTTAGGACCCCAACAGGAAGCAGTTGTTGGAGCTAAGCAGCCAACATGAGAAAGAGTTGGTAAAACAGCTGAATTCAAATTGGATTCGACCGAGAAGGAGGCTCAGCAGAAGCACCTCACTGAGGACTAGGAGCATAGACTTTCCAAGCAGAGGGAAGACCTGCAGGAGTGCAAGACCAGGTACCGGCGCCTGGAGGCTCAGTGGGTTGAGATGGTCAGCCAGTTCCAGGCCATGGGGCAGTCCCACTGGAACAAAGCCCTCCAGCTCTTCACCACCAGTGGCACATCCCTCCAGCCTTCACCCAAAGCCCTGCACCAGGAGGCCGAAGCAGATCCCAAGTAAGAATTTCTGCCCCCCTCCAACCCGCACAAAAAGACCCCAAAGGGGGAGACTCTCTGCAGCAACACAAACGTTCATTGCACGTATCTGGCCCAGGGGATGTAGTTTGAGGACTCCTGATTTAGTGCAATATAAAAAATGCAAATAATTTTTCTGCAGACCACCAACATTTTCTCACAGTGGTTGGTGACCACTGGGTTAGAGTTCTGCAAAGATAATTCATTATTGCCAGGCAAGAAAAACACAGATTCTAAACCTGGACATCATGTTCTATTACTATCATTGAAACCAAATCAACTGCATAAGAGGAAATGGAAGACAAACACAATCCAGTCAGGTCTGTTACATTGAGGTACAATCTTTGGAAGAGGTAATGAGTTAAGTCAAATATGTGAGCTAAATATAGAAAATTAAAGGGAATAGGCATGCATGCAAGTAAGCTATGATTTGGGAAACATATTGTCAGATTATAAGAACTGTGGTGGCACGGTGATTAGACTGCTGCATTGCAAGTTAACTCACTGCTCATGTCAGGAATTTGAATCTGACAGGGTTGAAGTTTGACTCAACCTTCCATCCTTCTGAGGCCGGTAAAATGACGACCCATATTGTTGACGGCAATAATATGACGTTGCAAATCACATAGAGAGGGATATAAGTGCTATTGGTAATACTAAAAATCAATGTAAGGAACAGATTTCATATACGTGTGTGAAATTCAACCTTATGAGCTACATGAAGAAATGTGATATTGTGAAAGTAAACCAAACCTATCTATCCTAACTTTCAAAGAAGCAAAAAGTCAAGCGGCAGGAAGAACGTAGGGCAACTGAACATTAACTTTCAATATCAAACAAGAAAAGGCAAGGAACACTATCTCAGTCAAGAGTGTAAACAAAGGGAATAACGTAATAAGAAAAAGAACATGAGAGATTTCTTTTAAGAAAGAAAATCCATAGCTAAAGTACAAGCTTCCAACAACCACTGAAGAGACGTGATACTATTATGATACTATGATGATATTCTATTCCATTCCATTCCATTCCATTCCATTCCATTCCATTCCAGCAAATGAGATTAAAGGAAGATGAAACCATACTGAAACCCTTTATAAACAAGTTTATAGAATAATTGAAACATTTGTAGAGAAATATATTCAGGAACTAAATTAAAAATTAGGTATGACAGGCATTGAAACAGCTGCTAAATAGAAAAGCACCAGCCACAGGTAAAAACAAACAAGCATTCAACTATGTAAAGCTGTGGAGAAATGGCAGATAAAGTGGAAACAACTCTATGTCAACAAATATAGAACAAGATTTGGGGAATCTAGGAAAAGATTGGTAATAAAGAAGCAAGATGCAAATAAATCTGCACATTTCTAGATGAACTGCAGTCATTCTTCATGCAAACAAGGTACTTTGTGAGATTTAGAGACTTACATGGAGATGAATAAAACACCATGTACTAGTTCTGGGTCACATAAAAACAGATTGCTCCTTTGTGGAAATGATTTGCAAACATAAGCTCACATACTTTGGGCATAAGATATAAATGGATGTTTGGTTTTGGTGCCTTTGAGTCAGTGTTGACTCCATGTGTCTGCCTGGTCCAGTTCCTGAAGTTTTCTTCGTATGGTTTTTCGGAAATGAATTGCCATAGCCTGCTTCCTAAGGCTAAGGAGGAGAGACTGGCCCAAGATCACTCAACTGGTTTTGTGCCCAAGGCAACATTAGAAGCAATGGCCTTCTGGTTTCTAGCCTGATGCCTTAATCACTACACCAGACTGGCTTAGACAGGATGAGGAGCTAGAAAAAACCATTATTCTTGCAAAATTGAGGGAAGAGAAAAGCAGCAGGATAAGGTGGATGGGTGGGATTAAAAAAAAAATAACCAGAATGCTCATAGAAAAGATATGGTTTACTGCTGACACAAACTCCAAGAAAGCAACGATTTTTCTATCTATCCAGTCTCTAGGAATCAAAGCCAAGTTGCTGAAACTTCACTACACCACTGCTGTTACAACAATCAGGAATCCTCAGGCAGAACACGTGAGAATCAGACTTAAAAGCTACTTGTCTAGAGAAGGACACTTTCCTTCTAAATTTTCTTGTCACTCCTTTAGAATCAGTTAAGCATTTGCACCTGGCACATAAGATCATATCATAGGCTAGGAGAAAAAAAAAAAGGAACTCCAACACCCAATTCAATACATTTAAAAATCCAGCAGAAAGGAATCAGAAATGGCAAGCTTCAGTTTAAAACAAACAAACTTTGCTAAATAAAGTTTATCAGATAATTGTCCTCTGGAACTTTACAGCAGGATCTGGGTTTTCCTCTTTAGTCACTTGAAAATCAGGCAATTAATCTTGAGGGATGGGAGGTTCCTTAAGGGGGCTGAGAATAGCATCTAAGGAAGCAAAAAACTGGCCAATCAGGATCCTGGATGATCTGAGTAGAAGTCCTCCAGATGTTTCCAACACTAAATGTTTAGCTGAGTCATAGGAAAATCAGTGAACGTATTAATTTGGTTGAAGCATGCCCAGACATGTCTTTTATTCAGAGAAAAGATCATCTGGATGGGGAAAGTACCCATCAGCATACATGTCATTTATTTGGTTTTGATTAATGTATTATATCATCCAGTTATTTAAAGCATATTTAGCAAGCCTTAGTCAAAATATGTCATAACTTAGTTTTTAACTCTTTTAGTATAACTCGGTGTAATGACACCACATTATTCACTGATCAACCTTTCCAACCTGGAACTAACCCTCTAGATGTGTGTGGGATCAGCAGGTCCCAGGATGAGCAGTCTAATACTCTAATATACGATTACCAAATTTCCAGTGGAACCAGTGGAGGTTCCCATTAATTTCATCTTAATTTCCGCAGAAGATCATTAATAAATATGTTGTTAAGGAAATCCTTCTTTCATCCCTGGGAAAGGACAGTTGATGAAAGAGGTGAAAGGGGATAAATATGGAGAAATAGAAGAGGACAGAAATATACATTTTGGTAAAGGTTGTATATAATAAAACTTTCCCTCAACTCCATACCATCAAAGAACAGCTCACATCCTATTCCAAGGTCTGACTAACTTCACATTAATGCAAAGACACACAAGGTCCCATGTTCTTCTTCTTCTTCCCCTTTCTCCAAGAAATATCTCCTCTTAACAGGACTCCCAAGTCACACCATCTATATATGTAATTTCATGCTGGCTTTATTGTCTCCTATGTAAAACCCATAAATATTTCTGGTGAAGGCTTTTACATTAATGAAGCAGTGATGAGCTTTCAGGATAAATGGCTGTGGTGTACTTCAATTTCCAGCAGCTGTGGCTGGCATCTTTTCAGAGGCAAAGTATAATAGAAATGGCAGCCTACATGCTTCATTCTGGATTTCCATCAATATATGTCTAAAGCCATGCAAAATTATCCTAGGTAGTGTTGCCCAGGTGAAGGCAGGTTTTACATTAAAAATTGCCTGAGTGGAGCTCAGCAGAAGAAGAAAATTTCCTACAGCCCTGGGCAAAAAATTGCTTTGACAGTTGCAAACTCTCAACTGTCTGTTAGCAGCCTAACATAAAGTCTTGCTACTGCAGGTGGGAATGAAAAGAGTTATATTTGAAACACAGCTAGAGGGCAGCAGATTGAAGAAGGCTGTTAAATAACCACACAAAGGTATTTAGAAATAGCCTGGAACATGACTTTATTATTCCACACTATTTGCGGCCCTTGGCACTAAATTAACAATATTCCTTCATATTTAAAGACATAAATGCAAGGTAAAATTAACTGGTATGCTTCACTTCCATTTGACAGGTTTGAGTTTTCAGCAACTAGCTAATTTAGCAACAGAGTCCCTCTCTTGGCTTTTTGTAAGACTAATGCCTTTCAATAAATATTTTAGATAGGTGTCTTTACAGGAACTCTCCAATAACCTCCTTCACCACCCACACAATTCATCTTCACAAAGCCCAAATGAAACTCCACCTCGCCACTGGCCAAATCCTGTTTATTAAGTGACAAGTATTAAAATGCATCCCTTGTTTTCAGAACATTTTCCCCACGGGTAAAATTTATTTATTTTTGCTATTGGATTGAGGAATAAATTTTACAACTCTCCACCCAGGTGGGCACTCGCAAAGCATTACAAGAGTTATGCACTCTGATGTCCTTCCATTGGCAAGGATCAAACAATCCTCAGAAAGAGAAATGGGCCAAGTAAAAAATAAATAAATAAATCTTATATTAGGGAGGGGAAAACATCTGGTCTGGGAGGGCGGGTCTCTTACTCACCACAGAGCATGAAGAGCAAGACAAAAAACAAGGTAGCCACGATGACCAGGAGAGTCAGGCCAATACTTTGCAACATCTTCCCCCTGTCTCCGTGAAGATCTAGGACGGTTTCGGTCTCCCTGACCGTGTGAAGAAGACGGAGGAGGAAGGAGGAGGCGATCGCGACATCCCCACCGGCTACGAGGAAGTTGAGCAGGCAGGGGAAGGAGTGGGGGCAACCGGCCAACTTAGAAATCAGGACAGGGGCTAGGAAAGCAGGAGAGGGGGTAGGAAAGAAAGGGGCGTAAACCCCAACACTTGATGCGTAAGGACCATGATTCTCCTCTCCTCCGCTCTTCCCTTCCAAGAACTTTGCGCGAGCAATCAAGAGGCAGTGAGTTCCAAAGGAGAAGAAGAAGGCGGCAGAAGCAACAGCAGCGGCGGCGGCGGCATGAGTTCCAAGGGGCTGGTATAGACTAGCGAAGAAAACCGGGAATTTTACACACAGGCTTTCTGGAGCTACGAAGCAAATCCGCGGCCGAAGAGGATGGGGCAAAGGCTGGCCGGGTGGACTGCGGCTCCTCCGATCAGAACCCAGACACGGGATCTTCCTTGCCCCGATCATTAGACGGTTCCATTGTTCCCTGCGGTAGGAGGGGCAAAAAAGCGAGACTCCCCACCTCCTCCTGGTGCAGAATGGTCTTTCCTTCTGCCCCGATAATCGGGCAGCTGCAAAATGAACGAGACGGAGGGGGTGGTGTAGGGAAGAGATGACATGGGGGGGGGGGCGAGAGTGTCGTTTCCTGTCACCCGGATGTGATTCGCCGCCGTGCCGCAAATCTATGGAAACTGTAGTTCGGTGTGGGCGCACTTGGTATCCATCAGGTGCCGGAAAGTGGCACAAGGACTTTAATTCCCATCATCCTCTGGGAGCGAAGGCCCGCCCAAGAAGCAGCGTCCTGCTCGCTTCTAATCAATGCGGTCTAAATCTGAATCCGTTTTGAGAGGCTCTGAAAGGCGTTTGTGGCGTGGAGCTTACGAGCTATTTTTGAAAACTATTATTATTATTATTATTAAAACCCTTCGATGATTCTTGTTTTCTTCGGCGCCCGTGTAAAATAAACAGTCCTGAGGGCATGTGAGAAACTAGAGCTGTCACCCGCTAATGCATAAAGCATGAAGGCAATAATCGGGCGCCCACGCGATGACAGCGAAACACTGAAGAGTTTCGATAACTCCCTGCTGCCGTTTCGTGGTCGCTCGCATTTTTGCAGCCCAGCCTCAGAAGCCAGGAATAGGCAAACCGTTTAATTTTCCATTTAATGGAGAAAAGACCTCAGATTTCTGGTACATTCAGAATCCAACATCAAGGCTGCTCTAAAGCACGGAGACTCCGCATACACTTTTTTTTTTTTTTGAAACGATCAGATGAATCAATGTCCATTAGAATGCAGAAAATATAATGCCAAGAGGGACGGTGTGTCAGCACTACACACACACACATATCAACACCTGATGGGAAAGGTGACTACCACCAAATTCTTTGTTATATTGCTATATTGCTCTAAGAAGAAAACTCCAGTAGGGTTCCAAGCAGAGAGAAAAAAGATCAATGGAGGCTGGCTACAAGGAAAGAAGAATTTGGTGGTAGTCACCTTTCTCATCAGCTGCTAAGCGCAACACTCAAAAACTCTTTATTATTACCCTTATGCCCCCCCAGCACTTTTTTTTTTAAGTATACTTTATTAGTTTTATGGTTAAAAACATCAAATCTCTACTAAAATCAGAGGTGCAGTGTTTGTACATATTTACAAAATATACATCAGGTAAACTTCACACTTAAATTGCAGGAAATAAGTATACCCTGACATCATGATTTAATCTTATTGTTTAACCATTCGTACCACTTTCCCCATACTACATGGTGTTTTGATTCCTCATCGTTGTTTAGCTCGTTCGTTAGTTTTGACATTTCTGCGCACTCTAAAATTTTATTTATTAAAATTTCCTCTGGTGGTATGGTTTTATCTTTCCAAAATTTCGCATAGACTAATCTGGCCGCTGTTGTTATATGAATTATAAGTTGGATTTTATCTTTAGTAAACCCATCCCTGATTATTCCCAAAAGAAATATTTCGGGGATAAATCTAATTCCTCTTCAATTATTTCCCGTAACCAATTTCGAATTCTAGACCAAAACCTTTTTGTCTTTGAGCAGGTCCACCACATATGATAGAAGGTGCCGACTTCCTTACCGCATTTCCAACACGTTGCTGAAGAATTAGAGAACATTTTCGCTAATCTGGCTGGCGCTAGGTGCCACCTGTGGAGCATCTTATAATGATTCTCCCTGTATGTTGCTGCTTTAGTCATTTTATAATTTCTGTTCCAGGCCTCTTCCCAATCATTGAAATTTAAACTATATCCAATGTTTTTTTCCCAGATACTTAACTGGTTTCTGGCTATATCCTCTGCCCTGTCCTCGTCTAATAGAAGATTGTATATTTTTGCTAATATTTTCTTCTCCACCCCCAGCATAATTTTGTCTAAATTTCTATACTTTGCTTCTATGCCATATTGATCCCTATCCTTCTGGTACCTTGAATTTATCTGTAAATAATTCCACCAGTCTAGGTTAAAGCCTTGGCCTCTCAGTGTGTCCAGGGATTTAAGGTTCCTGTTTTCATCTAAAATATCCTTATATGTGCCAAATTTTAAGATGTCTCTTCTATTTGGAGAGGTCAGGGTTTCCATAATAGAAAGCCAATTTGGTACTTTGGTGTAGAACCGCTGCCTAATCTTCTCCCACGTTTGTACAAGGGTCTCCCTTATTTTATGTTTGTGAAAATAGGATTTTTTCTTATTTCTTGGGTCCCACAAATGGGCGTGTCATCCTTCTTGTAAATCATGACCTTCTAAGGTCAGAATCCTCCTATTTTGCAATGTGACCCACTCCTTAATCCAAACTAATTTAGCTGCCTTTTGGTAAGCTTCCCAATCAGGGAATCCAAAGCCACCCATATTTCTTTTCCCTTACAATATCTTATATGAGATCCTCACTTTCTTTCCCTCCCATAAAAAGTTCCTAACACTTTTATTCAAATCCAGAAAGAATTTTTTGTCTAAACTCACCAGTATGCTTTGGTATAGAAATATAATTTTGGGGAGGATATTCATCTTAATTGCTGCTATTTTACCCGTGAAAGACAATTTTAGCTTTTTCCATCTATCTAAATCCTGGTGTATTTTTTGTAATAGTGGGGTATAATTATCTTCTTTTAATGATGAATACCTCGAAGTTATCCAAATTCCTAAATATTTTGTTTTCTTCACTACCTGGAGACCTAAAGATTCTTCCAACTCTTTCTTATATGCTTCTGTTACATTTTTCACTATTATTTTGGTTTTTGTTTTATTAAGTTTAAAGCCGGCAACTTCTCCATACTTCAGTATTTCCTGAAGTAATTTTGGGCCAGTTTCTAATGGGTCTTCTGTTATTAGAGCCACATCATCTGCAAAGGCTTGCGTTTTGAAAATTTCTTTCCTAATCTGTTGTAGCGCAGGAATAACGAGAGGCACAAGCAAGCTAGTGACAACAGCTCTTTAATTCAGGGTGAGACTTCAGCAAAGGAACACAGGCAACAGCCCTCTTTATATACTTTTCAGGAGCAACCGTTAACCAATCACAATTCACAGGACATTTGAATTTCCCGCACAAAATAGATACATAACACCCCTCCACTCCCAGAAGGCATTTATCCTATCTATTTACATATTTACATACAAAATCACGCAGGTGACCAGGGCGTGTCTTAATTCTGGTTGACCTGCGCAGTTCAGTTGTTGGCGAGGCGTCGAGCCGGTCAGAGGGATCTCCCGTCTCTCCTGGCTCCGCCAATGGAACCTCCTGGATTTCTCAGAGGCATGGTTATCCCCGGCTGGGAGTGTTGACTCGCTGGGGCGGCGCTGGAACTCTTGTTTGCCAGATAAGTATTCCGGCTTACTCGGGCTTGAGGTAGCTGTGTCAGGAAAACTTTGGAAGTTAGGACTCACTGTGTTTGAGCTTTCGTGCTGTAAACGTCTAAGCAATTGGTCTATGTGTCTCCTCCAAATTTTACCATACCCTATATCGACCATGTATGATTTTGGACCGGTGATTCCTATGATGGTTCCCTCTACCCACAATGGGTATACTATACCACGTTGGTATAGTTTCTGGCGAATACTGGGGTTCTGATTTGGAATTGTCTTAATCCTCCCCCTTCCCCCTTGAAGTTATCGGAGGAGTAATTGAGGTGTAAGCAATCGAGAATGCACCTTAGCTTTCCGCCCATTAAGAGCTTGGCTGGGCTGCGGCCCGAGGTGGGGCACAGGGTCGCATGCTGAATTACTAAGAATTGGTCTATCCTAGCCTGCCAATCCCCTGCATCGAGCCGGGATAGTGCTTCCTTGGCCGTTCTTACAAATCTCTCTGCAAGGCCATTCGAAGCCGGATGAAAAGGGGCAGATAATGCGTGTCGTATGCCTAACTCGGCCAGGTAGCCCTCGAATTGAGTTGCCGTGAATTGGGGCCCATTGTCAGATACCAGGGTGTCCGGCAACCCGTGAGTTACAAAAAGTTTCCTGAGGACTTTAATTACGGCCTCAGAAGTTGTTGACGGCATCAAGGCAATCTCTAGCCATTTAGAAAAGGCATCTACAATAATAAGAAAATTCTGGCCATGGAACGGGCCAGCGAAATCGATGTGAATCCTCCCCCACGGTCCCTTTGGTTTTTCCCATTCCCTAACGGGAGCTATAGGGGGATCTGGGCGGGATTCCTGGCAGGGCCTGCACTTCCCCACCCACTCAGTGATGTCTTGGTCGAGGTGTGGCCACCACACATAGCTTCAAGCTAGGCCTTTCATGCGAACAATACCAGGGTGTCCCTCATGCAGCATTTCTAAAACTCTATGCCTTGTCTGAGAAGGAATGACCACCCTGTCTCCCCACAACAAGCAACCCCCCAACATTGACAGTTCATTTTTCTTGTTGAAATACAATTGAAAATCCCCACTGTCCACCTTGGTAGGCCAACCCCGCATTACCCAGCCCATTACAGTGCGCAAAACAGAGTCCCTGGCAGAAGCCTTCGCCACCTCACTGGAAGAAATGGGGCCCAGGGACACAACATCAATGAGTAATACAGGGGCTTCCGGAGTCGGGTTCTCTAACAATTCGGGCAAGGGGCATCGGCTGAGGGCATCAGCATGGCCCAGAGTTCTGCCCAGCCGGTGGAGCAGTCTGTAGGAATAGGCAGCCAAGAAAATGGACCATCTGGTCATCCAGGGGGAGAGAGCAGCCGGGGTTGGTTTGTCTCCAGCCAAAAGTCCCAAAAGAGGCTGGTGGTCCATGACAAGTTCAAAAGTTCGGCCAAACAAATACTCATGAAATTTTTTGACCCCAGCTATAGCCGCTAATACCTCCCTGTCCAGTTGGCTGTAGTTTCTTTCGGCACTAGATAAAGTGCGAGAGTAATAGGCGATGGGCGCCTCTAACCCATTCGGCAGTCTATGGCTCAACACAGCGCCTACGCCAAAGGGGGAAGCGTCACACACAAGTACTAGAGGCAGTTCTGAGTTGTATTGTATGAGGAAGCTGTCCTCGGACAAAAGTTTTTTTTACTGCTTTAAATGCAGTCGCTTCTGGTTTGCCCCACACCCAGGGAACGTTTTTTCCTAAGAGCCTGTGCAGTGGCTCCGCAATGGTGGCTTTGTCTTTTAAAAACATGGTGTAGAAATTAAGAAGCCCCAAGAAATGCAGTCGCTTCTGGTTTGCCCCACACCCAGGGAACGTTTTTTCCTAAGAGCCTGTGCAGTGGCTCCGCAATGGTGGCTTTGTCTTTTAAAAACATGGTGTAGAAATTAAGAAGCCCCAAGAAAGCCTGCAGTTCGGGCTTTGATTTAGGGGTGGGCGCGTTCTGAATGGCCCTGACTTTGCTTTCCATGGGGTGAATGCCCGTCGATTCGGTAGCCTAAGAATTCCACGGAAGGAACTGCTATTTTGCATTTGGACTTTTTAAGTTTAAATCCCGCTTCTCTGAATCTGGTTAGGACTTGTCTAACCTATCCCCTAGCTGTGTCTTGTCTTGGCCACTAATTAGGACGTCGTCGAAATAAGGGACGACTCCTGGGAGGCCTTGCAGAAGGTGCTCCATGGTGCTCTGGAAGAGCCCGGGGGCGACGCTAACCCCAAACTGTAGTCTAGTGCATTTAAACGCACCTCTGTGAGTTACTATGGTCTGTGATTCTGCCGTAGCATCATCTACTGGCAGCTGCTGGTACGCCTGCGCAAGGTCTAATTTTGCGAATAGCTTGCCAGGCCCCAAGGAGTGTAGTAGATGGTGGACGATCGGAACGGGATAGGCGCTCTGCTGCAACGCCTTGTTGATTGTACATTTATAGTCAGCGCAGATTCTAATTGATCCGTCCGATTTAACTGGCGTGACTATTGGGGTTTCCCACTTAGCGTGATCTACGGGAACTAACACCCCTTGTTTGATTAGCTTGTAGAACTCCACGTCAATTTTGGGCTTTAAAGCAAATGGAACCCGTCTTGCTTTTAGCCTGATTTGGGTCACGTTGGGGTCTAAATTAAAAGAGATAGGGGTCCCCACGTACTTGCCTACAGTCTCCTCAAAAACGTCCCGAAACTCGTGAAGGAGGTTTTCTTTGAGTGATGGCCCGCCGAGGCTGTGGACGCCCATGAAGCCCATGCCGAGGGCCCGGAACCACACCATGCCCAGGAGACTTGGTAGCGGCTTGCTAACGATGGTCAGGGGAAGCTCTTTCTGGAACTCGCCATAGGTGACCCGGAACGTGCCCACGCCTTCCACAGGAACTCGGTTTCCTTGATAGTTGAGGAGGCGAACTCTTTGTCGTGACAGCTGGGTTTTCTGTATCTTAGACAGGAGCGCTTTGAGTGTAGTCCAGGACATGATGGACAGGGTAGACCCGGTGTCGATTTCCATTTTGCATGGTTTCCCTTCGATTTCTACTTTCGTGTAGGCTTTCTCGTCGTCGGTTCAGCTGGCTTGGCTGATTCTCGTGGTGTAGGTCTCCCGCTTTTGAATCTCGTGCCGTTTTCTTGCGCCGTCGTCTTTGATTGGCTGTTTTGAACGTGCCAGTTCTGGTTGGTCGCGGTAGTCACATGGCTTGCGACTACGCGGAAATTGAGCTCTACAAACTCGTGCTAGGTGGCCTTTCTTCTCGCAACACCTGCAAATGGCGTCTCTGTATTTGCAAGATTGTCTCTCGTGATCCCCGCCACAGCTAGAACAGTTCTCGTGGCGGCGGCTTTGCTCGCTCTTTTTCTTTTCTGTGTGGAAGACGTCCTCGTCCAACTCTTCCTCCGTGCTGGTTCGCGCCTCCTCTCTGTGAACGGGGGCTGTTTTCGGACCGTCTTTGCTTGGTAGTGGCCGTTGTAGCACTTCAGAAGCCTTCGTGGACACTTCGTGTGCTCTGGCTTCATCGAGCGCGCTGGCTAACGTTAAATCTGGCTTCGCCAGAAGGCGCCTCTGTAGGCGAGTGTCTCTAATGCCACAAATCAAGTAGCGCATCGTCCAGGTCTCTGTAATCGCAATGCATTGCGGCTTTTCGAAGGGCGTCCACATATGCGCTGACCGGTTCTCCTTCTTTTTATACACATTGCCGGAGCTCGTACAAATTTCGAAGGAACTGGAGCGTAGTGGGCTCTCAGGTTTGCTTGAAGGACGTCCCAGGAAACCGTCTGGACTGGGGTTGGCTCACAGAGGGACTCGGCCATCTCGAATATGTCTGGCCCGCAGTGGCTTAAGAACAGGGCTCTTTTTCGGTTCGCTGAGAGCCCTTGCATCTCGCTAGCTTCCAGGGAGCATTCGAACCTGGTCAGATACGATCCCCACTTTTCTCGGGTCGGATCGAAGGGTTTTGGCGGAACGTAGGCAGACATTGCCGTGTCCCCGTGTTCGCTAGTCACCCTGGCTGAAACTCAGAGCTCTTTTTTGATTTGCTTCTTGTGGCCTCAATCCCACCTTCGGCGCCAATGTTGTAGCGCTGGAATAACGAGAGGCACAAGCAAGCTAGTGACAACAGCTCTTTAATTCAGGGTGAGACTTCAGCAAAGGAACACAAGCAACAGCCCTCTTTATATACTTTTCAGGAGCAACCGTTAACCAATCACAATTCACAGGACATTTGAATTTCCCGCACAAAATAGATACATACATAACATAATCTTTAGTCCTTTGATTTCTTTATTAGATCTAATCTTCCTAAGTAACACTTCTAACACCAAGATGAAAAATAGAGGGGATAGGGGGCATCCCTGCCTTACTCCCTTTTGAATCTGAAATGCTCAAGACTTGTCCCCATTTATTAGTATACTCGCTCTCTGTTTGTGATAAATATTCTCAATCATTTTCCTAAAATTTGCCCCAAATCCCATTAAATTAATTTGATTAACCATAAAGCTCCAATTCAGGTTATCGAACGCCTTTTGGGCGTCCACAAACATTAGCACCAACTGCTTTTCGGGATGTTGCTCATAATACTCTATAACATTTAATACCGTTCTCAGATTGTCCCTCATTTGTCTCCCTGGAAGGAATCCATTCTGGTCTTTGTGGATCCAAAGGTTTAAAAATTTTTTCACCCTCTCTGCTATTATACTCATAAACAATTTATAATCTGAATTTAGTAAGGAGATGGGTCTATAATTTGCAATTTGTTTCGGATCAGCACCTTCTTTCAATATGAGTGTGAGGTATGCTTCCCTCCATGTATCCGGGATTCTTGTACCCACCAAGACTTCATTAAAGATTTCTAATAATTCTAATTGCAATGCTTCATCAAATTTTATATAAATTTCCCCTGGGAGTCCATCTGGACCTGGGGTTTTATTCTTTTTAATTTTAGTAAGAGCACTTTTGAGTTCCTCTATTGTAATTTTGTTGTTCAATATTTCCCTCTCTTCTTCTGTTATATGAGGTAGACTAGCTTCCATCAGATATTGTTCCACTTTATCTGGCTCAATCTCTTCCTCTTTGTATAGAACTTCGTAACCCTAACCCTAACCCCCCCCCCAGCACTTTGTACTGGGGAAATAGCAGGGTCAAGTTCAAAATGAACCTCTCCTGAAACAGATACTATGGAGCCTTCAAACACTTCCTGGTATACTTGCAGGATTTGCTGTTTTGTCAATGGCCCCACCAGAGATTTAGGGGGGTAACTCACAACATTGTGTATAACTCGGCCGGAATGGTAAACTGCATCAACCCCAAGTGCTCACATGTTGATCCTGACAATAATGGTTTCTGATCAGCTTCCACACTCTCAAATTCAAGTTTATAAATATCCCCATGTATGCTGCATTCTGTTTGAAATAGGCCCAGTGAGTTCATTAATTCTCCTGAATATAACTTCAATTTAGTACTGCTAGGCTCAAGAAGTATCTCGGGTGCCAGTTTCATTTTGTCCTTTAAACTCATAACATCACAGGTTGCACCTGAGTCCAGCTGGCAAAGTTGAATTATGTTGTTAAACCTGAGATTCACAAACCATTTTTTGCCCTTGGAGTGTATTGCGCCAATACATTCTTTTCTATAAACCGCATCAGTGATAAAAAAGGGTGCATCCTCCTGAGATGCATTCTCCGAGTCTAATGTTTGCTCAATTGTATGCAGCTTCCTCACTTCCCTTTTCCGTGCCTGACACACTCCTGCAAAGTGATTTAGCCTCATGCTCTGCAGATTTTCCCATATGCCGGGCACTGCTCTCTCTCTTGTGTGCGCATACTGCCGCAATATTTGCATGCTACTTGATTTTTTACAGAATTATAAAACTGCTTTTTAATCTGATATTTGTATTGATAATTCATCATACTTGGCTGTTGTTTAGAGACTGTATTAACACAATCCTTATCCCGCTCTAGGAGTCTCAGCCATTTGTCAGTAAGTTCTATAGTCCGACACATCTCAATTGCTGCTCAAAGGCTTAAATTATGCTCCCTCAAGAGACGGCGGCGTGTGCTTTCACTAGTAACGCCCAAAACTATTTTGTCCCGAAAGAGCTCATCCCTTTATGGGCCATAGTCACAACTGGCTGCTTTTTCGTTTAAGCGTGTGACAAAATTTCTATCATTTCACCTTCTTCTTGCTTGCAGCTGCCAAATATGTATCTTTCAAAAATAACATTTTTGAGAGGTCTGAAATAAGTCTCTAAAGCATCTAAAATAACTGGTATCTCTTTCTTGCTCCACAGAAAGGGTTAAGTTGTGTCTGTAGATATGGAGGCATTCACTGCCCATCAATCTCCTTAATGTGTCAGCTTGAACTGCTGCCGACTTCTCTTCCAAGCCTGTAGCTAAGGCATAATCTTCAAACTCTGCCCTGAACTTATTCTAATTGCTCCCACAGTCCCCACTCACCCTCATAGGCTCAGGCAGAGGTATACTGTTAGCAGCTGCCATACTTCCACTGCTTAGCTTTCGGGAGTATGCTTCAAATGTATCCAGAAGACATGGATTCAAGCTTCTGACATCATGATTCAAGTAGGTTTAATCATAAGTAGAAGAACCCCCAACAAGCCATCATTACAGGTATATATCTACATATGACAGGAACCAGAAATACCGCACAGGCGCAGCTGAAGGCAGCTCCTCGAGACTGCCAAGACTGCAGACATAACCCTTGTAACAAGATGCTCCAGGGGGGTTGTTGTCCGAACCTGCAGCAGCCCACTTCTGAATCTAGTGAGTCTTGTGCCTTTTACTATTTCAATGGTGGTGGGTTAATCCTATTATGTCCTAAAGGTCCTGTCCTGTCCTAGAATTTGGATGGGGAATGTAAATTCTTTTTTTAGATATATTTTTATTGCTTAAATATGAATACATTGAATGCAGTGTAATTGTCCTGGCATTCCACTTACCATAAAACAAAAGTAAAAAACAGAATAACATATATACTATTTTAAACAGTGCTAGTGTTGTGCAATAGTTTCTGACCATCATATTCTAGTATGTCAACTTATCTATCATTCCAATACTTACATTCCTATATCAATATTAACAATAATACCTCTTTCCATGTCCACCTAACCTGATTCTTTCAGTTTCCAACTTCTACCTTGTGTTTCTAACCATCAATAGAATCTATTCCATGTTGAATAGTATTCTGTATCTCGTGTATCTTTTATTTTTAGCATTAATCTGTCCATTTCCACACAATCTAGTATCTTCCTTTTTTAAAAAAAAAAGTTTTTTATTTTAAATACATTAAAACAAGACACAGACACACAACATTTATATAAAAATCACTTTTTCTTACAGCTGTTTTGAAGTGATCCTTTCTATATACATCTATTTTCACATATTTTAACTAAATCTTATTCAACACTTAATTTCCATCTTTCTTTATTTCGTCCACCCTGTACATTGATCTTCAACACTTTTCTCCCCTCTCCCCTTTATTCCTCTTTCTCATTTTTCTTATTTTCCAACCATTCATACCATCTACACCACACTTTGTAATATTCTGTTTCCTCTTTCTCCTTGAGTTCTTTTGTTAGTTTGTCCATCTCTACGCATTCTAAAATTTTCCTAATTAAATCTTCTTCTGATGGTGGATTTTCCTTCTTCCAATTTTGCGCATAGACTATGCAGGCTGCTGTCAATATATGTAGTATCAAATAATATATTTCCTTGGTATAATTTTCTATAGAGATCCCCAGTAAGAACTACTCAGGTTCTCCCTTTATTGAATTCTGAGTTATTTCCTCTATCCACTTTTTAACTTTTGCCCAGAATTTCTTTGCCACTGGGCAGGTCCATCAGAGATTATAGTATGTCCCATAGTTATTCTTACATTTCCAACATTTTTTTTTATTTTTTATTAAGTTTTTAATTAAAGACAAAACACAAAACACAAAACCACACCCAGTGTATAATACAAAATAGGGAGAAGCGGAGGAATTTTTTCTTCATCTTCAGGTCTTCCAAAATTCTTTTTGTATTGGCACTGGCATTATTTCTTCCAAGTTCCTGATTGCGTAGTCCACAAATGGTTGCCATATCCTCCAAAATATATTTTCTTTCAATAGTCCTTTCTTGAATTTTATATCACACGTTAACTTATCATTAAGAGCAATTTTCCAAACTTCTCTGAACCATTCATTTATTTTGTATTCAATATTCAATTTCCAGTATCTTGCAATCACAATTCGTCCCATAATGACCAATATCCTTACAAGCTCTCTTTCATCAATTGTTAACACCTTGTCATTCAACTTTAATATGAGGATGGTACCTACTCCCAACTTTACCTTCTTTTTAATTATTTTACTAGATTCTTCTTCTATTCGTAACCAAAAATTCTTCACTTTATGACATCCATACCACATGTGTTCATATGTCCCATTCTCCACTTTACATCTCCAACATAACTTACTAGCACTTTTATTCATTTTATATAATCTTATTGGGAACAGGTACCATTTCCAGATAACTTTATAACTATGCTCCTTTATTCTTATTGATAAGATCCTCATTATTCTACTATTCCAATTTAAAATCCATTCCTGTTCTGTAATATCTGTTTCTAAATCTTTTACCCAATTATCTTTCATCACCATTTGTAAATTACTATCCAAATTAATAATTTTATATACCTTACTAACCAATCCCTTAATTTCAATTTCTTCCATTCCTAATTGGGATACTCTCAGCTCCTTGTCCCACACGGCACGAAGGCAGCAATAAAACACAGCTGGACACATCAATTGAAGAGTAGATGCTGGTTTAATGCTTTTCATCAGTTATGGAACAACGCCAAGCTACAAAGACTTTCAAAGTTGGCGCTACAAGCATCCGCCTTGTAGTGCTTTATATCCTAGTGCCCCACCCCTCTCTTGATGAACGTGTGGCTCAGCTGTGTAGGATTGAGTTGCAGCGACATTTCCGGCTTTCTTATTCTTGGTTTCCCCCCCCCCCCCGTCCTAAATGCAATCCCTCCACCGATGCCCCTCCACCATCTCCCGTGTCGCCTATATCCCGTGCCCTCTCTACGTTGTAGTTTCGTTGGGGGTATGATATTCTCTCCGATCCACCTTCCCGTCCCGTTCATATGTCGAGCATGCTGGCTCGACAGGCGGCTCCCCTTTCACCAAGGTCCCCTCTGGAAAACAGAAAGTAGAAAGGTTAACATCGGCTGAGGGTTTCCAAGGATAACGCTTATGAAACCGGCGTATTAACCGATCAGCTGCGGTATCCTTTGCAAGAATCCGGCTGGCTTTCTCCATTGGATATCCCTTCCATTGCATAAGGTATTGTAGCCTTCCCCGATGAAGTCGGGAATCTAATATATTTTCTACCTCATAGTGGTTATCACGAAGGGGGGGGGGGGGTGGCGGATCAGGCATGGGTCTCACAGTGTTGACTGGTTTCAAAAGGCTACTGTGAAATACTGGGTGAATTTTGCCCAGAAGGGGCAGAAGTTTCAAAACTACGGTGACAGGGTTAATAATTTTGCTAATGGGGAGGGGGCCCAGATATTTGGGCCCTAGCTTGCGGTTAGGTACCTGAAATTTAATATATTTAGTCAAAAGGTACACCAGATCCCCCTCTTTAAGAGGCTTTAATAGGGTTCGTTTTTTATCAGCTTGGGTTTTGTATTCGGTTACAGCCTTGTCAAGTGCTGTTTTCACTTGGGGCCACAATGTTCATATTTTGTCTCCCCACTCGCTAGGGGTTACCCCTGCTTGCATGGGTTTAAGTTCTGGAATAGCGACAAATTCTTGTCCCATGACTATTTGAAACGGTGTATAGCCCATACTCTGGTGCACAGAATTATTATATGCCACTTCGGCGAATGGTAATAATGCAGCCCAATAGGTTTGTTGATAAGATACATAGCTCCTAATGTAGCGTTCCACCATCGCATTGGCTCTTTCGGCTGCCCTATTAGTACTAGGGTGGAACGCCGAGCTAAGTCCCTGGGAGGAGCCTATTAATTTAAGAAAATTGCGCCAAACCGTGCTGTAAACTGTACCCCCCTATCCAAAATGATTCTACGGGGTACCCCATGTAATCGATATACGTGTTGTACAAATAGCTTGGTTAGCCTTCGGGCAGACGGCAGACCGTGGCAAGGTATGAAATGGGCTTGTTTGGAAAAAAGATCTATAACAGTCCAAATGACATTGCAACCGTGGCTTTGTGGCAGATCTACTATGAAGTCCATACCTATATCTTCCCAGGGCCTTGTTGGATTGGCTACAGTTTGTAATAGACCGAACGGTTTTCCAGGCCTGGATTTTGCTTTAGCGCATGTGATACAATTATTTACATACTCCTCTATGTTACGTCGCATATGAGGCGACCAAAACTGGCGTCTTGCAAGATGTAATGTTTTTAGAAAACCAAAATGTCCGGCAGCTTTGACATCATGGCATTGTTGTAGAACTTCGCTTCGTAAGGACACAGGAACGTACAATTTGTCATCCTTCCATGCGCACCCATCTCTGAGTACAACTAGTTGGGGATGTTCTGCCAACCAGCCGTCTGTTAGCACAGCTTCTCGAAGTTTGGCCCTCCACTCTTTGGAGGTTCTGTTCGAGCTCTATTGCCAGCTGCTATAGTGTTATTGGGTATCATCGCTTGTACAATGTCTTCTCTTTGGCTATGGTATTGTGGCATTCAAGATAAAGCGTCTGCCAGAAATTTTTTTTGGGTCCATCTGTAGGCCCCCCTTTGAAATTCAATAACCCAAATAGTCCAGTTCGGTGCAGTGGAACTCACACTTAGATATTTTAACGAACAATTTAGCGGCCAACAATTTTTTAAGCACTTGACGAACCAGACATATATGGTCCTCCATAGTGTCCGTATAGATAAGTATATCGTCTAAGTATACCAATACTCCTCGGTAGAGGTGTTCATGAGCACCTCATTTATGAGTTGCATGAAAACTGCCGGGGCGCCTTGTAAACCGAACGGCATGACTCTAAATTTATAGCTGCCAAGAGGACAATTAAATGTGGTTTTCCACTCATCTCCCTCTTTAATATGTATTCGATAGTACACTTCTCTTAGATCCAATTTGGTAAAGATGCGTCCAGTGGCCAGGGTGGCTAGTAGATCTTTTATCAAGGGCAATGGGTATACCGGCTCAATACTTACTGCATTCAAACCCCAGAAGTCAACGCAGAGATGTAGACCCCCATCCTTCTTCCCCCGAAACAAAACTGGGGCTGCCATGGGAGCTCGACTGGGCGCTATAAATTCCCGGGCTAGATTACTGTCAATATAGCGTCTTAACTCTTCTATTTCTCTGGGAGTCATGGCATACATGCGGGGTTTACGTAATTTAGCCCCAGGAATCAACTCTATGGCACAATCGGTAGTCCGATGTGGTGGGAGGGTATCACACTGATCCTCACTAAAGACCTCAGCCAGGTATCTCGGGAATTCTGCCCCCCCCCCAAGGTTATCTACCTGGAGCGGGGTTTGAGGATGTACACCCATGGTGTGATCTTTACTCCTCTCATTGGTGGGTTCAGGTCCTAGCTCCAAACATAGTTTTCTGTACCCGTCCTCCCACCATATGGTGGGTTTCCACTTGTCCAACCAAGCTAAACCTAGTATGACAGGTTCTATTATACTGTCCACTACCACAAAACGGATATGCTCCCTATGCTCCCCTATTTCAAGTTTTACGCGTTCTGTTACTTGTGTGGCCGGTGAGCCCCCGAGGGTGGAGCCGTCCATTTGCTCAAACCGGATGGGGGTTTTTAACAGTGCTAGTTGTAGCCCCAATTGTTTAGCTAGGGATGTCCGCATCAAGCACCTGGTACACCCCGAATCTATTAAAGCCCCTTGACATACCATGGTGCTGGTGCGAGGATTTTGGAGACTGATCTGAATAATGAAAGGTCGGATGGGGGCACTTACCATGGGATCTTGGTTGTCGTCCTCATCGCTGTCTCCCAACATCACCGGTAAGTCTCCAGGTCCAGGCACGCTCCCCGCATCGCTCACTGGGTTATCCTTATCCACTATCGGGGTCTGCGAGGCCACTCAAGAAAGTTCGGGAGTCACTCGCGATTTTCCTTTACTGCCTGATCTATCTGGTGTACGCCCTATGGACGGTTGGGGCAGAGGAAAGGGGCAGTCGACTGCTCTATGTCCCTCCTGGTTAAACCGAAAACATCTGAAAGGAGCTCTTTGGGCGGAGGCCACAGGCCCAGGCATCGAGGCGGGCCTCCCAGAGTCTCGGGCCACAAGTGGTCTCTCCAGTGGTCTCCTCCCTTGAGTACCCCCGGAGCTCCCTCCAAACCTGAATTCCTTTAGCCCTAGATCCAAGTCAATAGCCGCCTTAAACCATTCCGACAATTGAGGTGGCAGTCCGCGGTACACACAAGCCTCTCGTATCTCTCTATCTAGACCAAGGTGAAATTGGTGGACCAACATCCGCTCCGGCCATGCCCTCAATCTGCCTGCAATTGCACGGAAATCCTTTACATACTCCCTGGCCAGCCGGCCTCTCTGACGTAAAGCCACCAATTCGCCCTCAGCTTGTTGTACCCGCGAATCGTCTTCAAAACGGACCTGAAGACCTTCTAGAAACAACCCTACATCTGTCAATTCTTGGGCGTGGTCACTATGAAGGTCCGCCACCCAGTCCGCCGCTTCTCCCTTCAAGACTGTCGTGACTGCTACCACCATGGACCACTGGGTGGGGTAGAACTGTCCGTACAAGTTAAAATAACTGATGACTTGACTCAAAAAAATAGCTACCCTGTCAGAACTGCCATCAAATGATGCCTGTAGGGGAGGTGGACCCCACATTGGTTGAGGCTGCCAGGGTCCCTGTCCTGGAGCCCCTGCATATCCAGGGCTGACGAGGGCCTGGGGAGGGGTGGCTGGTTCATTCCCCGCTGTTGCGGGGCCCCCTGCCCCATATTGGTTTGGCGTCTATCTCCCGGGATGGACAGCGTGGCTGGAGAACGCCTCCCTCCCTGGTCGGCAGCTGTTCCTATCTCCACCTCCCCCACGTGAGAACGAGCCGCCGGCTTTGTTTGTTCTGGATTTCGTGTTCTATCTCCGAAATCCTTTAACTTTAGTTTAGGGCTGGCTAAATGGAACCGGGTTGACCCGGATGCTTCAGAACCCTGCCAGGTAGTAGTCCGAGGCTCCACCCCCTCGGCCCAGGGCTGCCATGACAGGGTGTCTCTAAAACTACTCTCCCCAAAACAGTCTCTTAAAATATCCAAAGTAGAAGAGCCGAGTCCAGTTGAGTAGCTCCACTCGCCCCCCTCCTCGTCATCTACCCAGTGTCTCTCTCTCCAGTGCCGAAAAGGGTCACCCGATGAAGCAAATGTAGGAACCTTTCCCCCTGAGCCAGCTACTGCCGGGCTTCGCCACCAGTTCCCAGAGGGGGAGGTGCATCAGTAGGTTTTGTCTTGGCTTCATCCGCTTCTCCCTCACCCGTTCCTTCAGTCTCACCATGGGTTGCACCTCGACCGGGACCGCCAGCTGGATGTTCACCCCCTCCGCCAGCATCTCTGCTAATGTCTCCACCAACACCTCCGCTTCGGGGTCCGTTCCCTCCGCCATTCCAAATCTCCAAACGCACCTCCAGGAAGAAACTAGAACGAAGGGAGCGCCAACTTTCTCTCAGCTCCTTGTCCCGCACGGCACGGAGGCAGCAATAAAACACAGCTGGACACATCAATTGAAGAGTGAATGCTGGTTTAATGCTTTTCATCAGTTACGGAAAAACACCAAGCTACAAAGACTTTCAAAGTTGGTGCTATGAGCATCCGCCTTGTAGCGCTTTATATCCTAGTGCCCCACCCCTCTCTTGATGAACGTGTGGCTCAGCTGTGTAGGATTGAGTTGCAGCGACGTTTCTGGCTTTCTTATCCCCCATCCTAAACGCAATCCTTCCACCGACGCCCCTCCACCATCTCCAGTGTCGCCTATATCCCGTGCCCTCTCTACGTTGCAGTTTCGTTGGGGGTGTGATATTCTCTCCGATCCACCTTCCCATCCCGTTCGTATGTCGAGCACGCCGGGCTCGACAGATACTATTTCTTCAAATTCCATTTTTAACCTTTCTGCCCTCGTTTTATCCTTATATTTCTTATTCCAATTATTAACCTGTATCTTCTCCCACCAATTCAATTTCCACTTTTCATATATTTCCTCTTTTTTAAAATCATCTCTTACCATGTTTATCCATTCTTTTATTCCTTCCAGATTTTCCTCTTTTAACACCTGTTTCCTCTCCCTATTTAAATTTATGGGAAAATCCCCATCTTCCAAATTCCCCAATTGTAATCTGTCTGGAATCAATTTTCTGTCAAATTTACTCCAAGTTTTCAACAAACTATTTAACAAATCATTTCTAACTTTAATTTTTTCCGCTATATTCTCCATAAAATAGATTCTTCCCCATTTTTCAATTTCTCCCAACTCCAATTTCCCCCATAATTCGTTTCGACCAACAATTATTTTAACTACAGTCCTCACTTGAAAGGATCTATAATAATTAATCAATTTAGGTATCCCAAGACTTCCTTCCTTTTGATTTTGATACCATAATTTTTTAACTATCCTAGACCTTTTATCACCATTACAAAATTTGTCAATTTTCTTTTGATATAATTCCATATCCTTTTCAGAGATATATATTGGGAGCATTTCAAATAGGAAATTGAATTTCGGTAATAACATCATTTTACTTAATGCCACTCTCCTAAACCAAGAGAAATTTAATTTTTTATACTTTCTGATTTTCTCATCAATTTCTCTTATCAGTTTGTCATAATTCAACTTTTTCATTTCATTTATCTTTGTTGATAATATTATTCCATTACATTTCCAACATTTTGGTGAATTACTAGGGAACATCTTCGCTATTCTAGCTGGTGGAAAGTGCCATCTATGAAACATTTTCATCTGATTTTCCATGTATGCCGTTGATATTGTCAATTTCATATTTGTTCTCCACATCTTTTCCCACTTCTCTAATTCTATTACATGATTGAAATTCCTTGCCCATTTAATTGTAGTATCTCTCACTATTTTCTCTTCCATCTTTATTTTCAATGCCACTTCTTCTTGGGTTATCAGGTTTAGTTTGTGTTTAGTTATTCTCCTTTCCTCTTTTACTTTTTTATTTAGGGGGTCTTTCTGTAAATCATCTTCTAATTTTTTAAGCTTTTCCTGTAGTTTATTTTGCTGGTATCTTCTCTCTTTTCTTTTTTTTGCCGTGTATGCAATCGTCGCCCCCCCTAATATAAGCTTTTAGCATGTCATGAATTCCCAGTTTAAATTGTCAAATGCTTTCTGGGCATCTAAGAAAACCAGTACCATTTGCTTATCTGAATGAGCCTCATAGTATTCTAGGATATCAATCACTATCCTTATATTATTCTTTATCTGTCTTCAGGGGAGAAATCCATTTTGATCGGTATGTATCAAGTTGTTTAATATTTTCTTTATTCTTTCTGCCATTACACTCATAAAGATTTTGTAGTCCATGTTTAAAAGGGAGATTGGCCTATAATTTTTTATTTGTTTTGGATCGGTACCTTCTTTTTGCAGTAGTGTGATATATGCCTCCCTCCACGAGTCCAGAATTTTGGATCCCATCAGGGCCTCATTACAAATTTCCAATAATTTCAGTAGAAGTATTTCCTCCAGATCTAAATTTTTATACAATTCTCCTGGGAAACCATCTGGGCCTGATGATTTATTGTTTTTAAGTTTTGAGATTGCCATCTTTAGTTCTGCTGTTGTGATTTCCCTATTCAGCATTTCCCTCTCTTCCACTCCTATCAATGGGAGTTCTTCCTCTGCCAGATATTGCTCATTTTTTTTCTTGGGATTTCTTCCTCCTTATATAGTGCTTCATAGTAGTCCCGGGCAATTTCAAGCTTGTCCTCTTTTTTATTTAATGTTTCTCTCTGTATCTTCCAATTGGTAAATGATCCCTTTTTCATTCTCCTTCTTTAATTTGTAAGACAGCCATCTGCCTGGTTTATTAGCATTTTCAAAGTAATATTGCTTTGAGCGTTTTATCTTGTAGGCCAATTCTTCCTGATCCAAAATATTCAGTTTGTGTCTTAATATCATCCAACTTTCTTTTGCCACCTTGTCTCCTCGATTTTGCTGTAAGTTCTTTTCTGCTTCTTCCAGTCTCTCTAAAAGTTCCTTCTGTGCCTTCCTTTTTTCTTTATTTTTATGTATACTGTATGATATTACCAACCCTCTTAAATATGCCTTCATCGTGTCCCATATAATTGCTCGAGGCATTATTTGATTTTCGAAGAATAATTTTAGTTCTCCCTTAACTTTTCCAATGTATTCCTTATTCCTCAAAAATCGTGTATTTAACCTCCATCTCCTATGCTTTTTCCTCTGTACATTTTTCCATCTTATTTCTAAAGGGTTATGATCTGCCCATATATTCGGAGTTATTTCTGCATATTCCATTTCCATCCCCACGCTCCTACTAACCCACATCATATCAATTCTCGACCATGATTTTTGGGGGTTCGAGTAGAAAGTATATTGTTTCTTGTTCGGGTGCAAGGTCCGCCAAATATCTACTAAATTTAATTCATCCATTAGTTCAAAAAAGGCTCTTGGTAGTTTATCCCTCTTTTTCTTTTTATCTTTACTACTCTTATGGTCTTTATCCAAATCTACTATCCCATTGAAGTCGCCAATTATACAAATGTTACTATATTCCATTTTACTTATTTTCTCTCCTAATTTTTTGTAGTATTCCCCCAGATTTTTATTTGGAGCGTAGATAGCTACTAGTAATATTGGAAGGTTCCCTCTCTTAACCTAAATCGCTAATGTTCTCCCCTTGGTGTCCGTATACTTTAACTCCGCTACAATCCCTTTTTTGACATATAACACTACTCCCCTCTTTTTCCCCCCGCTAGGGAGGTAAAGGTTTTCCCAAATTTATTATACTCAATACTAATATACTAATATACTAACTAATATACTAATATACTAATACATTTTCCATCTTCTTTTTTTATATGGACTTCCTGAAGGCATATTATGTCAGCGTTCTGTTTGGCTAGTTTTATAAGTACTTGTTTTCTCTTTTTATTGTCATTTAATCCGTTAACGTTAACTGATATTAGCTTCCAACCCTCCATTTCTGGGTTGTTGTTTTTTTTTTTTGTGCTACTTTAGTTCTTGTTTGCATGTGTAGTTCTTTGCGGTCTTTGTCTCTTCCCTTTTGTCTCTTTGCTTTCCTTTTCTTCTGTCTCCTTCTCCTTCAGGGTTCCTTCTTTAGATCTCTGCTGATGGGGAATTTCTTCTTCTTGCACTGTTACTTCGAGTTCTTCCTTTCTACTTTGATCCTCCTCTGTTCCTCTCAATTGATCCAGGAAATCTTGTGCTGCTATGAGGCTATCTATTTTAATTTTTTTCCCCTGCCAAGTGATCAACATACCTTCCAGCAATATCCATCTGAAAAGGATGTTTCTCTTATTTAGCTGTATGGGTAAGAATCTATAGTCCCTTCTCAATTCCCTCACTCTCCTAGGGACTTGCTTTAGAATTATTCTCTTTCCCCTCTTTCCCCTTGTATATCACCAGTTCTTCTCTTGCCATGTTATAGAAAATATCCTTGACTTTTTTCCTCGCAAATCTAATGTGCACTTCTCTGGGTAATTTATTTCTTCTAGCATAATTAGTCTGCACTCTGTACACTTCGTCTAGCTCTTTTATTATATCTTGTTTATCCTGTTGTAATATTTCCACTATCAATTCCGTCATCACTTGGCCCAGGTCTTCTTCCTTATCTTCCACTATATTTTGAAAGCGTAGGTAGAAAGACGCTCTGTCCATTTCTAACTGATTATTGAGTCTTCCAGCTCCCTGTTCTGTGCCATCAGCTTCTGATCTATTGAGTCTAAGTTTTTCTCATTTTGTTCTATCCTGGTTTCTACCTTTTTTATCTTTTGTTCGTTTTTGTGTGTTGATTCCTGTATCTCGTTCATTTTTTGATCTATGGCTTGAATGTCTGTCTTCAACTCTTCATGGTTGTTTGACATCTTTTCTTGCATCTTCAGCGTGGTATCTTGTATTACCATCAGAGTCGATTGCATGGCTTGCATGCAATCACCACAGATTTTTCTGTTTTTGTCAGCCCTTCTGTCGACCTCTGTGTTGCTGGTCAGGTCATTGTTATCGTAGGATTTGAGGTGGTCTTTTTGCCTGCTTTCAGTACCGTTGATGAGAGACTTGTCATTTCTCTCAAAACATTTTTCTGGTCTCTCACAATTCTTTCAATATTCCTCCAGATTATCATCCACTGGTTACCCCTTCTTTATCTAATGTCTTCTTATTTCTTGTGTTGCTAAAACTTGCTAAAAATGCTCCTTGTTCGTAACTAGGGGGATTCCTCCTTTTTTTTTTCCTCCTTTTTTTTTAACTCAAGACTGTGACTATAGTACTTATCAATCTATCTCAAGCTATCAATTCCTATGGCAAAAGATACTTAATTCGCAATTGATTCAGTTATGTTCAAAAATACTTAATTATCGGATTGTCAAATTGTTATTAACTAATTAATACTCTGTTATCAATTAATATCACAATTATAAATGATGCTTATAATAGATACCTTTCAAGCAAATTAATAGATAAAAATATCACCAATTAGGATTAAGGCTATATAAATATTTAAATATGTAGATATTGTCGTTTCGACAAGGCACAATGCCATGCTCAGGCACATGCTACATCAGCCACTCCCCCTGCAGTGCCAACCGCTACCCCTCAACCACCTGATCCACCTTCGGAGCCGTCACGCCTTCATGGGGATTCAGCGGGGGTTCCTCTTGTACCGCAAGTGATCATGTTGGGTCAGCAGGCCGATTTATCTGTCTTACCTCCGACAGCTGCTGCCGCTCCTCCCATCCAGCAGCCGCCACATCGTCAACCTGAGGCTATCTTTACCCCGACGGCAGCAGGACTCCGCCTGCCTGATGGTTCTCAGCCCGGCTATTATGATATACAGGCTATGATTTCGGCCACCCTTTCCAGGATGATGGCAGCGGGCTTCCCTCATGGTATTCCCCCACAAGGACATCAATGCCAACTTTCTTCACAAGCTTGTACTTCTCATGCCTGCCTCATTGATTCTTCTAGGCAAGTTGCCCCTCATGCAGAGGTTGATCCCACTGAATATTCCCTACAGGAGTCGGACCATAGCGATGATTCTCGCCTTGAGTATGAGGACGTCAGGGATATGGAGCTGTCGGATGATGAGCAGGACTTACCAGAGAAACCAACCTTTCCAGGTTTGTTCCGGCCCTCCCTGTTCAAGGCATTGCTCCGTAAGGCCATTGCCACTACACAGTTAGCCGCTTCTAAGGCTCTCCCTGACCGCCAGAAGGATTCCAATCCCCACAAGGCTCTCTCTGCTGTTCCACAGCAGGAACAAGACTTCATTCTGTGCCCGCAACTCTTTTCTGAAGTGGTTCAACGTCCCTGGGCTCAGCCCGGAGCTCTTGCCTCACCCAACGGCATTGACAAAAAGTTATTTTGTTCGGCTCCTATGTTGCAGGACTTGCTCGTGCTACCAACTGTGGACGCTCCTATTGCTGCCCTAACTTCTTCAGCGGTCCTTTCCGCCGACATTGCAGATGGGTTGAGGTTGGAGGACAGGCGGGCCGAGCTTGTGCTTCGTAAAGCTCACCAGACGGCAGCCTGGGCTATCCGGGCTGCTACCTCTGCTTCTTTTTTTCAACCTCATTGATTTGGCTATGCCAGCTCCAAGAGCGTCTCCCTCCTGACGATTGACGGCTTCACCAGGATGTCAACAAACTGGTAGCCGCCACCAAATATTCTGCCGATGCGGCCCTGGTGGCAACTAGATTTGCTTCCTGCTCGCTGACGTCAGCCGTCACCTCCCGTCATCTCTTGTGGCTCCGAAACTGGCGGGCTGACGTAAAATCTAAATGGAGACTCACCTCGGCTCCATATAAGGGCTCCCGGCTTTTCGGAGATGCGCTGGATCCTATCCTCGTGGAGGATAAGGACAAACGTAAGATCATGCCATCCTCATATCGCAGAGTGGATCGTCGCTATCTGCCTTACAATCAGCGGCAGTCCTTTCGATCCGAGCCTACAACCAGCTCTTCTTCTGTTTACCGTCCATCGTCTTTCTCCTATGATCGACCTTCCGACCGGTCTACTTTTCGTGACCGTGCTAGACGTCAACAGCCCTCCAAACATCCCTTTCGTGGCGCGGCTTCCCGGCCTTACCGACGAGGTAAATGACTGCTCAGAGCCTTACCCCATCGGCAGTCATCTCGGCTATTTCTTTCATCAATGGTCTCTCTCGACAACGGACAAATGGGTTCTTCAAACTATTCAACTTGGCCTGACACTGGAATTTGCCTCCTGTCCCCCACACAAATTCATCCGATGTCCAGTCTCCAACAACCCAGAGAAAAGGTGCTTGATGTCCATGGAAATTCTTTTGGATTTCTTTTGGACATTCGTGCTATAGAGCCGGTTCTCATCTAACATCGTGGAACCGGTTTCTACTCAATATTTTTACTAGTCCCAAAGAGCTCCAGTGCCTGGAGAGGGATATTGGATTTGAAGGAGCTAAACAAACTGATCGCTTATCACAAATTCAAAATGCAGTCCCTGCATTCAATCCTGTCCTGCATCTGTCTATTCGACATGATGACTTCCATCGACCTCAAGGAGGCATATCTCCACATTCCGGTCAGACCGGCCCATCGCCGTTTTCTACGATTTTCTTACGACAATCAGGACTTCCAGTACAGGGCCATGCCGTTTGGCCTCTCGTCCGCTCCCAGGACATTTACCAAGGTCCTTGAAGTACTTGCAGCTTCCTTGAGACTCATTCCCATCAGAGTACTATGCTACCTGGACAATATCCTGGTCTTGTCCGACACCCACCCGAAAGCTCTCCAGGATCTAGAAGTGGTACGAGACACCCTGCAATGGCATGGTTTTTCCCTAAATCTGGAAAAGAGCCACCTGCAGCCCACCAATCGTATTCTGCACCTCGGGGCCATCATCGATTCAGCTACGAGCCACATCTTCCTGGCCCCGGATCGTCGTCTGAGCATTGCCTCCTCAATTACTCAGGTCCAATCTTCCCGGTCAGCTTCTATCCTCCAATTGTCCTAGTTGCTCGGGAAGCTAATCTCGTGCATCAACATAGTGCCTTGGGCGCGTCTCCATTCACGCCCTCTCCAATGGCACCTGCTGTCATATCAGAAGGCCCTGGGCAGCAACTCCAAGGCGCGGATTGGACTCTCTGGCCCGGTTCTTCAGTCCCTATGTTGGTGGACTTCTCCCGCGATCTTGAGGGGATGCTCCTTTCAGGAGCACAACAGAATAACAGTCACTACGGACACGAGCCTTCTGGGGTGGGGTGCCCACCTGGCCGCCAAGGTGACCCAGGGCCGTTGGTCTCGTATGGATCTACAACACGATATCAATTGGCTAGAGCTAAGGGCCATACACCTAGCTGTTCTCCATTTCCAGCCCGACATCCAGGGCCAACATGTGCTAGTCTTAACAGACAACACCACGGCCAAGGCGAATCTGAATCGGGAGGGCGGCACCCATTCCAAACCGCTTCTGGACGAGATGATCTCACTCCTCTCATGGGCGGAGAAGAACATACTTTCCATCTCGGCCCAACACATCTCCGGCATGGACAACACCCAGGCGGACTGGCTAAGCCGTTCCCAGATCGATCATGCAAAGTGGTGCTTGGACCCGACTATCTTCCAGGAACTGTCGACCAGGTTCGGTCCCCCTGTCTTGGACTTGTTTGCGACCCCAACCAACACTCAGCTCCCTCGGTTCTTCTCCCGTTTCCCCAGCCCGGGGTCCGAAGGGACGGATGCTCTCAGATGCCCATGGCCCCCCGGCCTGCTGTATGCTTTCCCCCCACTTCCCCTTATTCCAAGGGTGGTGCGCAAAATACTGTCGGAGGGTGCAGAGGTGCTCCTGGTCACCCCGCACTGGCCGCATCAGCCGTGGTATGCAGACCTGCTGGACCTGTCGATCTCCCGACCTTGGAGAATACCCCAGGACAAGGTCTCTCTCAGCCAGGGGGCCATTCTACACCCGGAACCGGAGTGGCTCCAACTGGCCGTCTGGCATTTGAGAGGGACATCCTGAAGAGGGACAACCTGTCAGGACGAGTCATTTCCACCATGCAAGCCTCTCGCCGAGCTTCTACTATCTGAATTTACGACGCTACCTGGCAAGCCTTTCGTCGCTGGTGTCACAAGAACAACGTCGATCCGGCCGGAGCCTCCGTCCCTGCTCTTCTTGAATTTCTCCAGGACGGGTTGGACAGCGGCCTAGCACCTAATACCCTGAGACGGCAGGTAGCTGCTCTGAACTCGGTTTTGTCAAAGTCACCAGACCGTCCACTGTCCTTGGATCCGATTTCTACGAGGAGCTACCAACCTGCGGCCGCCGGTGGTCCACAGATACCCATCATGGGATTTGACACTGGTACTCCAGGCTTTAATGGCTCCACCTTTTGAGCCTCTGTCTTCTACCTCTCTTCATTACCTGACTCTGAAGGTCGCTTTTCTAGTGGTGATTACTTCCGCTAGGAGGGTCTCCGAGCTCGCGGCTCTGTCTGTCCACCCTGACCTTTGCCTCTTCCATACGGATAGGGTCATACTCCGCTTGGACCCCGCTTTCTTGCCCAAGATTAATTCGCTCTACCATCGCTCACAAGAGCTGGTCCTGCCGGACTTTTGTCCACGTCCTCGTCATCGCAGAGAGGCCCAATGGCATACTCTCGACGTCCGGAGAGCTCTCCGGCATTACATCAAGAAGACTTCACCATTCCGAAAGTCGGAAGCGCTCTTTGTTTCTTTTCTACCCGCCTCCATGGGTCGCAAGGTCACCTCGCCCACCATTGGGCGGTGGCTCAAAGCTTGTATCTCTATGGCGTATGCACTTCACAACAAGGTTCCGCCCGGTCGCATCCTTCCTCATTCAACGAGGAGCGCCTCGACGTCAGCTGCGTGGGCCACTCAGGCTTCAGTTATTGACATTTGTTGAGCAGCCACCTGGACTTCGCTTACGCCCTTTGTACGCCATTATAAAGTTGACTCCTTTGCCTCGGCTGAGGCGTCCTTCAGACGATGTGTTTTACAATCTGTCATCTCAAATCCAGCCAACCGGGAGCAGTCAGCCTTCCCTCCCGTATGACACTTGCTTGGGTACGTCCCATGCTCTTGGATTTTTCCAAGCAGCGTGCCAGAGAATGGATGTTGCTTACCTGAACATCCTTTCTGGGTGCGCTGCTGAAGAATCCAACCCTCCCTGTCGGCTTCTGCTTGTCGATCCCGGATGGACTTGACTCTTTGTTGGGCTATCCTTCGTGAAAGAAACTGAGCCTCAGCCAGTCCCTGAGGGAAGAGTCAACAGTTCTTAAAGTGACATGCACTCAGTACTTCAGGCAAGCTGAGGGGATATTACCCACGCTCTTGGATTCTTCAGCAGCGTGCCCAGAAAGGATGTTCAGGTAAGCAACATCCATTTCCCATCCATTGACTTCATCTTTTCTTTAAGTTCTCCAATATCACTCCTTACTTCCCCTA
The DNA here is from genome assembly GCF_029215685.1 of Pituophis catenifer annectens. Taxonomy (NCBI): domain Eukaryota; kingdom Metazoa; phylum Chordata; class Lepidosauria; order Squamata; family Colubridae; genus Pituophis; species Pituophis catenifer. The sequence goes on from NW_027256883.1 coordinate 69,245,710, forward strand.
TCTCTTTTTTCAAGTCTTCATGATTTTTCAACATCACATCCTGCATTGATTGTAACATTAATTGCAAATCTTTGAATGAGTTAGCTCTTTCTCGTTGCATCACTTCCTCTTTAGACCAGCCAGACTTGGCTCAACTGCTGTGGTCTAGGCTGTCTGCTTTCTTCCTGTGCCAATTTTTATTAAATTAGGGATATGCTAATATCCCTAAATGTCATTTTTAACCACTTCTTGAGCCAGCCCTCCCACTTACTTTCAACTCTTATATTTCCCTACACCACACCAGAGCTACCAAGTTATCAATTTCATGTCTAGTTACATCAAAGTTTGTGTTTTAAATATAATAGTTATCATATATCATGTAATATATACTATAGTAGATATAAATAAATATAAAGCAATATTAACAGAGATAATTAGGTGTCTTCTAATTCTTAAATACCTATATCATACAATAGTTCTTAAATACCTTTATCATCCAGCAATCCAAAGCAGGAGTAAATAGGGGAGTAAGATATTATAGTATCACTTGATATTAATGATTACTTCCCACCGTAATGGCTACCATCTAATTTGGAATTAATCTCCTTGTTAATACATATATAAATTTACGCAACAAAATCAATAAATGTAGAATGTCTCCAACCCTCGCAATGCAGCCAAGTTTTTGTTTTTGAGTAAGTTCTTTTAGTCTTTTAAGTCCACAATTTCTTATTTAATTATTTATTTATTCTTATATTCAGGCAAGTCTTAAACCACAGGCTACCCTTCTTTCTGAAGCAGAATAGTTTTAATTATTATTTTCCCCCTTTTAAACTTTTGCCTGTGTCAATTTTCTCCTTGGCCAGCAGATGTCTCACTTGCCTTTCTTTGTATTACTCAGCATTCAGTCCTTATTCAAGATGTCCACCTCCTCAGCTTTGTCAGCACTTTTCACTTTCCCACTTTCTGTTTTTCTCACTTCTTATTTTAAAGTTCTTTGCAGAAAAAATAACCCCACCCTTAATCTTTTTTCTTTAACAGCCAATATAATCCACCACATTGCAGTATATACCCTTCTGTGCCCGAACTTTTCTTTCGCCGCTATTCCACCAAGGGAGCACTTTCCCCCCTCCTTCTTCCAGGGGTCCCTTTTACTCCTCGTTCCCTTGCCAGATATCCTCCGGAAAGTTCTCTCTCCCAGGATCATTCACAAGGAGGTGCCATGTTAGGATTGTTTGAGGATCAGACCCAATAACTCCATCACACATTGTAAAATTAAATAATCAATTGTTTATTCACATCACGTTTATCAATTACAGCTGGAACTCCCCCAGGACCACATGGATGGGCTTTAAATACCTATGGGGCAGAGCTAAGGTAAGGAGGGGTCAATAGGTGAAGGGGTCTCTGGGAGTTAAACCTTGCAGTCCTTGCCCTATGGTATGGGTATATGGTTAGGCTTTTATATGCGACAAAACCCCCTCTAAATGCCTGACCTGGATGTTTGTGTGGTATGAGCATGCGAAGGGGTCTTTACAGGTGAACACCCAGCCTTGAGGTTAAGTAAGCATGTTGTTTGTTCTGCAGTGGCTTGGTTACTATGTCAGCCGTTTGTTCCTCCGTTTCACAATGTATGGTTTCTATGAATCCGATACTGGAGAGTTGCCTGACATGTTTGTGCTTAATATCGATATGTCTCAATCTCTGACCTACTGCATCTGCCTTTGATATCTCGATGGCTGCTCTGTTGTCCTCATGGATAATGATGGGATATGCGGGTCAGACCACACGTTGGAGAGTAGGTCATCGAACCAAATTAAGTTGTTGGCAGCCTTGGACAAGCATATGTACTCAGCTTCGGTGGTTGAGGTGGCTACCAAGTTTTGCTTACCCGTATACCAATGCACGGGGCTGTTATTTAGGAAGAATATGTACCCTGATGTACTCTTTCTGCTTCTTATGTCCCCAGCCCAGTCTGTGTCCACGTAACATGATAATGTTGGCTTATTGAAGGTTTCTGGCTCCAGACATAAGTAAGCATCTGAGCTGTGTTTCAGGTACCTGAGTATTCTCTTGATAGCATCCCAATGGTATGTGGTAGGCTTACCAACGTGTCTGGATAGTAGATTGACGGGTAAGGCGATGTTGGGTCTTGTCCAGTTTGCTATGTACAATAATGAGCCTATGGTAGACCTGTAAAGAGTGTTGTCATTGAATGGTTCTGCTTCGTTATACATGTTTTTCAAGAAATCTGGCTGCATTGGGGTTTCACAGGGTTTGGCATCAAACATATGACATTTATATAGGAGCTCTAAGATTTTTTCTTTTTGAGATAGCCGGAAACCTTTGTTGGTTTTGGTGATTTGTACCCCTAGGTACCTGTCCACCTTTCCTAATATCTTCAGGGAGAAGTGTTTTCCTAGTTCATTGGCAAAATTATCACATTTGTGCGTCTGGTCACCAATATATAATATGTCATCCACGTAGACGAGGACATATTCGATGGAATCACCTGCTTTTTTGGTGAAGAAGCAGTTGTCTGCAGACATGGTGGAGAAGCCCATCGATCTTAGAATTTTGGCTAGACATTCGTACCACCTTTTTCCTGATTGCTTTAGTCCATATAGGCTTTTGTTGAGGAGCCACGTTTCCCCTTTTTGTATATCTTTTTGCGGGGGGGGGCTAACGTAAATTTCCTTGTCTAGCTCTGCATGTAGGTAAGCTGTCTGCACATCAAATTGGTGTACCTCAAGACCTAGGATGGATGCTATCACTAATGCACACTTGATGATCTCAGCCCTGACTGTGGGGGAATACGTGTAAATGTAATCTTCTGGGTACTTTTGTGCGAATCCCTGTGCTACTAATCTGGCTTTGTATAGCACTTTATTGCCCTCTAGTGTCTTGACCTTGTAAATCCACCTGGTACCAATTGGTGTCTTGTCATTTGGAACTTTGGTTGGGGTGTAAACATTCAACTCCCTACTCATGAGTAGAGGAGACTACTCATTTCCCTCTCCATGGCTTGCTCCCATTTGACCCTTTCTTCCTCGGGTAGGTTTAGTACCTCTTTGTAGTTGTTAGGAGTTAGGTGGTTAGTATGCATGGATAGGACATAGTCCTCTAGTTTCTTTGGGGTCTTGTTCCTGCTTGCTCTAATGGGCCTATTTGGAGGTGTTTCTGTGTCGTGTAGGAACCTGGCCTCCCTCTCTGTTAGTAAGTCTAGCTTTATACTTGGGTGGTTTTCCTTCCATTCCCTGACTTCTATTCCCTGGCTCTTTGGTATGGATTTCCCTTTTCCCTTGTTTTTTTTTTTGGGGGGGGGGTTGTTCTATCTTGTCTTGATTGCTATTGGGTAGTTCCCTTTTGGGGAATACCTCATTTAGGTGTATCTTGGACCAATTGGCATGTTCATGAAATACTGCTGTTCGGGACACTATAAATTTATTGTGATTATCTATGAACCTAAATCCTTTGGTCCCCGGCTCATACCCCATAAATCTCAACCTTCTCGACACTTTGTCTCCCTTGTGCCGTAGTTGTCTGGGGATGTGTACGTCTGCTGTGACCCCGAATATGTGTAGGTGTGCTATTTGTGGTTTCCTCCTATACATTAATTCATATGGGGTTCTGTCTATCACGCTAGACCACAACCTATTTAAGGTGTAGTTTGAGTAGATAATTGCTTCTGACCAAAAATGTCTTAAACCAGCATCCCCTAAGACACACCTCATCATGGTTTGTAAGGTACCATTTCTACGTTCTACGACCCCATTCTGGAAAGCGGAAAAAGGCAAGGATGTGAATTGTAATACCCCTTGTTCTTTTAACCAATGTGAAAAATCCCTTGACAGAAACTCAGACTCCCGGTCTGTCATTATTTGCTTGATTTTTGTGTTGTGCTGTACCTCTACCCTCTTGTAGAATTCCTTGAACTTTTGGTATACCTCGTTCTTATGTTTGAGAGTGTATATGAACCCGTAACGACTAAAGTCATCTACTATAGTCAGAAAGAACCTCTTTTTGTATTTAACAGATGGCCTTAGGGCCCTACCAAATCCATATGTACTAGTTGGAAAATGGAGTCAGTAGTGCGGATTGACTTTTTTGGTCTGGGTTTGGTCTTGAGCTTGGAACATTTACACACTGAACACTCAAGGTAGTTTTCACAATTTTTTACTTTTATGCCTTCAGAGCAGTTAACCATTTTTTGTATAACGGGGAAGCTACTGTGTCCCAACTTTCTATGTAAGAGATGCGCGCAGTCGTCATGGATGGGCTTGCCTGTTGAGGGCTTCCCCTTATCAGATGCTTCACGAACGTTCAAGTCACCAGAGATGTATTCGCAACTAACCCCCTGTATTTCTTCACTTTCACCCTCTTCGCCTTTGTCGGGTACTGAACCCACATTAACATTTAGATTGGCGTTTACTCTTGGGTGATCATCACTATTCAGGTGAAAGTATGGTAGGCCTCCACTGACTATGGTCTTTCCTACGTTTTTGCCTTCCTTAGTCATGTGTACCTTTCCCTCAAATGCAATCTCAATGCCGGTATCCTTGCTTAGTTTCAATGTGGTGAGGATATTGTAGGGTATTTCTGGTACAAGTAATACCCCCTCTATCTCTCCTAATCCCGGTATGTGCATGTTCCCCTTCCCAGTTACCAAAATGTTGTTTTGATTGGCCACTTTGATTATGAAGTTCTCTTTCATGAGAGATGTAAGTAACTTTGGGTCGTATATTGTGTGGTTAGTGGCCCCTGAATCTAAGAGCCATGTGCTCCCTTTTTTGGTTTGATTAATGGCATGTCCTGGTCTCCAAGTCCATATAATGAGCCTGTTTGACTTTCTCTAGAGCTGTCCCTGTGCCCCCTTCTGTCTCTTGGGTTGGGTTGCCCCCTTCTGCGCCTGTGTCGGCTTTCTGGTGAGTGTCTGTCTGGGAACCTAGGCCTGTGATCTGTTCTGTCCCTGCGATAGGAGCGGTCCCTGTCTCTCGTGTTTCTGGGGCAATCCTTCTTATAGTGGTTCCTGGAACCACACAGGAAACATTCAGTTGCATTGTGATTCCTGCTTTGAAATTCTACCCTTTTGACCAGTTTGTGATCTCTTCGACATATTGAGCGGTCCTTCCTTAGATTGTCCTCAGCTATCAACTTGTTGGTCAGTACTTTTAAAGTAAGTTGTTCCAAGCTAAGGCTATCTAGCTGTGTAATAAAATTGTCCCAACTGGGGTCTAGAGAATTAATGATAATGCTTATCATGCTCCCCTCAGTTATAATCTCCCCCCTCTGTATTAGTTCTGCCCGAGTGGCGTTCAATGTTAGTAGGTGTTCGCTCATGGAGGTCCCTGCCTTGTGTCTGGCTGAGTGAAACTCCCTGGAAATTCTGGTAGTGGTGGCTACGCTCTTACTGTAAAACAGGCTAAACATTTTATGTAACAGTTCTGAAACAGTTAGGTAATGACTGATGCTAGGATATATACTGGGTGAAATACTAGCTATCAACATGTAGTACGCCTTATGATGCATGCAGTCTAGTTCAAATGTCCATGGTTTTTCAGGAGGGTCAGTGATCAGAAAAAGTAAGTTATCCTTTAAAATGATGACCTGGAGTTGCTGGTTCTACCCCAGGAAATTTGTCCCATCTAATTTTAACTTAGGAAAATCAGTTGGCAATGTCCCTGTGCTGTGTGTGAGGTTACTTACAGGCTGTCGTTGTCCATAGTTTTGAGCGAAAGGGAACTCGCAATAAGGCAAGGGGATGCTTGGTGTCAGTCTGTATTGACTTGCTTCTATGGTCTTTACTTTTCTCTCTGCAGGCGGATTCTGCGCATGCTCCGGATTCATTCTTGTCCAGCGCTCGCCAGGGAAGGAGCATGCTTCCGTAGCTCCTGGATGGAGGCCCCATTCGCCCGGATGGATCCTCGGTTTGGCTTTGAGTGGCCTCGGGTAGCCGGGGGTCGCTCGGAACGTCGTTCTAGTCGCCGGGATGCTCCTTGGGTCGCCTTGGAGAGTCGGAGGGCCTGCAGCAGTCGGGTGAAGATCCGGAAGGCCTGGTCCGGCGTGGTAGCTGCATGCTGGGATCGGGCTGAAGTCCATGCCCGCCAATAGTTCCGGGTGCCTCGGATGGGATCGTCGGACTGGTGAGTGGTCGGTTCGTCCATCGGGCTTCGCTGTGGGTCTCGGTGGGAGCATGGGGAGGTTCTCAGCGGGAAGCGTTTGGCATGGCACCCATGCCTTGGTGTTCGCGCTCCCCAGGTAGTCCTCGGCGGTGGCCCCCTCCGTGTAGGCTGTTTCATCGGGCTTCCCCAGAATGTCGGGGTGCAAGCCTGGCAGTTTTATTTTAGTCCCGAAGGCCACGGTCAGTACCCGTATGGTCTTATTGATTTCGTGCTCAGTAGGTGAGCTTATTGGGCTTCATTCTGGTTCGTCCCCGCTGTTGGGGCTATTCTTTTTGGTTGCTCTCAAGTAGGCCTCGATTCCTGCCATGTAGTTTGAATCTCGGGAGCCCATTGGTTGTTGGTCGGCCATCTTTGGTGACGTCACCATCCAAGATGGCCGCTTGGAAAAAGGCGCAAATTCGTCTTTGTCCTTTTCAAAGGGTGTATGGTAAGGGAACACATCTCCTACCATGTCGCTGGTTGTAGAATTCAGTCCAATTTTGTCCTCTCTGGTCGCTGCTCCGCAGTCTCCGATCAGTCTTTGGAGTTCCAAGTTGGTTGGGGCCAAGTCTATTAACTCCAGCAGTTTTATTTCTGACGCTGCTTTCTTTGCTTGCGGTGATTTCGGATCCATTTTCCTTTTCGGCTTGTCCCCCATCGGTTCTGGTCGGGGTGCTTGGGTCGTGGATCTGCTTGTGCGCATCTGGCATTTCTCTTGGCATAGCTCCCGCCGGCAATAATTCTGCTGCCATCTTTTTGGTGAATGCCCGGGTGTTCGGCCTTCCTTTCTTTTCAGTCAGCTTAGGGGTTCCTGGCATTTCTTGGAGTAATTGGGTTGTCAACCATCCTCTGCTACCATTTTGTTAGGATTGTTTGAGGATCAGATCCAATAACTCCATCACACATTGTAAAATTAAATAATCAATTGTTTATTCACATCACGTTTATCAATTACAGGTGGTCAGCTGGAACTGGCTCCAGGACCTCATGGATGGGCTTTAAATACCTATGGGGTGGAGCTAAGGTAAGGAGGGGTCAATAGGTGAAGGGGTCTCTGGGAGTTAAACCTTGCAGTCCTTGCCCTATGGTATGGCTATATGGTTAGGCATTTATATGCGACATGCCAGGATTAAATTCCTCCATGTTCAGTCACGCCGTTGTCCTGCTAGTTCACTGCCGATCCTTGTCCAGCTGTCAGTTCTTCACAGCCACCATATTGGGCCGTCTCCATCCCCCATCCGGCTTCTCCAAGCTTTGCTTGCTTCTCCCGATCCTGACCGCTGTCTGAGACTGTTCCACAGGATTCATCCTTCTTCCAGTCCCCCTCTGAGGGATCTGGGACTCCGAAAATCCACTGAGTTGTTGGCAGCAGCTGTGGAACGGCACCCAAATCTGGAGAAACTGTCTCACACACCCGCTCTCCCTGACAGCTGCCCCCCCCCACCAGGGAATGTATATCCTTAATTCCATCAGCTCCAGCCTGGGGGAGCTGTGGCTGAAGGCATTTTGTTTATGAATAGGATGGGCCTACTCTTTCTGAATGGATACAAATTCTGCATTCCTAAAGGTCAGAGTCTTCAAGCTTCTTATTTTGAAGCTGTTTTCCTATGACAGGAAAACGGGGGCTGCTTTCTGCCATTGTTAAGATTTTTCTCCATTTGTCCTTTGGGGAAATATTCTATCCTGTCTCTTTTTAATATTAAGAATTAAGAATATTTTAATCTGGAAAGGGAAGGGGGGCTTCCTAGATTGCTATAGAAGGGAACAAAAAAATGGTGTGTGTGTCTAAGTGAGGTACTAAACTGGATAAAATGTTCATTTTAGACAGAGATTCCCAAACTCTTCAGCTCATCAAGCCCTACAAAACTTGGCTCTGCTGGTTGGCTTGAGGCCCGATGGGGATGCCCCATGCTGAGGGTAGCTAATGATGTAATAGAGGTGATTCCACCTGTGAACCATTCATACAATTCGTATGATTTGTATGCCTAGAGATTTGAGTGAAATGAGTAGCATATAAATTTAATAAAGAAATAATAAAGGAGACAATGCCAGGCTGTTCCCACAAGTGGCTGACCATCCAACCCTGTGTAACACTGTCTCATTGGTAGCTCATTTATCTTCAGGACTAGGAGGTAGTGTGGAGCTGTACAGAGCCACTCCCCTCCCAAATTAATTGACTGCAATTAACCTTTCATCATTTATTGACCCTTGGATAGTTTCATCGACCCTTAGAAATCAATATTGACCACTTTGGGTATCCTTATTTAAGGCAATTCTTCCCCAAATTAGTGCTCCTTGGGTTTATTTGCTGGGAACTTTGAGTGTTGTAATCAACACAACTGGAAAATACCAATTTGGGGGCTACAATACTGACTTTTTCAGATGTTAGCTTTTCCTCCCCAACTAATTTATTCATTATAAACACATAAAATAGGTCAGGCCCACTGTCCACAGAGATTCAGAGAAGGAGTCAAATGATAAAAGCAACTTCATGTTGTTGCATCACAATCCCTACCATTCTGTATGTTCATTTTGAAACTTTATAGATGTGGAACTTGCTGCATAATGCTTCATCTTTTTAACTAAAGCTTTTAATCTTGTAGATGCCTCAAGGTGATAGTTTTCTCTTTCTACCATTGTCTCGCAGCTCTCCTACCTTCTGTTCAGCCATCCAGGAACTTCACAGGCACATCAACTCCACAGGAGGGAAAAAGCAAAGAAGGGAGTGCTGACTTCTTCTGAAAGGTCCAAGCTCGGGACCTAAACAAAAGCAGAAGCTACTTGCTCGGGAAACAAAACCAATTTATTTAGGCTGGATTCTTGGCACACAATGAGTCTTTTGATGAAAAATTCCTGATTAAGTCAGCACTGGGAGCATCCGTCTCCCAAAGCTCTTTGTAGGCTGGTATCTGAGCCCTTCCACACATTGGAGCAAACCTCCATCCAGCATCAGCCATGTTCAGCCAATCACCAAGACATCAGGGCACTTGGCTCTTCGCCTGCAATCCTTGATTGGCTGTGTGGTGGCTTCAATCAGCTGTACAACGGTTCTCAGCTCGGCTTCTGATGCGCAAGCCCTGATTAGCTGAACATTCTGTTACCTCCTTAAGCAGACAGCTGGTTGTTGGACTCTCCTCTTGCCACCGCAGCTGCAGCTGCCAGCAATGCTCCTCCACCACCCATCTCCACCCCCAGGTATGGCAAACCCCAGACCGGTTTGACACCCAGATTACACACAGGGTCTGTTTGGAGAAGTGCCACCCCATCTAAGACCAAAGGTGGCAATTTTCCCTGGGCCAAAGAACCCCAAACCCAAAGCCACTCAGTTTTTCCAAGGTTTAGTTTCAACCTGTTGATCCCCATCCAGCCCCTAACAGCCTCCAGGCACTGCAAGAGGGAGGACACTGCATCTCCTAACTCGCTTAACTTACCACGGGCTCAGACATTCAGCTGAGTATCATCAGCATATTGATGATACCTCAGCCTATAGTGGCGGATGATCTCACCCAGCAGCTTCATATAAATGTTGAACAAGAGCGGAGAGAGTTCCAAGCCCTGTGGAACTCTACATAGCAGTGGGCAAGGGCTGGATCTCTCCCCTCCTATCAACACTGACTGAGACCGGCTGCAGAGGAAGTGAACCAGGATAGCACAGGGCCTTCCACTCCCATCCCCTGAAGATGCTTCAGAAGAATACAATGTTTTATGGTATCAAAAGCCGCCGAGAAGTCAAGTAGAGCAAGGATGGATGCACTACTCCCATTCCTCTCCCGTCAGAGATCATCCAAAAGGGTGACCAATGCCATTTCTGTCCCATATCCTGAATCCTGACTGGTAGGGGGTCTAGATAATCCATTTCAACCAGAAACCTCTGGAGCTGCCATGCAACCACTTTCTCAACCACCTTCCCCAAAAAGGGAAGATTGGAGACAGGTTGAAAATTATCCAACAGGGTGGAATCCAGTGATGACTTCTTAAGAAGAGGGCGGACCACAGCCTCCTTCAAGTGCTGGGGCACTTCCCCTTCCTGTAGGAAAGCGTTAATCACCGCCAGATTCCACCCACCTGTCACATTGAAGATGGTTAAAAGAGATCCAAGGGAATCCAGGGGAAGTCCTGGGAGAGTCCAGGGAAGCCTCACAGTCATAAATCATCCACCTCCTCTGTTCTCACCTTCCAGCTGCCCCTTTCTGACCTCTCCACTCTTCAAGGTCTTGATCTCTCTGTTTCTCCAACAAATCTCCAGCCTCTCAATAAGCTTATCATGCCTGTCTCCCTCTTGCCTTTCTCTAAACACTTTTCCACTTCCACATACCAATCTCTACATTCCTTTCCAAAACCCTCTCTGCAGAACACTTCAGAGCACCATTTACACACACATACAGTCGCTGTTGCCATCTTTTGTTTAAAAAAAAGGACATAAAAACACAATATAAAAGAGATAAAAATAATAAAAAATAATAACTCCACACCCACACTGGCAACAAAACACATTCATACTAGCCATTTAATGGGCTCCATCCTGCTCTGGATTACTCAGGCCTACTGGGTAATGTCTTCATGGGGCCTTCCGAAAGAATGTTACAGTGAGGGCCAGTCTAATCTCTGGGGGGATGATGTTCCAGAGAGAGAGGGAGTCACTACGGAGAAGGGCCTTCTCTGGGTCCTGCCAGATGTATCTCCTTAGGGGATGGGACCCGCAATATTCCTTGCCTCCCTGCTCAAGTGGGTTGGGCAGATGTGATTGGCAAGATATGGTTCCTCAGATTTTTGGGATTTAACTGTAAACACCCAGTCTGAACTCTACCTGTTGAATCCCGGTTTCCTACTTCCCATCTCCTGGATATTATGAATTTTACTTTGTTAGTTTGTTTTTATGGAAGTCTGATGGATAACTCTGAATTCTTGGGCACCATTGTGTAGTTTTTAGAGCAGCAAGCTAAGAAGTACAGCTTTCACCCACTTCAACTACAACATCCCCATGTGATAATTATCAAACAGCACTCTGTGTTTTTTCTACTGAATCAATTTAAAGGTGTGGCTTTTGAAAATGTTCTCAGACAGTACAGCTTTAAAATAATATTAAATGGTAAAGCAGTTGGTAAAAAGTATAAAGATGGGAAGGAGGCTTGGAGCATGTACGTGTCTGCCTTATAAAATAAAATAAAGACAAAATCCTAAACTTTTTTTCTTGCTTCACAGTGTTTTTATTCATTTTACAAGTTGAGTGGGTCACCAAACTTTAGACTATTTCTAGGATTTGACCTCTGAGTCCCAATAGGCCCCAATAACAGAATCGGGACTAGTAGCGCTTACATCCTTAAGAGCCACAGATTCTTTCAGCTTTTCTAATTATTCTTGTTGGAACATTCACCTCAACTATAGCATTCATAAATTCATTCCAACCATTATTTATTGGATTTATGTGCTGCCCATTTCATCTGGAGGCAAGTCTGGCAGCTTACAAACAGCATGTACACGTATTTGTGTTGCAATGCTCCTTTCACGAAATCTAAAATATTAAGACCAAGAACAAAATGCACCTTTGTATTAAAAGATAATTGATAATTCCAGGTTGAAATGTCCTGATGTTGTTTCATTTTGTTCAATAAAAGTTCAGCATTTTTCCTGTAACGGGAGCTCACACCCTCTAGAACCTCATGCATTGTTTTGTCCCAGGGAAATGGTTGTGATGATGGTTCTGGTAATGTCTGATGCAGTCGGAGTCTCTGGAGTGTAAATGAGATTCAGTATGTTCTGCCTTTCTTTTTTCCAGTCGCTCTCTTACTGCTTTTCCTTGGCTTTCTTACTTCTGCCGGTAGCATCCAATTTAGCCTAATCACTTCCTTTTCTCTTCACTTTTTCTTGTTGAAAATCACCATTGATTTTTGAGCATTCAGGTTTTGGCAATCAAGTGCTCCATGAGCCATACAGCTCTTCATCCTGAAACACATGGTGGCATTGGTTACAGTTTGTAACACAAACATAGTTTCATCTTTAAAAACAGTGGTAAGCCCCCAATCGAAAATGATGGAGTATGAGGCTGCTAAGTGGAGGTTCCTGAGTTTGGTGAAGTTCTGGATAGCCTGTGGGCACACTGCCACTCCTATGAGGCAGATTGATAGGATGTCTTTGACTGACTTTCCTCTCTTCAGACAAAAATCAGTAATGTCCTGTGCTGAATATTCCCAAAAATTTCCTTTATCAGGGAACAAATTTGTTTCAATAAATCCATCAGTCAGGTGAGTTATAAGGCAAGTCAGATACAGAGTCATGATAAACCTCCCCCATCCCCACACAAACCTCCCCCTTCCCTGTCATCTGGTTATTAAAAAGAGTCTTTAGAGCCCACTTGTCTGTTTCTGGGTCCTTCCTCAGCCTTATAGGTGGGACTTTTGATGTTGGGGTTGGCTCAGTGCTGTGATCAAGGACAGCCGGCTTGACATGGTCCAATGATCCAGGCATTTTCTCAGCTATCTTGATGGCTGTTTGAATTGTCAGGAGGATCTGAAAGGGTCCTTTCCACTTGGGCTGTAATGGTGACTTTCAGGTGAATGACATGATTCAGGCCCAGTCCCCTGGTTCTAATGGGTGAAGATTTTTGTCAAGTGGCAGTGTCAAGGTGCTGTGTTTCCATAATCTGTGGAGCTGTTGGTGCAGAGCCTAGGCCAGTGATGGCTAACCTTTTTGCCATCGCATGCCAGGAGAGGGGGGGGCGGGGGAGGGTCGCGCGTGCACGTGCCCACGCGCATGTGTGCGCAAACCCCCCCCCCGCTCCTGGCACATGATGGCTGGTAGGCCCGTTTTTCTTTCTTACCTGGCTCCAGATCCTCTCTGTGTATCTGGGAAGGGCGAAAACAGCCTTTCCCACTCCCTTGGAGGCCCTATGGAGGCTGAAAGGGCCCATTTCCCAACTCTCGGTGGGACAGGAAGTGACATTTTTTGCTGTCCCCAGCCTCCAGAACCTCTCTAGGAGTCTCTAGGAGTCTCTAGGAGTCTCTCTAGGAGTCTCTAGGAGCCTCTCTAGGAATCTCTGGAGGCTGGGGACAAGAAAAAAACGTCACTTCCGGTCCCACCGGGAGTCGGGAAATGGGCCCTTTCAGCCTCCGTAGGGCCTCCAAGGGAGTGGGAAAGGCTGTTTTCGCCCTTCCCAGATACACAGAGAGGATCTGGAGCCAGGTGAGAAAGAAAAACAGGCCTTCCCCACCCCACCCCCAGGCCCTCCAGAGGCAGGAAACAGCCTGTTTCCCTACTTCTGGTGGGCCCAGAAGGCCCGAAAATCAGCTGGCCGGTGCGCACATGCGCCCCACAGCTGAGCTTGCGTGCCCACTAATATGGCTCCGCGTGCCACAGGTTCGGTATCACGGTGCTAGGAAATACCAGGGCTGAAGGCTAGATTAAAAGAAAGCAAAAGCAATTCACTTGTTATGAATAAAATAAAATAATAAATAAAATAAAATAGTTGATCCCAGGATCAACAGTACCAGTATGGTATATGGGAGGGCTTTAGTTTAAGCCTTAGTGCTTTTAAAATTTGGTGTTCAAAAGTACTGTTGTTGGGCCAAATAGTTTTCCCCGCCTTGTCTCTGAGCAAAATCCACTCCTGGCATACTTTTCTTACTTGTCTCTTCCTCATTCCTGCCTGGATGGGCAATTTCCTTTTGTCCCAGGGTTCAAGCAATTTTTCTAGTGAGGACCCTGGCAAGATCCTTGAGCTGGAGCTTCCCATGTTTCTCTAATTCTTATGTTGAGATTCAATTGGCTCCACCAGGTCTTCCATGTAGCCAAGCTTCTTTATGAGCTTCCCACCCCACCTGTCAGTTTTCAGACCAAAAAAGAAAGGGGGGCGTCTGGGCATTCCCTTTCAGAGTATGGGCACATCCTACTTAGGGAACACTCTGCCTATTGGTTTTCAGACCAAAAAGGGGTCCGGGAGGACCTCTACTTCCCATAGCAGGAATACCGGCATCTCCTTCCACAACCTGCCTCACAGTTTTCAGATCAGGAGGGTCTGGGAGGACCTCTGATTCCTTTTAGCAGTGGTATGGGCCCTTCCTACCTAGGATAGGACTTTGCTCAGGGACTTCTGTCAGTGCTCCAGCAACAGTATCTCACAATATTTCTCTTCCTGTCACTCACTTGGCTCCTGCTCTCTGCAGAAGATCCCACACTCCAGGCAAACCATTTTGCTTTCCAAAACTCATCAGTCACAGTTTGGTGGAACTAGCAATTGGTCCGGGTGTGGCTAGAAATGGCACAGAGGATCCAGGATCCAGCTCTGATTGAGAGAGGAGCCCTTCCACTCACTCACACATGTCCTTTCATTCCCTTGGGGTTTTCCACAAGATTTAAATTTAGCGGTACTCACCTCCTTTCTGAGCAAGACTCAAAACATCCTTTACTACCCTTGCTCTAAATGGGCCAGGTCTAGGAAACCCACCCAAAGACACAAGGGGTCTGCTGCCTGCAAGGTGGAGGGTCAGGTCCATAACTGGTCAGCTTAGCTTGGAGTTTCATCTGGGGTGCCAAATTGTTGGAAGTAAAATTCAGTCTGGCTCCATGCTTACTCTATTAGTTTTCGGTTCTCTGTGCTCTGTGCTAGCTGCAGCAGGCAATGCTTTTGTTTATGAATAGAGCTGTCTAGCTACTAAGTTTCCATTCACAAAAAGTGTACTACTTTTATGAATGGATACAAGTTTTCCATTCACAGGTGCTTTGCGAAAACTGTTCCGGGCAATTTCCTATTAGTGGGAGGACACAAGTCAGCTCTTGTCAAGGCGAACCTTTTTCCTTGCTTTTGGGAAGGGTTTTTTTTATCAACTATTTTAGAAAAGGGGGGCTGTCTTCCTGCACTCCCTAAACACACCTCATAAAATTGCCACTTTGCCATTCATTTTATATTTAAACCCGTAATAAGCCTCATCATTTTATTCATAATAAGTTCTTTGGCTGCAAATTTTTGTTAAACCCCTGTAATTCCCTATTCATTTTTTCTGACTTTGTTGGTGGGTAGAATAATTTTATAAACAGTATTCTTACATGTATTTGCAAAGTAGATTTTTTTTCAGTTTTACAAACAGAAAAATACTGTTGCAGAAAGTGCTGTATAAACTGACTAGAAAAGAAGGGGGTCAAATCCCATATTTCTAACATTAAAAAAGCATGTGGTGTGTGTATGTATGGATGCAAAAATAGGGTTCTGTTAATTAAATGAAGGAGGAATATGGTTAGAGTTTGCATAGCTTTTAGTAAGAGAATGATTTCTGGATTCCCATAATTCAAATTGCTAGTTCTGCTGTATGTGGTTGAAGGGCTATGTTAGTTCTGAGTTTGGGCCTATTTGTCATTATTTCCAGGTTTTGGGACAATCCCCTTATTTCCTGGTTTGGGTATATGATATCAATTTTGATTTAGCAAAGTAGCCCCCTTTCTGGCCTTGGACCAATCAAAAACACTTCCAGGGGAGGGAATATGATGTCATATCCAGTTTGGGTCAATGCTACTTTGGGTTCTGTACCAATCGGAAGAGGTTCTGGGGGAGGGAGTATGATATCATATCCAGTTTGAACAAATGGGGAGAATGCGGAGTGATATCACTGATCAAAAATGCTTATAAGCTCCCATTATAAAAAGATATGTACAGTTATAGAACACATAGAAGCTTCATGGGGCTCAAAGATTCCTTATTCACACTTTAAATGGTCTAGTGATTAAGGCATCAGGCTAGAAACCAAAAGACTGTGAGTTCTAGTCCTACCTTAGTCATGAAAGTTGGCTGGGTGACTTTGGGCAGTTACTCTCTAACAGCCCAACTCATAATAAAGATGAGTTAAAAATCAAATAAATATTTTTTGTATGTTTGTATGCAGGTATAATAAATGCTGGCATGGGGGTTTTCAATAGCCATTTTTTGGGGGGCAGTGAAAAAGAAGAGAGTTCAAGAAGAAATGTTGTGTGGGTGGAACAAATAAATTGTTTTTATTTCATTCATATCTAGAAATCCAAAAGATTTCACCTGTGTAGACCAGAAATCTTTGCAGTAAATCATTTAAGAATGGTATTTTGCAGCTCTGCCAATCAAGAGAGAAGTTTCAATTATTGGTGTCAAATTTTGCACAAAAACAGAATAAAAACCATGATTTTTGTGCACCGTCACTGATTTTATGCAGAACAGTATAGGAGAGGCACTAGTCACTGAATAGCTGGCAAATCTTTTTGTGCAGTAAGCTTAGATACAATTAGACAGTAAGCAATTAGGCCTCACTGTTGTTCTGTTGTAACATAATAGTCCAGAGGAAGGACAAAATCCTAGTAGGCATCCTTAGTATAGACTATAGAATATACCCTAAGCACATTTCCACATGACCAGCCATTCTTTTGAAAGTCTAATTTCAAAACCATTATGAAGCAGGAATTGAGTGGGTTATTCTTGCCATTTTACTTGCCAACCAGTCAGAATATACTCTTTCTGGTCAATAAAAAAGCAGAGGTATTAGCCAATCAGTTCTCAGCTATTGGTCAATTATTGAGTCCCTCACTGTGCTCTTTTAATTTTGCCCCAACCCTTTTTCCGCAAAAAAGATTAAAGGAAAAATCTGAAGTATCATAACTGTTTACCATGATAATGGTACCATTGGTACCATTGATAGCATTATGTTGTATATGCCCTTTTGCCATGCATTTTGCAATTCCCCCATTGCAAAGTTGCCAATTTTATTTTCTAAAAAATAAACCTTACAGGCATGGCATCAGGAAAATGTAATTAAGTGCAGTGAAAAGGATGCATGAACAACATTGTCTTGATCACCAGGAGTTTCAGTAATCTGTAAGCAAATTTGAATCTACAGATTGTCAGAAATTGAATGCCCCATTTATTGGCATTTTAACCATTGGGCTGAGAGAGAATACTTGGCCCAATGTCACCCCAGCCGGCTTTCATGCCTAAGGCGGGACTGGAACTCACAGCTTCCTGATTTCTAGCCTGGTGCCTTAACCACTACTGTAGCAGATTGCCAACCACTCAGAAAAGATTTCCTCTGCAAGAAAATGACCCAGAATTGTTCTAATATGCTGATATACTTACACTATTAGAATTGTTGAGATATCTATAATATACCAAGTGCCTTTGCTGTGGCTGGCTGCTCTGCTGACGGAGCACCTCAATTTCATTTTGAACCATAAGTTATTTTATGTTAGCCAACAATATTATATGTACAGTTTGTGGCCAATGGGGAAAATAAGCCTCAAGAGCCAACAGGGAGATGTAGTAAGATTTTCCATCTTTCAGAGACAGGGCTGCCTAGGTTTCCGTACCTCCTCCACAGTTCATTATGTGGAATAGATTATGCCAAACCGTAAATAGTATCCATTTCAGAATAATTTATTCAAATTGAAGCGAGGCTATGTAAATATGCACCTCAGTCACCCTTGATAATATCAACAAAGTTAAGTGGTATTGGAGCATATAGATGAAGGAAAAAAAATCACCAGGAAATAAAAACAGTGATATTATTATTATTATTATTATTATTATTATTATTATTATTATTATTTAATCTTTAGTGAGATTCACAGCCTTTGAGGCTGTTTAATAGCTCAGCAGCTCGAGTCCTAACCAAGGACCTAGGAACTATTAAGGTATCGTCGGAGGATGTAAGCTGTTCTGAGTAAGGTGGTTTTTTGTAGAGTCAAAATGTTCAAGTCCGGCAAATTTAGAATTTCTAAATAGCGGGATAGCCCTTTGGGTATTGCTCCAAGGGCTCCAATTACAATCGGGACAATACACAATTTCTTTTTCCACAGTCGCTCAACTTCTATTTGCAAGTCCTGGTACTTTGTGATTTTTTCTTGCTGCTTATATTATTATTGGTTAATCTTTAGTGAGATTCACAGCCTTTGAAGCTGGTTAATAGCTCAGCAGCTCGAGTCCTAACCAAGGGCCTAGGAACTGTTAAGGTATCGTTGGAGGATGTAAGCTGTTCCGAGTAAGGTGGTTTTTTGTAGAGTCAAAATGTTATAATAATAATAAATTATTATTATTATTATTATTATTATTATTATTATTATTATTATTATTATTATTCTCTTTTATTCATTAAACATGAATCTCAGTCAACTGAACAACTCAGTCAACTATTATTATTGTTATTATTATTATGTTGTTGTTGATCACTGCACAGCCAGCCAGATGTTCAGACTGGGTTTGGCATTTTTGTGTACTTATCGAGTCCTTACCAAGGATCTGGGATACGCACGCAGATCTGGATGTTTGATGGTGTTACAGATACGTTGCAGGATGGAAGCGATTGTTGTTATTGTTGTTGTTGTTGCCTATCCCAGGATTTGATTGATGGATAAAAATGCCAAACCCAGTCTAAACATTTATCTAGCTGCACAAAGAAATAGGAGAATGATGCCGACAGGAGATATAAAGCGTTGATATCTATTGCACTTCCATTATCCTAAAGGGGGATGGGTGAGGTTGTAAGGGATGCTGCAAATTGGCTCCCTCAGCGCAGCCTCGCAGTAGCCGAGCTAGCTAAGACAGCAAAAGGGGCAAGTTCAAATGGGCGCGAGAGGAGCTGCTGCTACGGCCCAACAAGGTCCAGGCGCTCAGTGTGGGCAGACGGCCAGAGAATCCCACCGGGGCCGTCCAGTAACTCAGGCCCTGCAGCCCAGAGATGCGGTGATAATCCCTCACACCTCCGCCCCGCCGCCGCCAGTATTCAGGCCGGCGTTGTTCCCGCCAAGACCCCCTTCTCCCCCTCTCCCCCCGCCCCTCCATCCGTCGGCGAGCGAGGAATCTCTCCCCCCCGGCCCCTCCCTAGCCCCGCCTCCGCCTCCGAAGTCCCCGCCTGATCCTTGCGGTGGAGAAGACGAGGAGGGGGAGGGGGAGGGGAGGGGAGCATGGTACGGCCACGGCTTTCCTTAAGCTGCAGCAAGGGAGAAAGCGGCAGAAGAAAGCAGAGGCGACTAAACCCGTTCGAGCACCTGCCAGGCAGCGGAACCGAGGAGGGCGGCAAGCATCGCGCCGCTGCCTCTTCTTTTCTGCCTTTCCCCGTTTGAGACAGCAGCAGCAGCAGTAGCGGTCGGAACAACCTGTGCCCTGTCGGCCACCGACGAGCGACCCCTCCCTTGTCGGCGGCAAGATGGTGAGTGAAAGGACCGGCTTATTTCTAGCTGGCTGGCTGGCTTTTTCGAGCTAGCTAGGGGATGGGGGCGGGGGGGGGAGAGCGGGCCTTCGACCAAGATTGCCGCCCTTTCTTTTAAGGATGGAGAAGGGAGCAAAGCGAGCCGGCACACATCGAAGCGTTTGTCTGCCTTCGTCTAAATCGCGCCTCCCACTCCACTCGCTCAGGCAGGTCCCTGGGTCATATTTGCTCTGTTATCGGTGCAGGCAGACTGCAAATACACGCTCCTCCATTCATTCCTGTCAGATATCCCTACAATGCGAGTTATTTCATCTCTCTCTCTCTCTCTCTGTCCTTGCCTCCCTGCCCCCCCTCTCTCTCTCTCTCACACACACACACACACACACACACACACACACAAATACACACACACACACACACACACACGCTGTCTATACAGGCATCTTATTCTCTTACAGTTATTGGACTGTGTACATATGCACCATCTATTCTTTTTTTGACATGCCTGTTTCCTTGCCTTTTTATATGTGTGTGTGTATGCGTGTGTGTGTGTGCGCACACACACACGCACACACACATACGCACACACACACACTGTATTCTCTCTCACACCCACGCATACTTCTATTCTTTCAATCATTCTTCACACATTTCCCTCAAAAAGGCACATAGAACATATCTTTTCCAGAGTCCTGGGCCCCTTTTGCTCTTCTGCTCCTGCTGTTTTCTGCTTCATACCAACCATGCCTTTTACCTGCTCACTGTGCACATTTCTACCTCAAATCAGCTAATCTCAGTGGCATATAAATTCCAAATATTATTTCCCTCCTTTAATAATCCACTTTTGACCTGTTCTGTTTTATATCTGCATGTCACCCTCTTTCTTCTCTGTTTGACACCTAGGCAAGACACAATTTGCTCTGCCTAGTATTGTGTACACTATTCTCATTAATATTCTGCACAGTGCTGCATGTTGCTTCCCTTTCTTACACATGCAAATGCTATCTAGGTTGCTTTATACAGCCTGCTGACAGAAGCTGCCCTTCACCTAGCTTTGTACTACAGAGTCATCTTTTCACTGATTCTACAAACTATACAAAAATGCTCACTCTCTCCCTCCCTCCCTCTCTCCCTCCCTTCCCCCTCTCTCTTACAAGTTAATTTTTTTCCCAGTGGAAAACAGTTATTCCCTTATTGTCTTTACAGTAGTACTCTCTTGTACTTTCTTTCTTGTAGTTCTTTTAAAGGCATCTCATCAAAACTGGTTTGTTCTGTTTTACAATGTGTATTTCCTGAGATATATATTGAACAGCTTTTATTAAAAATAAATCAATAAAAAAATAGCATTCTGTTATAGGAAGTCATACTAAAACAAGCTTTAAAAATATACTCAATATCTCTCTGATGTGTGAAGACATTTGATTAATATGGCTCCACTAACCCAAACTGGGTCTAAAACAATCTTATACAGAAATTGAAGAACTCTCAGAGAAATCACTGATTGCCAGTAGTACCGGTACTTCCAAATTATTCTCCCTGTTTGCTCTTGTGACAAAAAGTTTTGAGAAGAAAGATCATTTAAAAGAAGCCTTTCAACTTATTTCTTTTTTCTGGACCATATCATTCTGCTCAAAGGAGAGTTCCAGTGTCTAGCCAATTCAAGAGAGAAGAGTGTGGTGTTTTTTTGTTTTTTTTTTTAGATGCCCTTGCAGAAGAAAGTTTAAAACTGCAAATCCGATAAATTTAAAACGTTGAAGGTTTGAATCTAACTCCTAATTTGGGCACTAGTTAATGTAACAGTTCCATGGCTGAGAATTGGTATTTCAGAATCATTACAAATTCACATTATTCTCATGTGGATTCTGCATTAGGATCTTTTGAGAGTTATTGAAAATGGCCATATTGTCAGTGGTCTATGAAAAAGTAGTATGTGAGGAAAAAGGAAAATGCTTGGCACTTAATATTTGCAGCATAGGAACTTAATAATAAACATTTATTTTAACCAGGTGGGAAAAATTGTACACATTAAATGATTTCTCAGTTCTAAGAGGAAAACTGCATCATAGTTAAATGACATTTATTTTAGTTGTTCCATCTGTAGCAAACTTGCATTGCAACAGAACAGAATATAGGTAGCTCAGGTATTCTTAGTGCTCTTCTGACCTTGGTTCTTTTCTTACAGACATTTTGTTACCTGACTGGGTAACATAAGCAGTACATCAAGGACTCCATAAACTTTCATTGGCTTTTTTTCCTAGCTATTTAAAAGAGCAAGGATCAATATACAGAGGAAAAAATAATAAACACCCAGAAACTTGAAATACCCAATTTCAACTAATCTAAATCATGGGGAGGTGATCCTTTCACCCTCAAGGGTTGTATGCAACATCAGCAATGGGTGGTGGGAGTCAAAGACAGAAGCCTTGTGATTGTTGTCTGTGTAAATTCTCAGTGTTGCATTATAGAACTACTGTAATAAGAATAGAGGGAGGAAAGGCAAGTTACACATTTATTCCTAATTGAATTTATTTCTTAAAATGAAATTAAACAAAAAAAGAGATTAGTCTTTGCAAGCCCCCTGGAGGACATGTATTTGGTTTACTTTGAATCCTTTTCAGGTTCAAGAACTTGCCTCCTAGAGTCAATTATTTATGTAGGCAGGGTTTTTTTTTCTAATAATTGCTATTACATTATTGAGAAATGTATTTTTTTTCAACACTTCATTCTCTTTTCCATACAGCTTTTAAATAATAATTTTAAAACCTACATAAATCTTTAGGATATACTGTGTTTCCCGGAAAATAAGACCTCCCCAGATAATAAGCCCAATCGGACTTTTGAGCTCATGCGCTAAAATAAGGCCCCCCAAAAAATAAGCCCTCCATGAAAATAAACTCTCTCCAAAAAATATTAAACTGCATGTACAGCCAGTCCCCGCCATTTCCTCGGGTTAGGGTTAGGGACACAGAGCTGGAAATCAGGTAAGACAGCAAGAGAAGCCCTGTCTTGCTCCACATGCTCAATGTGTAAGAGCCTGTAGTACAGTGGACTAAAGCACTGTTATTAACATCTGCTGCTTGCAATTACTGCAAGTTCAAATCTCACCAAGCTCAAGGTTGACTCAGCCTTCCATCCTTTCAAAGGTAGGTAAAATGAGGACCCAGATTGTGGGG
This sequence comes from Pituophis catenifer annectens, assembly GCF_029215685.1. Lineage (NCBI taxonomy): Eukaryota > Metazoa > Chordata > Lepidosauria > Squamata > Colubridae > Pituophis > Pituophis catenifer. The sequence continues at coordinate 69,268,174 of NW_027256883.1, forward strand.
GCAATAAGATGACTTTGTATAAATATACAAAAGTATGAAGGCTATTGCTTAACGCATTGTAAGCCGTCCTGAGTATCCGGAGAAGGGCGGCATATAAATTAAAGCCAAAAAAAAAAAAAAAAAACATGCTCCAAAATAATAACACCTCCCCGAAAAGGCCAAGTGCTTATTTTGGGGTTCAAAAAAAAATATAAGACAGGGTCTGATTTTCAGGAAAAATAGTAAAATATTTATATGTGAGAGCAAACTATAAAAGAGAATAGCATATATATAGTTTTCACATCAACCATGTTAACATGCCTGTCAACCAATTCAGGACATTTATTAATGAGTCAATTGAGGGGAAAAGAGATTCTGTTTGCTCTTTATTCTCATTCTTAATACAGTACTGTGTGATTGTGTATTTTAGTGGTTACAATAAATGACCTTCCCCAAGATATCATTAATGATAATGTAAATTTAATATATGATGTAATAGCTCTGTTTGCACAATTTGAAATTTTGATTCTAGTAATTAAGAGTTTAAGTAATTAGATAAAATATCTTGCATTCACAATTACTTAAAGGTGTGGTGGCTTAGTAGCTTAATGACACTGGAGATGGGCTTTGCTTCAGCAGTTTGAATCCTAGCAGTGTGTGGTAGGGTGAGCTCCCTTCACTCACCTCAGCTTCTGCTTATCAGCAGTTCAAAAGCATGATACATGCAAGTAGATAAATAAGTACCACTTCCATGGGAAGACGAAACGGCGCTTCATGTGTACCATTAGAATCCTGTGACACCCATTTGCAAGGTGGCTTCAGTGGAGGGAGGGGCTTCAGATGATGTTGCAGGAAGCTGTCCATCTTTCTTTCTGGTGCGGAGCTAGCTCACCCCCCCGTGGCACAGCTTGGAAAGCGTGAGAACATGAGCCAAACAGGGCTAGTGGTCTTATGCAGCCAAACGATTACTATGTATTATCATTGTAATCTCCTGGCTAATGTAACATTGTTGTACACTAAATAAATAAATAAAAATCAGTTACTTGATGTCCCTCAAGACCTATACAGTCTTTGGGGAATTATATTTTGAATAACACAAATATGTTCCATACTTATTTGTCAATCAACCAATTAAACAATAAGACTATAATTTCATACTCTTCAGATTAGATTTACATTTGAACAACTTGCCTATGATTCTTTTTCAAATAGTACCATAAGTAAATCTTAGATATCTGAATTTAAATCAAATCTAATGAATTTGAAATTGTTATATAAAATTCAAATATGTTGGCAATTTCAGACTATATTGGCTGAAGCTAACATATACTAGATAACTCATGCCCCTTTGGATCATCATTTTAAAAAATACTTCGTTACATAAACAGAGAAACAGAATGACTAAGGGCAGGCAAAAAAGTGGGAGTGGGAGCAATTTCCAAACTCCTGCTGGCTTCTCCATTGAGTTCCCTTGTGGGAATCTGTCAGGAAGCATCAGAAATATCCCTCCCTCCCTCCCTCCATCCTTCCTTCCTTCCTTCTTTCTTTCCTTCCTTCCTTCCTTCCTTCCCTCCCTCCCTCCCTCCCTCCCTGGGAAACTGTCACAGAATGTTGAAAACGAAGATCATGGAAGCTGAGCAGACAGTCCAGCAGCAGCCAGCAGCACTGAAACAGCCACAAAATCTTCAAATTTCATTCCCTTAGGAGTCATGGATCCCAGATTTTGGATACATTATGTACATTAGTACATTTAAGATACGTTGGTTCAAACCTTTTTACCCTATGATGGACTGTTTCACCCAGTAAAAGATGATGATGAGAGTTTTAGTAGTATATAGTTAATTGATTAAGAGAAAATCTGACAGCCTTACAACTTCATGGCTAAATTGCATTTCTCTAGTTATGATCCAACGATTTTTTTTTTTTAAATTTGATTTATATGCCGCCCTTCTCCGGAGACTCAGGGCGGCTTACAGTGCGTTAAGCAATAGCCTTCATACTTTTGTATATTTATACAAAGTCAGCTTATTGCCCCCACAAACTGGGTCCTCATTTAACCTACCTTAGAAAGGATGGAAGGCTGAGTCAACCTTGAGCCTTGGAGAGATTCGAACCAGCAGTAAATTGCAGGCAGCTGTGTTAATAACAGGGTGCTTTAAACCACTGTAGTACCAAGGCTCTTTAACCATTATGCTACACTGGGCACCCTGGATTCCAGATTAGGCTTTTGTAATAACCTATGGAAGGTGTTGCTGCTTTTACCTTACACAGCAAGAATTTTTATAGGACGGAAAGAATTAATTTGCTTCATTTTTCTTTGATTTGAAATTCATACATAGCACATGCATGATTGGGTATCATATTTTTCCAATAGTGAAAGTACACAAGAAATCTGGGTTACACTGCACCATTTTTGAACAAAGTCAAGACTTAGAATGATATATTTCACACATTTCTGGCAATGCAGCTAGAGTATATGAACTAGGGAGGTCCACAGATTAATTTTTCTATGTAAATATAAACTGAAACCATCACCCATTAAATAGCGTTGCACAAAAGCATTCTTTTGAATGGCAGAACTGTTGTTCATTTCAACTGCTTAAATCTCTCTGGTCACAGAGATAACATAAGTTTATTGGGGAGGCAAGATCTTATATACCAGAGATATTTTGCTAATTAGGAATAAATATCTGAGAATAAGTACCTGGCTTTATGCCTGGAAAAGTGTTCTGGGAAGTTTGAAAATTTGTTTGTAATAAATACATTTCCATTCTCTAGATTTTGGATGTTTTTTTGAACCCACAATCTAGTGTTATTAGCCTCTGTGTCACAACCTTACAGTACAAAGATAGACAGTTCCATACCCAAGTGACTATCTAATCTAAAATTCGGTCTGAAATAAGGTACTAGGAAAGATTACGCTAAACAGGAAGCATATGAACTTCTTCCAGTTACACATAACAACAAAATAAAAGCAAAATAACATTTTTTCCCTTCAGTTTCTCCGGCTGAACCTGCTACTTTTACTTTCTTCAACAGTTTCACAAGACCATTTTTTCAAATGTCAAATTGTCTATTTAATTTTACTTACAAATCGTAAGCTTAGAAGAGATGCAATCGATCCTCATCTAGTTTTTAATAATGGAGAAAGAATTTATTTTTCAGTGTTTATTTCATCAGCTCAAATTGCAATCAGTAGCCAATTTGCTGCCTTTCCCCTATAAATATTTTTAATGGCCAGCATTATTTAGGCAGAATTACTTTGCTCCTTGCAACTTTTGCTTTAAAATCTGAACAGAAACTTTCTAAAGAGTTGTCTGGTGGTGGTAATTGAAAAACTGGCAGCAATTTGAAAAGGGGAGGGGAAAATGCTGTTTCAAGAAATTGGCATTCAATAGTGGTAGTCTTGCCGGATTTGCTTCTGGATTCATTGGGGTAGATGCACTAACTGAATGAATTATATTTATGGTTGTTTCTCTGGGGAGCATTTGTTTGTGCAAAAGATGTTTTATTTAGCTCTATTTTTTGAATGGAAGGTAGTATTTTATATGCCCCCAAAGATATTTATATGCCGCCAGACATCTGACTACATTTACTCTATTGCAGTCCAACTAAATTCACGAAATCTAAAGATTTATATATGGTCCAAACTATAATGTTGGGCAGCAATTCACAACTAAGTAATCAAAGTCTTGAACATATCTTGAATATGTTTGTAAAGTTTAAATATGGTGCTTACTGACATTTAAAACTTTTCACAGATAATCTTGTTATAAATTATTATATAAACTCTTTCTTGAAGTTAATGGGGGGGAGGGGGGGTGACCCTGTAGATATATAGTCTGAAAATTGCAGTCTAAATACAGCATTTTCTCCAATACCTCTGCATTTCATATATCTCTGTTGTTTTTTCTAATTTGATCTAAATTGCTGCAAATTTTCCTGATCTAAATTGAAAGCATCTCAGGGTTACATTTCAGGGAGCTGTGTGGCTTTCATTTTATTCTTTTTTTTAATTTTATTTTTTAAACACAACAAAACATAAAAACAACCATCATTCAATACAATCACAGAAAATGTGTCGATCGGTTAAGATTCTTTTGTGCTTAATCTCAAATCCAAGATTACAAATCATTTAATTTCTCTTATTTGACAATTTTATATATCCCTTTATATTATTATTCTCATTTAGCAATTGTTTAACAAAGGCTTATCTCCCATAAGAAAACACTTCATATATTTTGTTATTACCTTGATTTCATATTTCATACATCATCTCCATTATCTAGCCATTGATAAAACAAATCCCATATCAAATACTTTATTATATATTTCTGGTAAAATCCCTGATAAAAATATCTCTGATTTAAAGTCAATGTGTTTCTTTGTCATTTTTTTTAACCATGTGTGGATTTTAGTCCAATATCTTTTAGCTTCTGCACATGTCTACCACATATGGTAATATGATCCTGGAGTCTGATGACATTTCCAACATTTCTCCGATTTGTTCTTGAACATTTTGGCTATTCATCTCAGGGGTAGATGCCACCTGTAAAACATCTTATATAAATTCTCTTTATATGCTGTAGATATTGTCATTTTATAATTTTGCAACCACAATTTTTGCCATTTCTCTAAATCAATCCCATGGCCAAAATTTTTCCCCTATGCTATCATTGTTTCTTTAACTTGTTCTTCTTCCAGTTTTACCTCTAATAAATAACCATATAATTTTTTAATTACATAGTCATCAGAACCCATTAAGATCTTATCTAAATTAGTCATAACATCATAAAAACCTTCTTGTTTAAAATCTTCTTCATATCTAGAACGTATTTGCAGATAAGAAAACCAATCCATCTTAAAACCTTGTTCTTCCAGTTCTTGCTTCGATTTAAGTTCACCCTTTTCATCCATTAATTCACTGTCTAACCATTTGTTCCCTTCTAAATATTACTGAATATGAAAATGCTTCAATCATTGATACCCAGACTGGAATTTTCAAATAGTGTTTTTTAATCTTCTTCCAGTTTAATAGCAAAGCCTCACGTATATGATGTCTTCTAAAATACCCCTGTATTTTTGTTCCTTTATACCATAAAAAAGCATGCCACCCCATCAACAAATCATGACTTTCTAATTTCAATAATCTAGTATTTCTTAACATTATCCATTATTTGATCCACATCAAACTTGTCGCTTGATAATAAAATTCCCAATTAGGTAGACCAAACCCCCCTCTCATTCTAGCATCTTGCAATAACTTTAATTTTATTCTCGCTTTCTTTCCCTGCCAAATATATTTTAACACCATTTTATTCAAATCTTCAAAAACGTCTTTCCCCAATCTAATTGGAATTGTCTGGAACAAATATAAAATTCTAGGCAAAATATTCATCTTAATAGTTGATATCCTTCCAATCAAAGAAAGCTGTAAGTTTTCCCATTTTGCCAAATCTGTCCCTATCTGTTGTTTAAGTTTATTATAATTATTTTCTTCAAGTGCACTACATCTTGCTGTCAAGTATATCCCCAAATATTTGACTTTATTTGTGACCTGCATCTTTGATATATCCACCAATTTTTCTTTTTGCTTTACCAACATATTTTTAGTCAGAATCTTCGTTTTGTCTTTGTTGATTTTCAAGCCAGCTACTTTCCCAAACTCTCCAATTTTGTCTATCAGTGTAATTATTTATGTTAATGGATCTTCAAGAATAAAAACCAGATCATCTGCAAATGCTTGCAATTCGTATTCTTTTCGTATTTTCATTCCTTTTATGTGTCTTGTTCTTCTCTAATACTTCTATTTAGCACTTCTAGTGTTAATATAAACAACAGAGGGGACAATGGACAACCTTGTCTAGTACCTTTTTTTATCTCAATAGAATCTGTCAATTCTCCATTTATCATTACTTTTGCCGTTTGTTTATGATATATAGCTTCTATTGCTTGAATAAATTTTCTGCCAAAACCCATCTGTTCCATTTGAAGCAACATAAAATGCCAATTTACATTATCAAAAGCTTTCAATGCATCTAAAAATATCAAAGCCATTTGTTTTTCAGGGTGGGCTTCATAGTATTCCAAAGTGTCCAGAATTATTCTCATATTATCTCTAATTTGTCTTTTTGGCAGAAACCCATTTTGATCTGAATGTATAAAATTATTTAAATATCTCTTAAGTCTTTCTGCCAATATTGAAGCAAAAATTTTATAATCGGACTTTAGCAGGGATATAGGTCTATAATTTTTGATTTGTTGTGAGTCTGTATCCTCCTTAGGAATCAATGTGATATATGCCTCAGACCATGATTTGGATATTTCCTTCTTAGTCATCACTTTATTCATAACTTCTAGAAATGGGAGACTCAAAGATTCCTGCAATGTCCTATAATATTCCGCTGGCAAACCATCTGGTCCTGGTGCCTTTCCATTCTTTTGTTTCTTAATTGCTGCATTTAATTCCATCATCGTTATGTTTCCCTCTAGCATCTCCTCAATATCTTTAGGAATCTTAAGTAAATTTGCATTTTGAAGATATCATACCACATTTTCTTCCTCTATCTTTTCTTTCTCATACAATTGTCTATAGTAGTCATGTATAATTTTTTTCTTCTCTTTATTTCCGAATTTACTTTGTCCTTGGTCATCGATTAATTGTATTATTTTTCTTGATTCTCTCTCTTTTTTCAACTTATATGCTAGCCATCTTCCTGGTTTATTAGCGTTCTCAAAATAGTTCTGCTGAGTATTTCTAATTTTTTGAGCTAATTCTTCTTTCTCCAGTAAATCCATTTTATGTTTTATTGTATCCATTTTCACTTTAGCATCTTTTTTGTGTGGACATTTCTGAAGTTCTTTTTCAAATCTCTTGGAGTCATCTTCCAATATTTTATATGTTTGTCTTTTTTTAACATTTTTTTCTTTGTATAATCCATTATCAAACCTCTAACATAGGCCTTCATCGTATCCCAAAGATTTTGCATCAATGTATCTTCTTTCCTATTCTCCTTGAAGAAAAAAGACAATTCTCTCTCCATTTCCTGAACAAAGTCCTTTTCTTTTAATATAGTATTATTTAAAGTCCATCTAAATCTTTTCCTTTGTCCTTTCCATTTCACTATCACTGGATTATGATCTGCCCAGGTATTTGCTTCTATCTCAATTTTTTCTATGCTCAAAGTCAATTCCATTGTTATTCATATCATATCTAATCTAGACCAAGATGAATGTCTGTCCGAATAAAAAGTATATTGTCTGTTCTTTCCATTTCTATCTCTTCATGCATCTTTTAAGTTTATTTCCTCAGTCATCCTAAAAAAATATTTCGGTAGTATCTTTCTACTATGTCTTATTGTTTTATGTGTTTTATAGTCCAATTTATCATCCACTATACCATTAAAATCTCCTATCATACAAATATTGTCATATTCCAATTCAATTATTTTCATGTGCAATTTTCTGTAAAAGTCACTTTGATTATTATTTGGAGCATATATTGCTACTAAAAGAACTTTCATATTATTGTCTATTATCTCCACCATCAAAATTCTTCCTTTGTCATCTGCATATATTTGCTCAGCTGGTATTGCATTTCTAATATATAAGACCACTCCTCTTTTTTTACATTGTGGCAATGATGTTAAGATTTCCCCTAATTTTGAACGTACCAGTATTTGTTCATGTTGCTTTTTAATATGAACTTCTTGTAGGCAAATTATATCAAATTTTAGTTTCTCTAATTTGTGGAATATCTTTCTTCTTTTAACAACTGAATTAAGTCCATTTATATTTATTGCAATCAATTTTCTCTCTTTATATTACTTTAAATTGAAAGTCTCTCACTGCATCGACTCACTGTCCTTCTATTTTTCTTCCAGAGCTGTCCCAACTTCAGCAGCTATTATGGCTGCCACCCTGCTGTTAGAAAAAGGGCTTCTCCTGGATCAACCAGGGACTTTGCAGTGTCCCTGGGATTGTCAGGATGTGCCCTCCACTATCACAGTCAAAACAAGACTGTGAGGTCCAATAAGGACGGTCCAACAGCAAGGATTTCGGTGGCGATCCTGGAGCCCAGGAATCCTCCGACAGTTCTGTTGCGATGTCAGCTCCTCCCCAATTCACTTTCATTTTATTCTTAAAGCTCCATTTCTATGTAATTAATAATAAGACAGAATAAACATGCCTGTAAAAAGAATACTTCTTCTTCCACTTATAAAACACAAAATTACAGGTAGTCCTCAACTAACAACAGTTCATTTCGTGACCAACAGCACAGAAAAATGTGACTTAGGACCATTTTTCACACTTACAACCGCTGCAGCATCCCCACGGTCACATCAGAGGTGGTATTCAGCCGGTTCACACCAGTTTGCGCGAATCGGTGGAGGGAATTTGGCCCCGGTTGCTGAACCGGTAGCGATGGCCGGCTGGCCAAGCCCCTGAACTGGTCGCCGCTTGCTCACCCCGTCCACCATGTTCTTCACGCACGCGTATCCCATTGCCTTGCAAGTCCAATGGGATGCACATGGGCGAAGAACATGGCAGCGACGGCAGCAGCTTTTTCCGCCGGTACTTTTCGGCGACCTGCAGCCAGCCGCCATGTCTTCGAGAGCCGCTTTGCAGCTGTGGCATAAAGTCGTAAAATGGGGCAAACCCATAACGAATGTTTCATTGAGCAACATAAAATTTTGGGCTCAATTGTGGTCGTAAGTTGAGGACTACCTGTAATTGTGCCAACCTCTGCAGAATCCTTGTGACACTCATTTTATCTGTAAAATTAAACTTTGTTTTCCGTGAGGATTTCTTTATAAAGGAAGCTATGTAAACCTTCAAAAATGGTGTTCGCCAGCCATAATTTTTAAACCTTTTATTTATTTAAATTTACCAGCTGCCCAACTCCAATGGACTTTGGGGGATTTTCAACAAAACATTATTCCATTATCGTAGATAAAAATGTAGTCTGGTTACCAAAGTATTGCAGTGCAATAATAAGCATATAATTATGTCATATTCTAATTTAAGCATCTTAAAAATTACAAAATTTCATAACTCTCTGAGCAAGATAGATAAAGTAATAAAACAATTGCTACTGAAGTATTTTGATATAGCCTTATATCAGTTACATCTGAGCTTTTCCAAGTATTAGGAATAGCAGGCTGTACCATCTTTGCACCTGTGTTCACCAGATTAGCTACCTTGTGATCATGTATCTAAAAACATACATTTATATTTGTTATCAAAGAAGGAATGAGCATAGAATTGTGATATTTTATGGCAGAGCAAAACTTTAGTTAAGGAGTGTGAAAAAGAAAATCCTTCATCAGCAGGAACAGGCAGTGCAGTTTCTGGCAATTAATCCTAATCTTTGGGACATGGGGCTACAAACAGGCGACCAGGATAGCAACAAAGAAACCTACTTAAACATAGAGCTTTCTTTGTCTTAAGTTTCAGATTTGAATTATTGAAAAGTTTAAATTTCCTTTCCTTTTCTTTATCCTGAAAAGGTCTGTTTCTGAACCATCAGAAGTATCCAGTGTACAAACTGTGTGTCCAGTATTATAGCATGGATTAAAATGAAAGAAGATGAGAGGGAAAACCCACTTCTCAGGGAATATTTTCCCCGTTGTTACCATTCATCTAAGGAAACTTAAATTACATAAACCTAAAATGTATATAAACAGTAGTACATTCACTTACCAACTGAATATATTAATAATTAATATTTATTGTTGGATCTGCAGATGGAAAAAGGTGGAGGGGAAATTGTAATCATGAGTACCTAGCTTTGACTGGTTTATTCCTATTTTGTTAATCGCAGTTAATTTACTAAGCTTGAATATCTACGTTCTCTATTAATCTTATGCACCTTCATTGACCCTTATACACCTTCAATCCATTTTGTGCATAAGGGTCAAGAACAAAAATAGGGATTTGCCATATTTCTTAGCAAGAAAATGTCTGTGGTGCAGCACAATTTGACATTTGCTATTTTTCACCTGATCTTTGTAATCTTATAGTTTTTTTTGGGGGGGGGGGGTTGACAGGAAGGTAATCTCCTACCTCCACATTCCCTCTTTCAACCTGCTTGCCAGTCTCTTGGGCCAACTGGCAAGCTGCGAATTCAGACTTTGAAATCAACACCTTGTTGAGGGAGAGATACTTTAGAACATAGCAAAAAGAGATTTCCCAAGGGAAATTTCCTCCTTTCTACTTGGAAGAATGTTTGTTCTTTTAGTACCAGAGAAAAGGAGCAAAAACATTCCAAGGTCAATAAAACAGGAGGGAGAGATATGATTCCTCCCCTCCCCCTCCAATTAAAATTGGAATTTGCGTGTAGAAAGATTTGTCTGAGTAACAAATCTGAAAGCAATTTGATTCAAGATCATTGGTACTTGGAGGAAATTAGTTAAGAACTAAACTATGTTTAATTTCTGTTGTCTGGAATTTATGTTGTCTACATGTGCTCAGTTTTGTTTTGGGTCATTGGTGTTGTCTGAGCTTGATTGTTTTCTTGCAGATGTTTCATTACTAAACTATGTAACATCAGTACTAGAAGGGAGTAGGATTTGCTCTTATTTTATGTACTAGTGGTTTGTCTGTCAGTGTTGGTGGGAGTGGTCTTGGTGGTTCCTTGATTAGATTGCTTTTTTATTTATTTGTCTGACTTGGTAATTCCTTGATTGGGATACTGTTCATTTCTTGATTGTTGGTCTAGTGTTAATCTTGGAGTCTCATCTGGATGTTGATTGCTGGTGAGGAGGTGTTTGGGGCTTTTTGTTTCCTTTTTGGCTTTTTTATTGTTTCTTTTGAATGGTATGTATATGTTGTTTATGTCTATGTACCTGTTGATGGCTGATTTGTCTGAGTGCCAGGCTTCCAGGAATTTTATAGCATTTTTCACACATGGCCTAGTCTACGATGCTCACAATTGCCCATTTGGATTCTTTTTATTGAATAGCCCGAAGGCCTTTTCAAAAAAAAAAGAAAGAAAGAAAAGAAAAAGATAAAACAAACAGTTACAGAAATAAAAGTCTAAAAATATATGACATTTAAAATTTAACAATATCGAAGTTCAATAACTAGATTTCCAAAACTAGATATCCCAAATAAGATAGCTCCTCTCTAACTCAGCTCATCTTTCTTACAATCAATGAAATTCTTTTCGATATAACTGGCTCGTATTGCTGTCATCCTTTTAAGATATCGAGTGATAGCTCTTACCAGGGGAGGAGAGTCTGCCTTCAATAGAAATGATAATTTATGCCTTACATTCCAGTGGGGAAATTTATTTATAATTGGGGACAGATATTGTTTTCTTACTTCCTCATACAACCTACATTCAAATATTATATGTGCCGTATCCTCCACGACGTAACAATTGCCCATTTAAATCTATGGTTAAGTCTGTCCATGTGGTGTGAAATTAAGGACTTTCCATAGTATCTTCTGACTGCTGGTTGGTGTTCAGAGTGTTTTGTGTACCTTTAAATCTTTTTTACACCAGAGTATCTCAAAATTAGAAGTACAGTAGAACCTCGGGTCACGAACGCTTCTGACCATGACCAAATCAAGTTCCAACCAAGAAAATTCACAATTTTTTTTCCACGGCCTATTTCCCCTTCCACGCCATTTTTTTTTGTAAGCGCCAAATTTCCAAAATTAGGTTCGGGTCACAACCAAATCGGTTTGTGACCAAAGTTATGGAATGAATTATGGTTGTGACCAGAGGTTCTACTGTACTTTAATAAATTTATTTATTTATTTATTAATCATATTTGTATACCGCCCTACTCCCGAAGGACTCAGGGCGGTGAACAGCCAAGATAAAATACAAAGACATACAAAAGTTGTATGTTGCTGAGCACATTGTAAGCCGCCCTGAGTCTTCGGAGAAGGGCGGCATATAAATCAAATTAAAAATAAAAAAAAAAAAAAGTTAAAAAACTATTAAAAACAGATTAAATAATTTAGGCTCAAAAAACAAAATTTAAGACATCCAATTTATCTAAAAAACATTTTAAAACCCAATTTAAAAGGGAGAGTTAGGCCAGACCAGCCTGTTGGAATAAGAGCGTTTTTAGGGCGCAGCGGAAGATGCGTAAGTCTTGAATCCTCCGTATCTCCGGGGGGAGCTCGTTCCAGATGGCAAGTGCCCCCACAGAGAAGGCTCTCCCCCTGGGGGCCGCCAGTCGACATTGTTTGGCTGACGGCACCCTGAGGAGCCCCTCTCTATGGGAGCGAACTGGTCGGTGAGAGGCTACTGGTGGCAGAAGGCGGTCTCGTAAGTACCCTGGTCCTGAGCCATGGAGCGTTAAATAAATTACCTGCATCTTCTTTTGTCTAGGTCAGGGCTTCCTGCTTGAGCAAGGGGTTGGACTAGAAGATCTCCAAGGTCCCTTCCAACTCTATTGTTCTGTTATTCTGCTATACTAAGGCAGTGAATAGTTTGTAGACTCAGAGGACCTCTGGGACAGGAAGTTTGAGACTGCAATCTTTCACCCATGAGCTCAACCATTCTGCTGCTGGAAGAATGTGACCCTTCAACTCCTAGGATTTTTCTTATTGCCCAAGTTACAGTTCAAAACATCTGAAGGTCTACAGATTCCACACCTCTGCATTCATATGCATGCTTAGTAGAATAGTAGAATTGCCCACTATTGCCCACTTAGTAGAGGTGGGCAATAGTAGGAATGTATTATTTGTTTAGTTAATGCATTTCATAGAAACTTTTTGCATCTTTTCAAAGAGACATACTATAACAAATATATCACATCAAAAACCAAATACTAGTGACTGCTTTTTTTAGCTCCTGATAGTTCTGTGAGTGAGGTATTAATAAGGGTTTCTAAATCATAATAGTTCAATAAATCTACAAGAAAATGTTTTCTATTCCTTATTGTGCTGCTGAAATCAATAAAACCTGAGTGGAAAACGGGGGCAGCTTTGTGTGGGAAAGGAATTCTTGTGCAAACTCATGTACTCTTTTGTTGCCATCCAGTAACCAAGATTTTTATAGGGCAGATTTAATCTGCAAAGCATGAAAGAAAGAAAAAAGTCATTAATTTATGCAAAACTTAATCAGAGATGAGAAACATCTAATATAATGCGGAACTATGTATTACACAGCAGATCTTTTTTCTGTATTTCAGATGCAGATAACCAGATAGGTGAGGTTTAGGTTTAGGTCTCTTAACCAAATATATGAAAAGATTAAAGTAGTTGTGGTAGAACAAGCCTTGGCCATCTACGCCAACATTCTGTCTCATACAGGACTAGCCAGATACATCAAGGAAGCCTACAAAAGAAGATCAAAGCGACTCTCATTCACCATAATTACGGTGAATAAATTCCAGGCATTAGTCCACTATTCATAGACCTGCCCTCTTCTCAAACCAGCATTCAACATAACATCTTGGGGCAGTATATCCCATAGGTTAATTAGATCCTGCATAAAGAAGTATCTTCTCTTATTAATTTTAAATCTTCTAAACGTCGGATAACACTCTAGATCTAGTATCATGGAACATTTTTTTAAAAAAGCAATAGCACTTCTATACCACTTCACAGTGCTTTACAGCCTTTTCTAAGCAGTTTACAGAGTCAGCATATTGCCCCCAACAATCTGGGTCCTCATTTTACTCACTTTGGAAGGATGGGTCAACCTTGAGCCTCTAAGAATCAAATTGCTGGCAGTCAGCAGAATTAGCCTGTAATACTGCATTCTAACCACTGCACCACCCCGGCTCTAACCTTAACCCTACCTCTTGTTCACCTATTCTTTATCATGCATAAATGTATAAGCTTCTTAACACTTCATAAGCATATTTAAGCCAAAAAGCCTCAATTTTTACATCCTATACTTGCATACAATATAAGGCAGGTGTCAGCAACCTGTGGCTCCGGAGCCGCATGTAGCTCTTTGGGACCTCTGCTGTGGCTCCCTGTCGAGTGATCCCACCACTGGCTGGCCCAGCCCCTCACCCTCCCCTCCCAATCACTCCTCACCTGGCCTGAGACGGTAAGGGTGACGCCGGGGGATGGAGAAGCGGGCAGGGCAGAGACAGAGAGAGGGGGAGAGAGAGACAGAGGGGGGGAGGGAGGGAGAGAGATCAAAAGGGTTTTATGGTTCCCGGTGTTTTTTAACAACCAGTTTTCTGCCCTAGTGACCGGCTGGGTAGGAGTGGCTGGGTGTGTGGGGGGGGTCATATGACTGGTGGAAGTGAGTGATGTCGAGTTGGCCACACCCACCCAGGTTTTGTGTTTTCTTTTCTGTGGGAAACGGGTCCAAATGGCTCTTTGAGTGTTTAAGGTTGCAGACCCCTGGTATAAGATATTCAAGCTTATGGTCATCTTGCTTGCTCCCAAATGCATCTCCTATATATTCATGATATACATGTTGACCAGAACCATGCTAAGTATTTTAGGTGTGGTTGCACCATAGATTTGGATAGGGACATCATAGCTTAATCTGATATATATATATTTTAATTTGATTTATATGCCGCTCTTCTCCGGAGACTCAGGGCGGCTTATAATGTGCTAAGCAATAGCCTTCATCCTTTTGTATATTTATACAAAGTTAGCTTATTGCCCCCACAAACTGGGACCTCATTTAACTTACCTTAGAAAGGATGGAAGGCTGAGTCAACCTTGAGCCTGGTAAGATTCGAACCTGCAGTAGGCAGCTGTGTTAATAACAGGGTGCTTTAGACCGCTGTACTACCAAGGCCCTTATATATTGTCTATATAATAACACATAGCATGGAATTTACTTTCATTATAGCTGCTGGAAACTGTGCAGATGGTATCACTGAAATATCTACAAAGACCCAAGGTCTTTTTCTTGGTTTGGCCACTGACAGCTAGTCTCCATCATTTTATAAGTGAAACATGGATTCCTCGCTGCAGTGTGTGCATCACGTTACACTTGCTGTTGTTGAATTGCATTTGCCACTTAGTGAAACAGTCACATCAGATATTTGCTCAATTTCTTTTTCTGTTTTTCACTCCATTTTTAATGTATTGGAAACATTTTATGCAGCACTGTTTAAATTAGCCAACTGAGGGGTCTTTTTAGCCCTATTTGGTTACAATTGTGCTAATATGCACGCAGATATTGCAATTTTTATATGCATGCCCCTCTCTTTCATAGTTGAATGTGGGAGCTGAATAAACAGTGAAACAAGAATGTAATTATTTTCCATGAGAAAGGATAATTGGTTCCGTACAGCCTATTCATACACCCCTTCTGGGCACATACTGGCTATGAAAAAAACGGAAATATAATATCCTTTAATTGTGTATCGTCTCACCATGACCAAGTGAAGGAAGTAGATGCTTTCTGATGCTTCCAAAAGATAATTAAGGCTCAGTTCTTTCAATGACTATGTTCACAGCTTGTTACACATTTTCAAAAGCATACGTTCCAAATCTTTCCTCAAGCTTTCACATCATGCCTGCTGGTTGTATGAATAGTTGTGGCTATAGACAATAAATAATCCTTTTTGTTTATGCAAAAATCCAGCCACTGAAGCAATGCCGCAGTCATGTGAACAAAATTTAGACACTTGGTTGCTCCTATGAACCCCTCCCCTCCTATCTTTCCCCCATCCTGCCCCATTGAGTCCTACATCCTCCTTCTCACCTCTGACAATTAAAGTGCATCACCTTGGGTTGTTAAGCAAGGACCGCAGGTATGTGGCCATTTGGGCCCTCCTGCCAGTTTGCCTACTGACTTTTCCTGTCATTTAGCCAATCAAATGGTGATCACCTGAATGTGGGATGTTGTGATCATGTAATTGTATTCTCGAATCATAATTACATAACTGCAGGTACACTGCAACCAATACAGTTGTAAAGATTGGTTGTTAAGTACTGCTTGTTCAGCATTGCGGTAAGTTCGAACAAGTGCCAGAATGAGTGGTTGTTAAACAAGGACTACCTATATTTCATTTTAAAAAAATAACCCAGTAAAATTATTGCTGGAGGCTAATAATCATTTTCAAGCATATTCAATTGTACAAGTATTTCTTACATTTCTGCTTTTAATCTTTACATACTTTTGTGAAATGCCTGAATATTTTAAATACCCTTCCATTTCAGTGTATTCTCATCATTAATGATTAATGGTTAATCATTGGCTGGTTATCTGTTATTAAGGCATTCACCATCTGGGCAGGAACGGGAAGCAACAAAACTAAGTGCATGCTAATAGAAAAGAACAAACGAGCACTTCAGATTTTTCTGTTATTCAGGATTAAATTGGGTTTGGATTTTATATTATAATATGAAATGGTGGATTAGCAAAGGAAACAATATTAGGTTTGGAAAGCCAATAATCTAGCCCAAGACATGCTTTAAAACTAAGCAATATGGGAACAACACAATTAATGCTAAAATGCCATCCATATTTACTTGAGAATAAGATATACTCTGTTTTTACAACTTGTTAGTCATTTTGCCTCCCTTGCAAATGGAAGTAAAGGTAAGCAAAAGGCAAGAATTAAAATAAATTAGATGGTCAGTATGGGAAAATGAATTTACCATTAAGGAGACTCTCCAGCAACCATTTGTGCAGTTGTGTTAATGTATATCTATGTATCTGCTCCAGGCAAACCCACTAAGAGTGTGAAATATCTGATGGGAATGAAGTAGCCTTGCTATGAGAGTGTTAAAGTGTTTGGATAATTTGGATTGAGGCTCAAAATCCCACAAAAAACATTATTGGTAATACTATGAATTTACTAATAGGGACAGAGTGGCTGCTAAGCAATACATAGCAGAAGTGCAGGTTTCAACTGTACATTTATTGGTTTCTAGTAGCAGGTATGAATGGGCAGTACTTGTCATAACAATACTTGTCACTTTGGGAAGTACTGAGGTAGAGCTAATTCATTGGCCTCACTTCAAAGTAGGTGGCTGTTCAACCACTGTACTGCTTAGAAGTGAAAAGGGGATGACTTTGCATTACAGATAGTCCTCACTTAAAGACTGCCCTATTCAGTTTATATTTTGACATTAAAACAGCACTGAAAAAGTAACTTTATGACCATTCCTTGCACTTACGACTGTTGCAGTGTTCCTGTGGTCATGTGATCAAGATATGGGGGTTTTGCAACGGTGGGTTTTTATGACCATCACAGCAATCCCTGGTCAGGTGATCATCATTTGTCTACTTCACAGCTGACTTCTAACAAAGTTAATGGAAAAGCTGGCAGTAAAATTGCAAGCAATGATCACATGATGGTTTGCTTAATGAACCTGGGTGATTTGTTTAACAACCAGACCAGAAATGAGGTTGTAGGTCAGCCACAGTCACATGACATATAACTTAATCACTTTGCTTAACAACAGAGTTGGCCGTCCCAATTGTCATCATTAAAAGTGGACTAATTGCACAGTTTCATTTTGGATTAGATTTGTTTGCAGCTTCACTGCGATAAATCTCTCTCCAAAACTTCTCAAGCCTAGTATTGCAGGCAAAGCAATTATATCAAATTTAGGATGAATCCAGATTTAGAATTTCCTGGAATATGCCTATTGAAATCAAATAAATATTGGATTTAATATTTATTGATTTATTCATGTTTAATTAATTGGGAATTCTCTACCTGAATCTGATGAAACTAGAATGAAGTAGCAGCTATAAACAGTCAAATGTTATTAAAAAAAATAGCTTCCTGGAAAACAATTTCATGTAGTTATCGGTAAAATGACTCAGAATAACTATTTATGGAAAGTCACTTAGACTGAAAAATATCCTTCTCCGATAAAATTCTGTATTTCTCATCCTCCATTCAACAATACAAATGAATCACAGTCATTCACCTTAAGGGCTTGATTTTGCCCCCAACATTAAACTTCAGTTTAATAATTTACATTATGACTATTTTGTATAAATTGGCATTCATAAATATAATCATAAATTAAAGCATGTATACATATAACTGGTAAACAGGAATAGCAAAGGTGGGTTTAAGTTTTATTTCGTGACACTTCAGGTATCACAGCCAGGTTCTTTTTTAAAAATATTTATTGTAATGACCATTTTTGTGTGGATCTATGTGATATATTTTGTTTAGTATATCTTTCATATACATGGAGAAGAACAGGACAATAAAACATTCCAATGCAACTTATACCGCATACTATATACAGCCTAAAACATTTTGTATCTTAAGGAAAAGGACAAGATGACACCACCACCCTCTCTGTGTAAAAGTCTGTGTAGACATTTAAATTTTTCCTCAACATGGATAATGAAATAGTATCCTCCATCATATTTGAAGGCTACAAGCTAAGGGAATGCAGGTGAGATCACATGGTTCATAATTCTTCCAAAGTTTTATTGCCAAGTTTGGTTATTACTGCCTAATTACATTATATGCCCTGAGAATTTGTGGCTTATAATAACAAAACAGTTGCAGTATTTTCAAAATATAACATAGTAGCATTTGCTACATCTTTTCAAAGATACTTTCATGGTTTCCCCTCTTTCAGTAGCATATGTTGCCTAAGCACCTTATTATTTAAAGAGCACTCTGTCCTGACCTTGTTAATATCTATAGTGGCAAAGCTCACAGAGCATTCTTGTATAATAACATGGTATTGTAGTATAGGTAGTCTGTTTAGCAACTGACTCATTTAGTGGCTGTTTGCTAAAAAAATGAAAAAAGTCCATAAAGCAAAGGAAAGCTGAAATAAGATCATAAGCACAGTCAGTTTCACTTAGCAACCACTTTGCTTAATGACAAAGTTGCCAATCCTGAACAAGGGCTACCTGTATATCAGGAGCATGAGAATCTATTCATAAAAATAAACTGCATTTACAATTATCCAATATATTCAGCCTTGTCCCATCTTACCATTCTCAGTCCTTTTATTCATTTCTCTGTTGCATTGTAATTTCCCATGCTATTAAAACAACCTGTTTGCTATTCTGACTAGTTTAATAATTGTGGGTCTCGAGTCAACTTATTCTAAATTGCTAGCCACTGATTTTCAGAGGAAAAAAATTCTGATTTTTTTTTTAACCAGAGAACATGCACTTGAATGAAATGCAATAGTTTATAATCTGGGGTCCTGTAGAAAAAAATCACCATCAATAGTATCTGATATCAGAAATGCTATATTTAAATACCAATAAAATGCTGCAATCCAATACTGCTACTAACATGTAACAGAAATTTCCCAGTGTCCAAAAGAATAAGAAAAGAAAGACCACTGAATTTTCTGCTGTTGACCATGCATGTCTTCTCCACAGGGGTAAACCTATCTAAATACATGGAGTTTGAAGAATCAGAATAAAAATTTATCCAAATAAATATTTGATTGATTGAAAATTTATTATTGCTGAGAGTCTTTCCACCCTTCTTTAGTTGGGTTAGATAATGGCTCTCTCTAAAGTACCCTCAAATTAACTTTTTAAAATATACAAGTTAGTGAAACAACAGAAACTAGGAAGAGCTGTGGATGGCAACCTAATAAAAAATAATATAGAATGGTGGGTCCCAATTTGGCATGTTTTCTTATCTGTATTGATCTGTTGACATGTGTCCCTAAAAGTTGGGACTGTGATTTTTAAATTGGACAATCTGGGCAACTAGAACTCCAATTAGCATTTTAAGTATTATTAGCAAAACACACACATCTTTTCTAGAAATTATTGTATTGCCTGCATTCTAGAAACATTCTAGTGGGAGAAGCAAACAACTTCAGAGCTAACTCATCAAAACACAGACAAGATCTGGCATAATGCCATCTAGTTAAAAAATATTAAATTGTTGCCTTAAGTAGCCTTTGTTAACTTCAGCTATGCATTTGATCCTGTCTTGAGGAAAACCTGTGAAGCAAATGTAATGACTAACTGATAGGTCTGAGTTTGTTTATTCTCATTTACAGGTTACATCCTAATACATGTGTCAGGTACAGTACATTGGGCCAATTAATGGAGAAGGTTTGGAGTTAGTTTAAAATACAGTAAGATGTCTCCCTTATCTTGTGGTTAACCTTTAAATTAAGTTTGTAGCAGAGCATCCTGAATTTTTCCCTTGAATATTTTATGCCTTTGGGGTGGATATGAATGGGCTAGGTTGGTTCTTGAGGAAATTATTTAGGTAGAGAATGATAACATGAACAAAATATCCAAAAATTTTAGGGAGCCAGTTGTAGTGTGCCAAGCCAGCAATGTATCCTGATTTGCTCATTATTCCCACATGAATAGAAATATTTCATCAGCAGTTTTGGAGGGTACATTTAAGAAAACTCCATGTATGCAAACCTTATATTCTTGTGACTGTAGAAGAGTTGTCATAATTGTTGCTGTATCCTTTGCAGTGGTTATTTCAATTTATTGTTAGTCCTACTTATGATTCCTTTTTTTCCCCTTGAACTGACAATCATTAGATCTAGTTCCTTCTTTCAAAAAAAAAAAGTTACATAATGTAGCTAAATTCTGTTTGGTTGCTAATAGAAACTGAGAACAGATAGTCTAATTTAATCTATGCTTGTTTAGCTAATTTCTGATTTACTAAATTGGTAGAATAATCCTCTTTAATTATAGAATTGGTGTTTGAGATTTTACCATGCATTTACTCTTACTTTTCCATTGATTTTTCCTTGTAATAATTGACTTAACTCTATTCTTTCTGAATATATTTTGCAAATGACTAGTCACAAATTCTAACTCAGTTTCAAATAAGAGCAGTTACGGTAGAAGATTTCACGTTTACCAGAAGTTATCAATTGCGATTATTATTAATCTTCAATATTATATAAAATTCTTAAGCAAAAGAACTGTCTTTAAAATCTCAATAAACTTTGACAGAATGATTTGAAATTTAAACTTGAGCAAATCAGATCATGCTTGTTGTGGCAAAGGATCCCTTTCAACCAATAATGCCATTAAAAAATTGATAAGCATCATAATCTCTTCTAAAATGTTATTGTGCAAATTGTACTCTTCCTAGATTGCTTTTAAAAGGAGGTATTCAAATTGACAAATGTTGCCTTCTTTAGTTCCAATGCCAGATGGCCTATTCTTTAAATCACTCAATAATTTTTGTTTGAATGTGTTCTCAAATTACTGTTCATTTTTATTAAGATTTTAAAGGTAAGAAATTAATTGTTTCTATTGTTAGCTTCCCAGATGCATTAGTGTTAAAGCACTGGAAAGCCAAAATAGTTATTTCTTTATATCATTGACACTTAAAAATGTGGTTTGCTTGTTTTAAAACTTGAAACAATAGTGAAGAGAATTGAAAAACCTCATGATTAAAGACAATGTTATTCAAATCTGATTATCTTTTTTTAGCTTATTAAATTTTTCTTAATATATATTATTCATACCTACAAATGGTTTTTAGATATAAATATTGAAAATGGAATGTTAAATTTTTTCCATTCTCAGATTACATGCATTCATACTTTGCTCATTTGCCTTTTCTGTACTTTTTTAAGATGTACTAATCATTTCAATTAAAAAAACACAAAGCAGGAAAGATTCAGAACTGCAGATTGTTTCTTCTCAACCATAGGATGCTGTCATAATCTGTCTGTCTGTCTGTCTGTCTATCATCTTTGATATCAATATGAACAAATAATGAATGTAATTCATTATATAATATAGAATATAATACCATTTCTGTTTTCTGTTACCTTTTAGGAACAGCTGAAGGCTTTTGATCAAGAAGTAAATGAGTTTGTGGATTATATGTTTGGAGATAGAGGTATGCATTTTCTGGAGCTTTCTGGCTTTAGCAGGTATTTAGAAATAATGTATTACTGAAAATTTGATCTAAATGACTGAGCACAGTAAGTGATGGAGAGCCTTAGAAATTCTATTCCTTTCTTTTACTTCCACCATGCTGAGTAATAAATAATATGATTATGGTAATTTAAAATGCTGGCAAGGTTTCATTGACTTCAAAATTCTTTCTTCAATTCTTTGTAATTTGGGAATGTTCAAGAGAGATAAGAAATCCACTTGGATATATGGAAAAAGGAATTCTTTTTTCCATTCCTTCTCACTTAGATAGAAATCAGGAAACAGATTTGGTGGATCCAGTTCGTATGTCTAGTTTACTTCTCTGTTTTTTTAATTTTGTGTTAGATTTTGAGATTGCCTGACCCCCAAAAGTCTCTGGATGCCTTACAACATTTGAAAGTACGTAATTTAAGAAACATGGCCACCTGGACCAAACCACATAAGTAATTAAAAAAAAAATCAATGGAGTTCCACCAGCACCCTAATCTTAACGTTGGGGAGTAGAACTAGTCTCCAAAACACTTGAAAGAGTGGGAGTTATACAAATCTCCATGTCAGCCCTCCTAAGTTGAATAGACTAGGAAACCAACATCATGTGGGCCAATATTACTTTTATTATAAAGGTATAGTAACATAATCCTGTAAGTCTGGATGCTCTCCCCATACCTTCCTTTATCTTCCTTCTGTCTCTCAAGACTTCCCTCTGCTCAGTGCACAGGGGGATGCTGTTCCAGAGGTGGGGGCTTGGCAGAGAAGGCATATTTCTTCAGTCCCACAAGATGAAAACATTTAATGGAGGGAACCTGGAGCACATCTGTTCTGACCATGTTTACCAGATGGGCAGAAAATTTGGATATACATGGCCCTTCAGATAACCAGGTCCTTTGCCATGAACTACTCCATGGGTGATGAACAGTGCCTTCAATTGAGGCCAACTGGTAACCCATGCAGCTCACATAACAGCAATAACACATGGACCCAATTTTCTTTGCAATTAAGTATATGCTAGTGAAACACATGTGGAAATAGACTGAACTGAAGGACCAATGAAATTTTGGATTGTCTAATGGACAGTTGATTTGTTGTTATTAACAATTGGGGCACATGTTTTAGAATTTGTCAGTCAATTAAAATGTATGTATTAGGGCAAAGTGCATACGTTTATACAAATATATTGAAGAAAATATTTTGCATCGGGTATAAAGACTAGGAAAGTCTTTTACCATAAAGCATGTATTAGGACAGGTTTTTAGGAATTTTCATGTACATTCTTATATAGAATTGGTCAAATAATCAAGCCTGAAATTAATACATTTATAATTTGTCTCTTTCTCTATTATGTATCATATACTGTGTATGTGCACGTGTGTGTAAGTATGAGAAGCCAAAGAACTACCAGGGCCTGAAGGAGGAACTGGAGTAGATGTGGAAAGTAAAGGCCAAATGTCCCCAAGAGTGGTAGGAGCACTCAAGGCTGTGACTCCTAAACAGGGATTGTAGCTCCAAGAGATCTCAGGAACCTAAGCTTATTTTACTGATAAATAAAAGATTTTGGTTCAATGGATTTTCACTGTCAAAATATGTTTAAACTTTCAACAATCAAAATCACTGGATTCTGATAAATTACTTTCAATTTCCAGTTTATTGTGATCCATTTAGCAACCATACCTTATACAGGTAGTCCTTGACTTATGACCATTCGTTCAACAACCTAGAGCCTCCCCAACCCCTTGAGGCATACCATGCTTCACAAAATGACTGCAATGGGGAGAGCCCGGATTGCGTGTGTGCTTTGCTTAACAACAGCAACAACTTAAGGACCGTAATTCTAAGATCAGTTGTGGCCATAAATTGAGGACTACCTGGAGTTTAAACAAATCATTTACAGTACATCGAATAACTATAGGTAGTCCTCAACGTACGTCCAAATTGAACCCAAAATTTATGTTGTTAAGTGAGAGATTTGTTAAGTGAGTTTGCTCCATTTTATTACTTTTCTCACCTCATTTGTTAAGTGAATCACTGCAGTTCTTAAATTAGTCACACAATTTTAAGTGAATCTGGTTTCCCCATTGACTTTGTTTGTCAGAAAAGTAAAGCAGATGTAACAAGCAGATGTGATCTGCTTGTCACAAAAGCAGATCACATGACTCTGGGATACTGCAACCGTCATAAGTATGAGTCAGTTGCCAAGCCTCTGAATGTAAATCACATGACCAGGGGGATGCTGCAAAAGTCATAAATGTGAAAAATGGTCATAAGTCACTTTTTTCAGTGCCGTTGTAACTTTGAATGATCACTAAATGAACTGTTGTAACTGCAAATGAACTGTTGAGGACTACCTGTATTGTATCTGAATAACTTGCCCAAGCATAATATTTTCTACAAATAACCTCTATGCCAGAGGTGTCAAACTCAGTTTCATCAAGGGCCGCATCAGCATTATGGTTGCCCTCAAAAGGCCAGTTGCATGTAAGACTATGACAACTCACAGTGGCCAAGTGGGCGTGGCTGGGTGGGCATGACCGGCTCAACGCTGCCTCCTGTGCACACACTCAGGGGGAGCACCTGGCCAAGCTGGGGTGGCTGGGGCCAAGGAGGCAGGGGCTGACCCCTCACTGTTTCCAGGATGGCCCTGCAGGCCAGATCTAACCACATCGTGGGCCAGATCTGGCCCTCAGGCCTTGAGTTGGACATGTCTGCTATATGCTGTGGACGACAGCTTAGCTACAATAGTATGGCCAGGACATGGGTCAGCAACCCGCAGCTCTGGAGCCACATCTGTCTCTTTCATCCCTCTGCTGTGGCTCCCTGTCGCCAGTCGATTCCACAATTGATAGGGCTTTTGGTTAGGACAGATAGAGGAAAAAGGACGCCACACAGGAGGAGACTCTATGGTAGGGGAACTGGACTTCCGGTTGGCTCCAGAATTGAACAGGGGTCTTCCAATTACATTTGTGGCTCTTTGACTGTTTGAGGTTGCCGACTCCTGGACTAATATAAGATAGCTGCTTCCCATAAATTTATTTAATTTTTTTTAATGTGCAAATGCAAATATGTGTTTGTATGTGTGTATGAGTATGTATATTATAATCATAATATATGATTATATAACAATTTAATTGGGTATTAGAAGAATAAGCAAGAACTGAACATGGTGATTAATTTTTTTTTTATTGTGATATGTTTTATTGTCATTTCTTCAGATCCCAGGGTCAGAGGATGGCTTATGCTAGATTCATACTTACCTACTTTTGCTCTCACTATGCTGTATCTGCTCTTCATATGTCTGGGCACCATGTTTATGAAGAACAGGCCTGCTTTGTCACTCAGGGGTCTTCTTATTGTATATAACTTTGGCATCACAGTGCTATCGTTTTACATGCTGATAGAGGTATGTCTTCTTAACTAAGTACACTTTTCCTTTCTGTTTTTTATTCAACTGATTGGAATTTGGTAAGCATATTTGGGTCAAATTGACTTCAGTGTTCTCAAAGTGGAATTGAGAAATGTTTTAAATGCATCTATACTATACATTGAGGAACATCTATTCTTTTAATTTCTGTGATCTCTGTGAATCAATAGGAGTAAAAACAATACCACCAAGGCACTGTTCATAGCAGCATAAGAACAGGCACTAAGCATTAGACCCATAGAAGCAAGGGCGTACCACGCTAGACAGGACCCAATATTCAAAATATACAGAGGAACCTCAGAGACAGTCCAATACATAATGGAAGGGTCTAAGATGCAGGCAGGATGGCATACACAAGAAAGGCACAATCAAGTAGCTGGCATTGTATACAGGAACATCTGCACGATGTATGGGCTAGACCCTCCAAAGTTCAGATGGGAGATTCCACAGGTCATGGAGAATAAGAGGCTAAAATTTTGTGGGACAGATCCAGACAAACAGCAAATCATGATAATAGAAGTTGTGGTAATAGAAAAAGACCAGAAGACAACAGTGATGATACCGTAGATGTAGCAGTGCTAAGTGCCAGCAACATCAGGAAGAAGGAGTCTGAGAAGCTGGAGAAGTACCAGGTTCTGAAGGAGGAACTGTAGAGGATGTGGAAAGTAAATGCCAAACTGATCCCAGTGGTGGTAGAAACACCCCTAACAGTTCCCAGGAACAACGTCAGAATTCTTTGTCCAAAAAAGGGCTGTATTAGGAACAGCTAAGATACTGCACAGAACCCTCAAACTCCCAGGCTTCTGGTAGAAGATGTGAGATTGAGGAAGGTACGCACCACCTACAGGAGTGAGAAAGGAATTGCCTGCCTGCCTATCATCCATCTCTCTCTCTCCCTCCCTCCCTCCCCCTCTCCCTCCCTCCCTCCCTCCCTCCCTCCCTCCTCCTTCTCCTTTTCCCTCTCCCTCCCTATCTAATCTATCAAAATAGAGAGCTTTCTTGGTCATTTGGGTGTTTCAAATTTCATACTTCTCTATCCCCAGTACACTGCTTTTTTCTAATGAAATTATGACTGTTTAAAAATAATCTTTCTACAATGTCTTATTTTATGCAATAACACATAGTTGGGTATAAGCTGTTCCTATTTAACTAAATCTGAATATCAACCACTACCGAATTAAACAGTGACTGTGGCCGTCAGAGTACGTGAGAATTGACAGTCCTTTTCTAGCTAAAGTGCAGGCATATGCACTAAGGAAGACTTTCCTTAGCCTTCCACTGAATGCTTAAATGTCAGAATTTTGAATATTCTAAGGATACTGTAAAACAGACATGTTAATAGCAACAATTACCATTGACATTAAAAAAACACAACAATGCCTAGTTGTCAAAGACCATAGTTTTAGACATCATTCACATCATTTTGTGTGGTAACATTATCTCATTATGGATGACAATCACCACATTTTGATTATTTATCTTAGTGTACATTATACACTATATTCTAGTAATTTATTTTTCTGGGATAGAGGAGCTGTGGTCTTTAAGTACGGCCTGCCTTATATCTCAGCAGCCCATTTAAAACCATGGATTAAACTAGCTCTTTGAAGAGCATCTAAAAATAGGCAACCTACATAGAAAGCAGAGCAGGAAATCTGGATTGCTCCTTGAACAAAGCAATGATGAAGGACCTCCTCTCTTGCCCTAGATTTGCCTTTTAGATTCCCGCACTGATTTTCTCCACAGTTCTTTCTGAATCCATCTGAAAAGAAACAAAACATATCCTTTCAGCATTAATTAATCATGGATTTGGTTGAAACACTTGACTTATCCTACCTCATCACAATACTACCATAAAGAAAAAAAGTTTCATACTGTCTACATTTATGCATTACAGAAAGAGATATTATAAGTAAGATAAGCGAGTTTGGAGTTTTAGATTGCAGTCCAGATGTATTTTGGAATGCTGACCAGTTTGAAACTAAGACCTTATGTATCATTTGTGGACCATTTGCTTCAGGCAACACTGCACCATAACAAGTGCCAAAATCAACCCAATAATGAGCAGAATTTACACAGGAAAGTCACTATCAGTGGTTCTCAGCCACTAATGAATATTAGAGAGAAAAAATAGGAGTGACTCACCCAGATGCTAATATTTTTTGTCAGTTCCTTCAGAAGTCAAGGTGGACTATATTTATTTGATCTTTATTCGTGGTAGCTGGCCTACTCTCTTGAATGTTTCCAATATGCGTTATGGGTTTAAACAAGCAATAAACCACTCTTGCGTTTTGATTAAAAGGAATTTTGTAGCAAACAAATTGCTGACTCATACAAAATAATGGCAAAAAGATAATTTAGAAAGGAAGAATTATTGATTTATATCTTTGTCATCCTTCCAGAGTACATGTTAAATGGAAGTTATTGTTTATGACCAGAGAATTAATCCAACAGTGACTGAAAGAGAGGACTATCAGGAACATGGGGGAAAGTTCCTTGCAAACTTGGTTCTAGGATTTTAGCTTTATCAGCTTTTTAGTTAAACCTTCCAGCTGAATCTACAAAACAACCTACATAGAAGGTCTCAGGTTTCTTGGCTGCCTTCATGACTTTGTGCCACTTGTAAGCATGACAAATGATACACAGGCTGTTATTATGACAAAGAAATATGCACTCCATTAGGTTCCTGCAAAAATATATCTCAAGAGGCAAAAATCACGTTGCCCTTTCCATCTGCTTCCGCTGCATTCCTCTGAGACTAAACAGGTTCATTTCAGAAGGCAAGGGGCACTGTAAAATAATGAGCCATTTCATCAAATCGCTAAATAGTGGATTTATACCTCTATATGAGATTGCATTTGATCTTTTGAACCCAAAAGAACAAAAAACTTTGAAAACGTAAAAACTATTGAAACCAGTATTTGCCATTTAGAGTGACAAATGTTTTCTCTTTCAGCTAATTCTTGCTACATGGGAAGGAAATTATAACTTACAATGTCAGAACTTGACCAGCGCAGGAGAAGCTGACATCAGGGTAAAAGAAACTTAATATTAGCAGGGAACAACAATGCGTTCACACATGCTTTAATGCATCTGACCCGAACAATCAATCTGCATCAGTGGTGGGTTGCTCCCGGTTCTGTCCAGTTCTTGTGAACCGGTAGTAAAAGTGGCAGGAAGCTCCGTCCACCCACCCGGACGTCATAATTGATGATCTGCGCATGCACAGAAGCTTCTGCGCATGCACAGAAGCTTCTGCGCATGCACAGAAGCTTCTGCGCATGCACAGAAGCAAGTGTGCACTCCCGTTGCAAACCGGTAGTAAAGGTAAGTAGAACCCACCCCTGATCTGCATAGGTGTGGGCCCTGAATCCCTAAAAATCTCCACAAGGAGTCTTAATGCATCTGGAGAGCATTAAATTAAAAATGTCTGCTGTAATACCTTATAACATTTTGTACAGACTTTGACAGCCTTAGCAGTTATTGTCCCACTGAATTTCTTGGCCCTTATTTTGGATAGACATGTGTTTTGTATTGTCTATGTTTGATTTATATGCCCATTTTACAACAGTAACTTTGGGTGGCATACAAGGATTAAAAACAGCAGCTGTTACATATAGCCCATGGTGCCCAAGATCAAAGCAATAATAATCCCAATCATTAAAAAAAAAATTGCATCAGCTGTAGAACTCATGTAACCTCTTGGTCCAAAAGCCTGGGGAAATGCTCTTCTGTGTACTTAAATTCCAGTGATTGGGATTTTTATTTGCCATATTTTTTTTATTATTACTTACTTCTTATTTGGGAACAGAGAAAAGATTCATTTTCTTAATCTTAAAATTTTTGTACAGGTCGTTTTCTTTTTATTAGCAAAATTGTCACCAAAGTTATTTTCTTAAAAATACTTTTAAGCAGCTCCATTGTGCCATACACGTTTTGCAACACAATGTCCTTCCTTGCCTGGATGAAGAAGCACTGCGCATAGGGTGAAAATGAGCGATTATGCCTTTGACATCATAGTCCAGGCACTTTCTTTCTCCTACATCCATTTAGGTGTGTCTGACTAGGAAGTCAATGTAGAGGCTTTCCACACATTCTGGAAGACCTAAAAGGTTGTGTAATTAGCGTGCATGCTTGACGGGGTACTTTGATTAGTTGAAACCTGGCAAAATGCAAATCAAATAACTTGATTGGAACTAAATGACACATTTGTTATTTCGTTACCATTCAGTTTCATTTTCAGTTCTGATTTTGAGGATTCAGTAGAGGTAGTCCTCAACTTACAACCTATTTTACAATGTTTAGTGGAAATTGAAAGTTACAATGGCACTGAAAAAAGTAATTTATGACAGTTTTTCACGCTTATGACCACTGCAACATCCCCATGGTCACACGATCAAAATTCAGGCACTTGGTGGTTGACTCATATTTATGACGGTTGCAGTGTCCTAGAGTCATGTGATCACTTTTAGCAGCCTTCTGACAAGCAAAGTCAATGGGGAAGCAGATTCCCTTAACAACCGTGTTACTAATTTAACAGCTTAATGGCGATTCACTTAACAATTGTGGCAAGAAAGGTCATAAAATGGGACAAAACTCACTTAACAAATTCTCAGTAACAGAAATTTTAGGTTCAGTTGTGGTCATAAGTCAAGACTACATGTACTTTTATTTTTCTCAGTTTTATTACTGGTTAACTCTACTGGACTTGCAAAATGGAATAGCTGCTATACTTCGCAGTGCCATCAAGGTTTCTTGTATTGATTCTTTTCTCTGTATCTTCTAGATTTTACACTGCCAAATTATAGCTTTATCTAGATCAGAATAAATTCCACGTTTACTGATTCTGAAGTCAAACAGTTACACCCTTCTGCTAAAAGAAAGTTTTTGATTCTGATGCCAGTTCAAACATTGGTAACTAGTAGAGATATACTGCTTTTTATTTGTTACAAATAGTAGATTAGTAAAGGTACTTTCTTTCATGAAGCTTAATTATGCAGCTGAAGCTTAATTTAAGAGTCTGTGAGGAAATACATAGAAAAGAATATTTTAAAACAACAATTGCTTGGAAAAGCTGCATGGCATTTTAAGCGGGGTAATTTCTAAGACAGAAATTCTAATTACATTTGCGCTGAATTCCCAATTAAATCAACTGAGGTTAATGCCAAGGACATATGGTTATTGTCAGGCTGTATAACTGCTTCTAGAAACTGAGGCTAAAAGCTGTTGGGCACCTTCTTAGAAATAAAGGGACATACTTATAATTAAAATACAAATGTGCTTCCAGCACATTTATTTTATTTTCGGCTACTATAGAATATCTTCAAAAAGAGTATTTTTTTCCTATGGTTTCTTTAAATTAACTGAATATGTTGCTTTAAAATGAAATTATTAATTTTGCAGATTCTTTCTTGCAGGTGGCCCGTGTGTTGTGGTGGTATTATTTTTCCAAAGTCATTGAATTTGCTGACACAGTTTTCTTTGTTTTGCGAAAGAAAAACAATCAAATAACTTTTCTTCATGTTTATCATCATGCCAGTATGTTTAACATCTGGTGGTGCGTCATGAACTGGATACCTTGTGGACAAAGTGAGTATTTAGAGATGTCAATTAAGATACTGCAAAACAACATACTTGGAAAACTTTCCTGTAGAATGTCTGATTGCCAATCTGCATTATTTTTAAAAAAATAGGGGGGATGTAACAATACTTTTAGTAAATATGAACAAAAAATGGCTTTGAATCTGAATAAACATCTGGCAATAGGTGAGTATGGGAAGACTGCAGCAGTCCACTGCAGATTACATTGTGAGAATCACTGCTGTAGATGTAAGGAAATATTTATAGCTCACAATAAGATTGGCATACTCCAAATGATAGAAAATACTTTGCTATCCAGATTTTGCAGCCAAAATGTATTAAGGGCAGAAATAACTCAACATAACCATGTTTACATAAATCATTTGTATCACAGAAATCAAGATGCATTCTTTAACACTAAGAAAACTCAATATGTTAAAGTGTCATAAATTGTCACTTAAGTATAATGCTGCTTCACAGAAAGACGTATTTTATAATAAATACATGACAACATATTTAATTATGTTTTCGCAGGTTTTTTTGGACCCACTTTGAATAGTTTTATCCACATCCTCATGTATTCCTACTATGGATTGTCAGTCATTCCATCCATGCGTAAATACCTTTGGTGGAAGAAATACCTCACTCAAGCACAACTGGTACAATTATATTTATTTATTCTTAGTAAATCACCATTTAAAGAATAAAAATCCTAAGTGTTGAAGCAATATGGAAGTATGGGGACAAACCACTTTGAAACAAAGATAGAATTGAGGAAAAAAATCAGTTTGGGTGGTAGATTATTCAGCTTTACGAAACTTCCATGTTAAGCTTTTTAGTAAACATGGCTGTTAATTTTAGGCACATTTGAATCCAACTATATCTGTAATGCAGTGATGGGCAAAATGGGACCTTTAAATGTGGATCTTTGCTTCCATTTGCTTTAACTGTCATGATCAGAAATGAGAAATGATGGCAGATATACTTCAGCATCTGAAAGTTCACAGTATACTCTGAAGCTGGAGTCAGAAAATATAGTCATCTATTCTAAGAATTACGTAACACAGAAAGTGAGACAAGGAAAAGAAATAGATTTGATGAGAAGCAGAGCAGTTGTAAAGCAAAAAACATCAAGTATTTGATATTTGAGCAGTTATTTTAAAATTAGAAGATAAATGTGTGTTGCGACATTTATTGGTAAATGTAGATCTATTTCAGTTCTCCCTTATTCTGTTCTATCCTGCCCCCACCAAAATGCCAGAGCCTTCAACACAAGGTCCCTTCCCAAGCAACTATGGTATGGCTACTGATCACCTGCCTATAATGATAATATTATGAGGATTAATTTTAATCTGACAAATTCATTCTGCAACTGCTGTGATGCTTTTGCTTCTTTTAACAGATTCAGTTTTTGCTCACCATTACACATACACTCAGTGCAGCTGTCAAACCCTGTGGTTTTCCCTTTGGATGCCTCACCTTCCAGTTCTCCTATATGGCCACATTGGTGGTTCTGTTCATTAACTTTTATGTCAAGGTAAGCCAAGCAAGAGAATTGAGAAGTGCACACACAGGTCTGTTTTTAAGGAACGAAAATTGTCGCTTGAAACACAAGCACCTCTGCTTTTGGGTTTAAGTAATCCGATGCTTCCGATTGATTATCCAACCTAGATTGTTGAGAGATTTTGTTGCTCTCTCTGGACCCGCTTCTTTCCCCCATGAAATACGAGGGCAATTTAATAACCAGGTCACATTTCTATAGCCACTAATAATGGGACAAAGAATACAAACATTAAAAAACCTACAAAGATATATCTGGCAGAATTTTGCAGCATTCCAGATATGAAAACTAAAAAATACATCTGTTTGCAAAAACACTTGGCTGCAACTCATTAAAGTAGCCGTGTCTTTCCAGGTTCACACAGCTTTTGTAGTTGGGAATAGAACCCTAAGCACCTTTGCTTAAGCAGTTACTACATGCATATTCCCGCGTGCTCTGAACCCTAACCTTTTGTCCTTGACTTCAAAGTACTGCACAGTCTTACCTGCTAAGGACTGATGGATAGTGGGTGACAAATGATGAATGTAAAATTGTAGTCAGACAATTTTAACTGCAAATCAATAGTAACCTCATATAGGACTCATACATCATTGCCCAAAACAGAAGGAAAGCATTCATAAAATTGAAAAAATTGATTTAGGCTATTGGATGCAACCTCCTCACTGTGTGAATTCAAAATGATAGGTGATTATATAGACTCTCCCTTTTAAGTAGAGGCTATATAAATAGGGACAATTTATTCCTCATGTGAACTTTATCCAGCTTCCTCATATGCTATTTTTGGGCTAATTTAAATCTTCCCATAGAATCCCTTGTGGAAATATGAAAGGCCTTCTGTATTGCTTTTTTTTTTTTTTTTGGCACAACCTGTATGTTTCTTCTAGCTGGTTCACGTGCCCCACTTATCTTGTCTTCAAGGCTGTGCTTCTTCTGTTATGGTTATATTGCATTCTCTTGGTACCCAAAGCTATGCTGTTTGTTATCTGAGAAAATGTTGTCCTTCAGAAGTGGTACACCCAGTGCTGTTGTAAGAGCTAGGCTTCTCACATGGCAGCTTTGCAAATCTAGTGCCTTTGTGTGTTTTTTAAAGTGGGAAAGAATGGTAGGACAAAATATTCTCACCCATCTTTTCATAACATTGTCTTATAAGAAGAAATAATGCAATTATCAGGATAAGTATGATTGCATAATGGGCAAAAGATGAGCTGAAAGAACTTTTCTTCCAAATTCTGCTATCTACAAGTAGAATATTGTTGGATCTATGTCCAGAGTGAGGTAGGGGTGTATTAGAAGGAAAGGGCAAAGAAAAGGTGCAGTTTCAGCTTCCTGTTTAGCTGTTCTACAAAGTCAGAAGCAGTGGTGAAATCCTACTGGTTCGCCCCGGTTCGGGAGAAGTGGTAGTGATAAAAGCTACTGGTTGGTCTGAACTGGTATTTCTGATAATCAGCTGTGCCGCGTGATTTATATTCGCTAGAAAGCAGGAAATCTAAATAATGCGGCACAGCTGTTCCCCCCCCCCTTGCTGTTCTATTTACCTTAAGTGTCCTTTTTCTGTGCAAAGTGCGCATTTGGTGCACACTGTGCATGTACACAGTGTTTGGCATGCATGCAGCATGCTCACGCATGTATTTGGCGTGCACCACACATGCACTGGCAGTGAACCGGTGGCAAACCATGGATGATTTCACCACTGGTCAGAAGGGATAGTTCTACAAACTAACTTGCAATAGCAAGATATTGAAAACTGTTAAACCAAGTGGGAATTACCTAGTATGACAGTATTGATATGAGACTGTGTGCTGTTTAAACATTAGACGAATCACATTTGCATGCTTCTTTGTATCCACCTATAATCACCACTTTTTCTTTTCAGACATATCGGAAAGCATCTTCAAAAGCCAATGTGAAAGAGATTCCTCTGGTGACAGAAATTAAGAATGGGTTCCATAAAGACTACCTAAAGGAAATTAATGGTGCTCTGAAGAAAAAAGCACAATAACCATATTTTTACTATTACATTGTAGAATACAAATACCTCTCACAACACTTTTCTAAAACAAAGCAAAATTATTATACACAACTTTAGTACAATTTTAAACTCAGTGGCAATTGGTTCTTCTACTCTCTATTTCATTGATTTCTTTTTAACAATAAGACTTGTAAGTCGTGAAGGCACTTACCTCTTTTATCGGGCTGAAGTTAAACTGCATTCTGTAATTCTTAATATAGAGAAAATGCCTTGAGAACTTTCCCTTTAATAACAAAGATTTGGATATTCTTGAATAGAATCTAAAACGTTAAACTAGCAGCAGACTGCAGTCTATGAGAAAACAATGTATTATTCAATCAGTGATACAGCTCACTCCTTTTTTGTGTTCTCTTAGTTTCCCTTGCTTTATTTTGGGGGGGGGGGAATCTGTGTCCTCAAAATCTTGGTTGTTGCCTTGATGGTGCTATAGATTGCTCTTATCACCCATTCTAGATACAGGATGGAATACATAGTGCAATGGGATTAATTACAAATTCACATTTAGCTACAGTGAAACCATCCGAACATTAGTGTGGCTGTATGCCATCTTTTTAAAATGCACTGTTTTAAAACTGAACAAGAATAGCGTCATAAACCTCTCCTTAAATATTTGTATTTGTAGCTGTATACCTTAAACACCATGACAATCACACAATGGCCTGAATGTTATTAACTTTGGAGGTTGACATCCAAAAATTTTGGTTTTATTCCCAAATGTCAATTGTTACTTTGAAATTCAATAGGGACACTTTCTATTCTCATTATGCCACATCTACAGACAACTAAAACCAATTCATCCATCAAATGGCTGGTGAGTATACTTTAACGTTAATGTATCTGAGATTAGCAATGCAACAAGTTAACTCATCCTTGCTGAAAGCAAGTTTGCCCATGTATGCCAACTTGGCATTTTGGATACCAAGTAAAACTACTCACATGAGATGTGAAAAGCTATATATCCTTAGTATTCAAATACTGAAGTTGGGACTACCCATTCACCCTACACAGAGCTAAATGCATTTATCCAGTTTGATACCTTTTCTATTGTTATAAAAATAAGTAACAGGTAGAGAAAAGCATTTACAAAGCTAGTCATTCCACATACTCAAGACAAGAGGCGTGCTCAGTTCTAAAAGTAAAATGATGATGGGGGGGGGGGGACAGTTGGTATTTGGCCGGTCATTTTACATTTTATTTTGCACACCATTTCTATATTTTTAGTGTCTGACTTCATAACCAGTTTGGGAGGGTACTTTATTATCATTCCTATTGCAGAGGGAGGAAGACATGAAAAGAGAATAGCCAGAGATCCACTGCAAACATTTTTTCACCAATTTAGCTTAAGTATTTCTCTTGAAAGGTTCAATAGTATGATTCAATAATTTTGTATTATAATTCCTAAAAGAAGTTTCTTGTAATTTCTCATAACTCTCTACTGAAAGTCAACACTAAAATCCCTATAAATCCATCAGAATGATGGATTAGACCAGAACTCTTCAAATGTGGCAACTTTTTAAGGCTTCTGGACTTCGACACCCAGATTCAGGTGGTGGAATTCTGAGAGCTGAAGTCCACAAGTCTTAAAAGTTGCCAGGTTTGGAGAGCCCTGCATGAGACTATAACTTCTGCATGATCTGACTGATTGGGAGCGCTGAGAATTGAAACCTAGGTTTACTGAAGGTAACAATTGAGGAAGAGTTTAATCAAAGTAAATCAGCAAATCTCTAATGAGGAGGACCCATAATGAACAATATTCATGAGTCCCTGAAGGGATCCTCTTAGAAACCTTTCCATAGGTCAGTGAATATTAGAGATAGTAAATTACACAAGGATTGTCTCACTCACCTTGATGGTTTAAAAACAACAACAACTAACATTGCCTTAATGATTAAGGCTTAATCAAGCTTTTAAAGGGCTGAAAAAATGTTATCATGTTAACATTTAAAACCATTTGAATAAGCTACATTCAGGTATTCACTGAATGCAGAAAAACCAATCAAAATGCTGCTATTTTGAATCACAACCAAGATTATGACTTTTAAAATTATTTTCTTGTAAACATTGACCATTGAAAATAAACGAAGTTTTACAGCAACATATTTTAAAGTTGTCTCTTTTTGTCCATGTGGCACTGAAATAGCTTCAAACTAGTTGGCAAGTTATTCATTGTTAACTTTCAGTTGGTTTCTTCAACCCTATAAAACCTATACCATATTTTATTGTAACAGCCTTATTCTTTCAAGCAGATGTAGAAAATAATCTTTGTTTGTATACCAAATGTGTGTTTCCTTTAGAAATGCAATTCTATCATTAATTTCTTTCTTTGCTGTTTGGCTTACCAACCTACTACAATGATACCACATTGATTTTCAAGACTTGCAAAACATTTGGTAAGTTGTTTTTCCATGGATTATCGTGAAGAAGTGGAAACAGAAAGGATTCACACTCTTCTAAAGTGAAATGCAGAGTTATGTTTAAAGCTCATGGAGGAATGATTCACAAGATTATTTTCTAAGGTACTTAAAACAGGCTGAAGTGGGTCTTTCACAATTCCTAACAGGATACCAAAACAAGATACAGAAAGTTGTCATTTGTCTAGTAGCAGTCTAGTACAGTGACTCCCAAACTTTTGGGCACCAGGGACTGGTTCCGTGGAGAGGTTTTTCAGTGGACTGGAGGGGGCGTGGTTCGTGTGCTGCCTGTATCCTGTGGATGGGGCTTCGCTTGTTTGTGCGGCCTGGTTTCTGGCATGCTACAGCCTGGTGCCGGTCCATGGCCTGGGGGTTGGGGACCCCTTGTCTAGTAGTCATCCAGACTGTTTTATCCCAGATATTGTATATAGATAGTCTTTAACTTACAATCCTGATTGAACTTAGTAATTATGATAAGTCATGACAGTTGTAAAGCTGGTCATCAAGTGACCGACCCAATTTAACCTTGTTTTGCAGAGGTTATTAAGTGAATGCTGCATTTGTAAAGCAAACACTGCATTAGTTAAGCAAGTCTATTATTTGCTATGGGCCATTTTTTTGGAGAGGGCAGAAACTGGAAACAAACACCGGTTTCTGGCAAAAACTTTGTAAAAGTCATCACTTGACCCTGCGATGTTGCAAATAGCCGTAAATGTGATCCAGTTGCTGAGCGCACAGAATGTGGCCATCAGAACTTAAGAAGTGCATCGTAAGGAGCTTGGGGGGGGAGAGGAAAGGGCTGTCATAACTTTGAACAGTTGCTAAGCAACCAATTTGTAAGTAGAGGATTACAGTATCTAATTTTTCATTTGTGAAAGCTGGTGACAATCTCCACCATGGATGGATGGATGGATAGACAGATAGATAGATAGATAATAGATAGATATTCTAAGGTAGCTGAGTCCTGCGGTTCAAAACAGAATTTGAAGGGTTTTCTTCCAAGGCAAAAACTAGGCAGCATTACCCTCTTCTGGCCAAGAAAACAACTGAAAATTTATGATCGCGCTAAATAATGAGACAATGACTACTACATACTGAATATATTCACCCAGTGTATTTTCAAATGACTTGATATATTTGATGAGTGTTGCTTAAGCTTATATTTAAGATAAATGTAAGTTAGTTAGCAGAACCAGCAGACGTTTTGCTCTGCTTTCCTGTGTGGTTGGAGGCGTTTCCATCCTGTGGGGAAAGAAGGAAAACTGTTTCATAATTTATGTTGACATCTTGCAACAGAACCTAAAACTAACCATGAGTTAAAATACAATTTGTTTTTATATCAGCCCATCATATAGAAAAAGCCACATTATGTCTATTGGGTGAAGAGCATTGCTCCAGCGGGTAACTGGAGACCAGATACTTAATCTCTGTGTGAAATGTTTAGTAAAAATGTATCTTCACACTCGGGTAAAATCTGTTAATTCTTACATTTCCCAAGTTTTTTGTTGAAAAGTATACTGAATTATATATTCAGGTTGGGCCTGGAGGGGGGGGTCCCCCTCGTAGAAATGTGCCCACCGGGTTTCCGCGCATTCCATCAGCCAAGGGCCCAGGGTAGGGGTGGGGGGGGTGGCGGTTATTGTAAAGGAAGGTCTTGATCCTAGGGAGGCCACTGTACCTCAGACAGCCGGTTGTGAGTCTCTCCTTGTGAAGTGGGGCCATGGGAGGCAGATGGGCCTGCTGGTTACGTACCTGGCTCCTTGCTGCGTGGCAGCGACCCTGCCCGAGCTCCTCAATGTTATAGCCGGGGTGGTGGTTGATACCCCCAGGCTTTTAGTCATGGGGGATTTCAACCTGCCGTCCATCGGTGAAGCATCTGAGGTGGCTCGGGAGTTCATGGCTTCCATGACGGCCATGGACCTGACCCAGTTAATTCAGGGCCCCACTCACATAGGAGGAAACACGCTGGACTTGGTTTTCGTCTCTGGTCAGTGGTTGAATGGCTTAGATACAGGGGATATAGTTATTGAACCCTTGTCATGGTCAGACCATTCTCTCCTTAGACTTGACTTCCTGACCGCTATGCCCCACCGCAGGGAGGCGGAACCAATTAGGTGGTTCCGCCCCAGGCGCCTGATGGATCCTGATAGGTTCCGAATGGAGCTTGGGCCATTTCCTGAGACTCTGGCACGCGACTCGACTGAGGACCTGGTGGCCGGCTGGGATAGGGCGGCCGCTGGTGCTTTAGATCGGGTCGTGCCTTTGCGGCCTCTGACCCGGCGCCAAATCTGCCCAGCTCCTTGGTTCTCCGAGGAGCTGAGGGGGATGAAACGCCGGAAAAGACGCCTAGAGAGTAGTTGGAGGGCCAGTCGCTCCGAATCTGACCGTACACTAGTGAGGTCTTATATCAAGACCTACTTAGTGGCGATAAAGGCGGCGAAGTGTAATTACTTTTCCGCTCTTATCGCGTCGGCAGGAAATCGCCCAGCTGCCTTGTTTAGGGTGACTCACTCCCTTCTCCATCTGGGAGCGTGGGAAGACCCCTTGCAAGGTCGTGCTGAGGATTTTGCGCATTATCTGCACGATAAAGTCGCTCAAATTCGGGAAGGCTTGGACTCCGACTGGGTAGGTACAGGCGGGTTGTCCGAGGTCTGTCTTGAGACGGTTATCTGGGATGAGTTTGACCCTGTGACTCCCGAGGACGTGGACAGGATGCTGGGGAGGTTGAATGCAACCACATGTTTATTGGACCCGTGTCCCTCCTGGTTGGTGCTGGCTACCCGGGAGGTTACACGAGGCTGGCTCCAGAGGATTATAAATGCTTCCTTGAGTGAGGGGTTCTTGCCTCCCGCCTTGAAAGAGGCGGTGGTGAGGCCCCTCCTCAAGAAGCCCTCTCTGGACCCAGCTGTTTTAGCAAACTATCGTCCAGTTTCCAACCTTCGCTTCCTGGCGAAGGTTGTTGAGAGTGTGGTTGCGCGACAGCTCCCGCAGTATCTGGAGGAAACCGTCTATCTAGATCCGTTCCAGTCCGGCTTCAGGCCCGGGTACAGCACGGAAACGGCATTGGTCGCGTTGGTTGATGATCTCTGGAGGGCTCGGGACAGAGGTTGCTCCTCTGTTCTGGTCCTATTAGACCTCTCAGCGGCTTTTGATACCATCGACCATGGTATCATGCTGCGCCGGTTGGAGGGGTTGGGAGTGGGAGGCACTGTTTTACGGTGGTTCTCCTCCTATCTCTCCGACAGGTCGCAGTCTGTGTTGGCTGGAGGGCAGAGGTCGACCTCAAGGCACTTGGTTTGTGGGGTGCCACAAGGGTTGGTCCTCTCGCCTCTCCTGTTCAACATTTATGTGAAGCCGCTGGGCGAGATCATCCGTGGTTTTGGGGTGCAGTGCCATCTGTACGCTGATGACACCCAGCTGTACATCTCCACCCCAGACCACCCCAACGATGCCCTTGAAGTGATGTCCCGGTGCCTGGAGGCGGTGCGGGTCTGGATGGGGAGGAACAGGCTCCGACTCAATCCCTCCAAGACTGAGTGGCTGTGGCTGCCGACGTCCCGATATAGTCAGCTGGTGCCATCGCTGACTATTGGGGGCGAGACATTGGCCCCCACGGAGAGGGCGCGTAACTTGGGTGTCCTCCTGGACGCACGGCTGTCTTTAGAAGAGCATTTGACGGCCGTGGCCAGGGGGGCTTTCTATCAGGTTCGCCTGATACGCCAGTTGCGCCCCTTTCTGGATCGGGACTCCCTATGCACGGTCACTCATGCCCTCGTTACTTCCTGCCTTGACTACTGTAATGCTCTCTACATGGGGCTCCCCTTGAGGAGCACTCGGAGGCTCCAACTGGTGCAGAATGCGGCCGCGCGGGTACTTATGGGGGCGGCATGGCGCTCCCACGTGACACCTCTCCTGCGCGAGCTGCATTGGCTTCCAGTGGTCTTCCGAGTGCGCTTCAAGGTGTTGGTTCTCATCTTCAAAGCGCTCCATGGCTTAGGACCCAGTTATTTACGAGACCACCTTCTGCCTCCGATAACCTCCCACCGGCCAACACGCTCCCACAGAGAGGGTCTCCTCGGGGTGCCGTCTGTCAGGCAATGTCGGCTGGCGACCCCCCGGGGAAGAGCCTTCTCTGTGGGGGCACCCGCCCTCTGGAATGAGCTGCCCCCGGGGATACGACTAATCTCGGACCTCCGGACCTTCCGCCGGGCCCTGAAGACTTTTTTATTTCAGCAAGCCGGGCTGGGTTAAAAAAAAAATTTTTTTTAATTGGTGAATTTTATGGGTAACGGGGTTTTAAATTGGAGAAGCCTAAGATAATTTAATTTTGTTTTAATGTATTTTAATATTTGTATTGTGGGTTTTTAATTTTGGCTGTTCACCGCCCCGAGTCCTTCGGGAGAGGGGGCGGTATAAAAATTTAATAAATAAATAAAATAAATAAAATAAATAAATATATAACACATACATTTTCATCGTGAATGGTTCCATCAAGACCCCTTGTGTCTTCCTGCAGTATATCCATGGACTCCATCCTGCAATAAAAGGCAAAGCAGAAGCTATTGAGATGTGCAAAGTGGAAACAGAAAGCGATTGAGATGTTTAAAGTGGAAACAGAAAGCGATTGAGATGTGCAAAGTGCTTAGAAATGAAGTTTATCTATCTAGTTCTCACTTCATTCATACAACAGACCAGGACTGTGGCTGTTTTTTTTCCCCAAAACAAAAGACTGCAATCTAAATTGTATTGTTATTTATGCAATATAGGACAGGATCTTTCACCTCTAGTACAAAAAGCAAGAAATGAATGTGTCAGGTAAAATATCAGAGGTAATAGAATTGGAGGTCTCTGCCCAATATAGGATTTGCAATTCAGGATACAACACGATAGATTATGCATAACTGAAATTATACTGTATATGTGAATGAGCCATGGTGGCGCAATGGTTAGAATACAGTATTGCAGGCTAACTTTGCCCACCGCCAGGAGTTTGATCCTTGACTCAGGCGTTCATCCTTCTGAGGTCGGTAAAATAAGGACCCAGATTATTGAGAGCAATATGCTGACATTGTAAATCATCCAGAGAGGGCTGTAAAGCACTATAGAGTGATATATAAATCTATTGTTAAGACTGCTATATACCTTTAAAAAAAAACCCATCACCTTACTGAAACTGCAAATAGCACAGGAGAAGAAAGTACCATCCATTTCCTGATGTTTGTTACTTTCAATTTATAGTGTAAAAATAGTCTAGCAATGGTGAGATAGAGATGTTTGAACCCACATCCCAGAAAAAAGTTGTGCAAAGGAAGTGTTCAATGGTGCTTTTTGGACAGACAGGAGAAAATTAAATACCTCTGAATCTGATGAATGCAAAATGCATTCAGTTTACTGTTCAGTTTATTGGATTCTTTTGTCCAAAATTCC
Organism: Pituophis catenifer annectens; assembly: GCF_029215685.1. Taxonomy (NCBI): domain Eukaryota; kingdom Metazoa; phylum Chordata; class Lepidosauria; order Squamata; family Colubridae; genus Pituophis; species Pituophis catenifer. The sequence goes on from NW_027256883.1 coordinate 69,310,345, forward strand.
TGTAACAAATTTTCTTAATGTGAGTCAGATGACAAAACATTAAATCAATTAACCAATAATGGAGAAAGAATAATCAGACATACCACGGTATCCTTTTCAAGGCTTGAGAGAAACTCTGTTCTGTTCTCAAGATTGGCAAGTTCTTTAACGACACTCTTGTGGAAGCTTTCCAATTCATGCAGTCTGCAGCAGATATATCAAAAATACTTATTTCATCAGGAAAAAAGAATCTTGATATTGCTTTATACTAGTGCAAAATATAAAATGCCTTTATCCACTTCATCAGTTTCTGTCAAGTGTCTTAATAGGTTTGCATGCTTGATTTGGAAATCAACTGATGAGTAACCAATCTGGGCTTGAATAACATCTAATACAGGTAGTCCTCAATTTGCAACAGTTCATTTAGTGACCATTTACAATGACACTGAAAACCTTGAGTTATGACAGTTTTTCACACTTATGACCTTTGCAAGCAGCCCCACGGTAACGTGATCAAAATTCAGAGCCTTGGCAATTGTCTCAGATTTATGATAGTTGCTGTGTCCCGGGGTCAATGAGATCACCTTTTGCGAATATCTGACAAGCAAAGTCAATGGGAAAACCAGATCCACTTAACAACCATGTCACTAATTGAACAACTGCAGTGATTCACTTAACCAGGAAAGGTTGTAAAATGGAGCAAAATTCACTGAACAAATGATTCACTTAGCAACAAAAATTTGGGGCTCAATTGTGATCCTAAGTTGAGGACTCCCTGTAAACTGTTTGTGAATCGTATTTTTGGGACATTTGGTTTCCTTCAAAACTTTTTATTGTGGAAGCCTTGTTAAAACTAACCACCGTGCACAGATTTCCCTCAACCATTGCTTGTATTTATTATTATATTTCTTTACGACATACAATCTAAGACTATCATTGTACACATTCTACAGTGATGCTCAGTTCACACAAAGCAATAGCAAGACACAAATAAGCCTAACCAATGTCTAACATGCCATCCTAATTTGTTTAATGAATTGTTTATGGAAGTGCTTCCAATGCAAGGCACATAGAGCAAGAAGCGTCATGGGCTGAAATATGAAAATCAAGCAGTGTATACATTATGTTGTTTTTGCCCATTACTTTAATTAAATATTCCTTAGCCGAAAAAAATGAGTATGTTTTTCCTAGGTGAACATCTTAGCTTCATCTTACGAACCATGAGCTATCTTGGCAAATGCATAAGCCGTCCCGTCTCTTTGAACTACTACTAGGAAAAGAGATTACTGTGCTTATACTACACAAGATGGGTACCACTTACCGCCTCTGATGGATTCGATGCAACAAGGCTGCTATATTCTGTTCAGGTGCCTTCATGACTCTGTGTGTATAAATCTCCATCCTCTTGTATCTAAACTAAGTCACAGTACTGGGAGATTAGAATCACAAATTATTTGTAGTAAGAAGAATAACCCTAATCTAAACGGTCTGTAAGGATCACACAGTATAAAAAAGTGTCATGAACCTGTTGGAGCCTGAATCTGCAGAGGAGGATGAGCAGGAGCTGTGGCCTACAGAGACTAAGGGGGCAGCTTCGTTGGAATGTGGGGGGGAGCAGGGCGAGGCAGCCCAAGGCCCCTCAGGATTGGGATGGCTTGTTAGCAGGGAGGAACAGGGACAGGATGACCAAGAGAAGGCAGGCAGTGGAAATGAAGAGTGACGGAGCTTAGGTGATGAGCAAGGCCCGCCCCCTCCTGATCCCTGAGCATGGGGTGGAGAGGTGGAAATAGTACAGGCCAACCAGATGACTCGGGAGGAGAGCGCCCCGCCCCTCTTCACAAGGCACACCTGGGGACTGAGACTTAAGGAGATGCTGTGGGGAGGGGCATTTGTCAGGAACAAATGCTGAATTCGTGGAATTTTTGTGACGTTTGGAGTTTCCTGGACTTCTTGATTTATTCCTTGCTTCCTCAACAAATTGCCTTGCTTCTTTGCTTCCTGGACTCATTGACTTATTCCCCTGCCCCACTGGATTTCTTGCTGTGCAGCCATTGTGCTCACAGCATTGTATTGGACTACTTACAGCCAGAGGCTCCTGAAGGTGTGTATGTATGAGAGAAAGAGACAGAGAGAGCACTGTGCTCTGGGACTTGCCATAAACATGGAAGTGTTTGGGGGGAAGTTGACACAATAAAGGGGTGGTTTGAACTATCAGTTGACTGGTTTGCCTCCATTCCTTGCCCCGGGTCATCACAGGAAGACAGGAAAAGAGAAGGAGAGACAACTGGTTGCACATAAGGGAATTTGCAATAGGGAAAAAAAATAGTTTACATATTTGTGAGCCTATCTAGAAGTTATTCGCAAGTATAAAAATGACTGTTGGTCAATTGTAGGGAAAAATAATTACCCAAAATGTTTTCTTCAACTCGCTTGTAAAATTGTCAAAAGCGGCAATAACATCCGAGTCACCAAATTCTTCTTCAAGTATTTTAGGGGCAAATATTTCATTCTCAAGTTCATTTAAAGGTTGGCCTGCAAATAAAGAAGCACAGCTTCCCTAGCAAGGCATTTATAACAATAACCAGCTGGAGGATAATCAGGAAAATACAAAGCTGTGTTTAACTGAACAAATAGGAAAACTCTTTTACCTTTGTAGACATGGTGTACAAGATGGAAAACCTGTACCAATAAATACTGCCAATTATCTGAAACACAATTTCTCTCATCCGCACTTACCAAAAGTTTAAATTTTTGTTGTAAAATTTGCTGCTTCCTCCTCCCCTTATTTACAGTAGCTGTGCAGTAATTCATCTTGATGCTTATTTTAGCATTTTGGAGATCTTACTCATAAAGGCCTTTTACATAAAGTTTTCTTTAAATCATTATTTGGGAATTACAGTTTATAATCTGTTCATTCATGGTATTTTAATTTGTTTTAATGTTTCGATTAAATTGTAACAGCTTACAAACTGTGCAGAGAAGTGAAATAGCTATATAAATGTTAACAGAAGGAAATTTAATAGGATGCAGCAGTGGTGAAATTCAAATTTTTTTACTACGACTTCTCTGGGCATAGCTTGGTGGGCGTGGCAGTGGAAGGATACTGCAAAATCTCCATTCCCACCCTATTCCTGGGGAAGGATAGTGCAAAATCCCCATTCCCTCCCCACTCCTGGGGAAGGATAGTGCAAAATCCCCATTCCCACCCTACTCTGGGGCCAGCCAGAGGTGGTATTTGCTGGTTCTCCAAACTACTCAAAATTTCTGCTACCAGTTTTCCAGAACCTGCTGAATTTCACCCCTGGGATGCAGTCTTACCTCCTAAAATGCTTTGATTTTGGGGTGGTGTAATAGGTTAATAAACTGGAGATATTTACGAAGATTGGAACACAGGGAAAAAGTTGAACTTCCATGGTTCTAACTCTTAAAATCATACACAAGCTTTATAAAAAAATAAGTTGGCGAGGTGGCGCAGTGGTTACAATGCAGTACTGCAGGCTAATTCTGTTGACTGCCGGCTGCCGGCAGTTCAAGTTTCACCTGCTCAAGGATGACTCATCCTTCCGTCCTTCTGAGGTTGGTAAAATGAGGACCCAGATTGTTGGGGGCAATATGCTGACTCTGTAAACGGCTTAGGGAGGGATATAAAGCACTGTGAATATAAGTTTAAGTGCTATTGCTATCAATTATAAAAAATATGAACCAAGTGTTTTTCTCTTAAGCTATCTTTTCAGGAATGCTCAAGGAGATCAACAATGACAGGACAGATGAAATCCAAATTCAGACTATATTAAAGAGTGTTAGCAAAAATTAGAGCTGCTAAAAAATTGAAACAAAAATTATCCCCAGAATGCCCTCAAAACAGGCCTTTGCTTTTGAGAAGACACAAGTGAAAAGGGAATGTATTATTCATTATCGTATCCATTCTGAAAGCAGACCATCAAAGCCGATGCCAGCCAGAGCATAGCAAAACTCTAAGTCAGAGGTCTTCGAACTTGGCCACTTTTAAGACTTGTGGAAGTCCACAAGTCTTAAAGCAGCCAAGTTCGAAGACCTCTGCTCTAAGTAGTAGTAAAAGATTGGAAGATGTGGAGAGACCTGGCCCACAGAATCGCCAAGAGTCGGTCACAGCTGAATGGATAACCTCATCCATCAACTTCATTATCTGAAGGCGATTCGATTCAGATCATACATTTTTGCTCCAATTTTTATGCAATGTTGTTACTAGAGTTCTAGTGTGATTACCTTTCACTGTTTCATCTGCCATTTCTATGGAGGAAAACAGTTTCCTTGGTTCAAAGGTTAAGCTGAATTCATTTCTAGGCAGCCTTTCGGTGTGTTTTGAGCGCTTCCTATTGAAATCAGCTGACCATTCTAGGAAAAGAAATCCATATTCAGCAGTTAGTGGGAAGTTTCACCAGTTTAGACTTTTACCGTTTTAAGTGTCACTGAAATTTTGATGGGACTTGCAATTCAAACCAAGCTTTGTTCGCATCATTTGGACCCATACAGCTTGCCTTTTCAAATATGGATAATTAAACTGTCCAGGCCACAAAAGTACAGAAGGAGAGAAAGCAGAGAAGATTGATACCATCCTTCTCCTTAAAAACTAAAAAAATTGGTGTCAAGATTGCTATTTTTCTTTCAGCTTTATCCAATTTTCCTTTACTAGCACTTATTTTACCTGAAAATTTCCTCTTAGAGTTGGAGATTTTATCTTCCAGGAGTAAAGTACTAGCTGCAGCTTCATATTTCTAGAAAGCATTAAAAAAACAGAAGAAAAATATCTGAATTGCAATACTTTTCAAACAGATTCTAATATTATAATGGATCAATGCAATGGGAATAATCTGGTGTTTTATTGTTACATAAATACAAATAAACAAAATGCAGTTTATATTTCATGCATTCCATCTGGTACACATGTATACATGTGTTTCCAAAATTTATACCTTGCTTGTTGTAGCATCTGATGGATAGGGTGAAGAACTGCTGCTTAACAGGAAAGTGGCATCCATCATTTCTAAGCCATCTAAAAAAAAGAAAAAAGAAAGATAATAATAGTACTTTAAAATGGAGTCTATGGAGATTATCAGTCATCCAGGTCATGGTTATCCCAAAGATGCTTTTTCAAAAAGCAACTGGACTTTCTTGTTTTTCTTTGAAGATGTTTCATTTCTTATTCAAGAAACTTCTTCAGCTCTGAGCTGAAAAACAAAAAGTCCATTTGCCTCTTGAAAAAGCACCTTTGGGACTATTTTAAAATAATTATTTATTTGTATCCTGCCTTTATCATTTTACATCTTATTTTTCTGCAACTAATGATTAAAATATGTGTGTAAAAGCAATACTAACAATCATAATGCATACACCTGAAACAATCATACTAAAGACCTCGAAGGAAAATTCAACTTCATCTTACATCCACATTTTATTTTTTGTTTGTCAAGAGATATTTTCCTAATGATCGGGGGGGGGGGGGGGAAATCTATTCCTAGATGAAAAGCATGAGACAAACTAAGGATTAGACAACATTCTGAATGGCTTGGAACCGGTTTACAATGCATACAATGGGGGTCCCCAAGTATGCATCTCTTACCAAATTTAATCTAAATTTAGCTTTTAATGTTCTACATCGATCCGTTAAATATTAGTCCTTAATCTAAATTCAACTTTGAGGAAGATGAAAATAACCATTTTCCACGTCATGGGTTGGGGGTGGGTGGGTGCTGGGTACACCTTGTTCAGTATCATTATTTGGAGTGTGGCATTAAGAGCCTTGTGGGAAATTGAACAGCTCCCCAAAGTCAGATTTTCTTGCAGTGTTAGCACTTGGTAGTGCAACAGGTAACTGCTGGTGCCAAACTCCATAGATGGATAACAGCAAACATCCCGTTTTTCACTTATAGCTACCACTGTACAGATTTTATCTAATAAATTCCTCCAACATCCCATCCCAAAATGCAGTATTTCATGATCTTGCATTTTAATCTTTTGGAGAAATAATTCAGACCTTTTTATTATATAGAGAACTGAAGGTCCAAGGATCAAGTCCCTCCTATTGGCTAGGGCAGGGGATGGGCATGTGTACATGCATGGGATCCAGGCAGTGTGCAAAACCATGCCCCCCTCTCAGTCCACACACACACACACAAAAAAAAAAACACCCTCCACAGACCCAGTCCTTGGTGCCCAAAAGCTTGGGGGCCACTGAGCTAGGGAATCACGAACAACGAGGCAGCTATTCATTCTATCTCCCAAAAAGAGCATCACGCCGAGAAGACAGCCCTAGTTGCATCCTGAACCAGAAATGTAGTTACATATGGAAAACTATACAAGTAGTCCTTGACTTATGACCATAATTGAGCCCAAAATTTATGTTGCTAAGTGAGTTTTGCCCCATTTTACAACCTTTCTTGACATGGTTGTTAAGTGAATCACTGCAGCTGTTAAGTTAATAATACAGTTAAGTGAATTGGGTTTTCCCATTGACTTTGCTTGTCAGAAGTTTACAAAAGGTTATGATATGGTCCCGGGATACTGAAAATGTTATAAATATGAGTTAGTTGCCAAGCATCCAAATTTTGATCATGTGACTATGGGGATGCTGCAAGGGTCGTAAGTGTGAAAAAAGGTTGTAAGTGTGAAAACATAGGTCATTTGTTTCAGTGCTGTTGTAATTTTAAATTATCACTAAATGAACTGTTGTAAGTCAAGGACTAGCTGTACTGAATGCCTGAGTCCATAAGGTGGAAATCTAGAGTTCTCAAACTTCATCTTCCAGAAGCCTTCTACATCTTCATACCTTGGCTCTTCCTCCTATTTTGGGGTAGTGGCTTGGTCATTCCTGCTACCACCACCTATCATTCAAGGGTCACCTCATTTCTTTAACGTGTAAAAAAAAATCCTCACAACCTGGGCTGTAGTTCTGATGATTAAAGGGTTAATATATAATGGTTTAAATAATTTCTATAATGTGGGCCACAGAGTATGTAGGATTATGACTAGAGGATGACGATTTCCTTTAGAGACATATCATTCCCACAAGTGACAAACAAAATCAAGCTTTATTTTTTAAAAATGTAAACACTCCTTTCAATTTTAAATGTTACAATACAGACATTCAAAATTGAAGAGGTTTCAGACAGCTCAGATTGTGGGACAATTTAAAACTTTAAAAGAAAATGACATACTCCTGGCAGCCCACAAGATGGCAATGGTCTGCTACAAAAGTTGCTCCATCTCTTCACAAAGAGATAATGGAGAGCATTCCAAATCCTGTTACGTAACACAGGTTTCTAAAATAATAAAATTACAAGTTCACACAGTCTGAGACAATAGTGAAAGGAGCAGAGTTCTGAATTGCCAGTTACAATATGAATATGCCCACACCACTAGAATATGAGATAAAGTTTTAGATTCAAACATAACTCAAACGACATTGGACGGAGGCACATACTTTGTCTAATATGTGAATTAGGAGTTGAACAAACAAGAACTGGACAATGGGTTGTACGGTGATGCATCTCTGATACTGGCTTTGTTCTTCTCTGTATCTTGTCCCTAGATACTGTTGAATTTTCCACCTAGAGAAGAAACTGAAAGCATCAAATCAAACACCTAGCAACAGACATAGCATACGCCTAGCATACAAGTTGTTTCACTTACTGCAGCTATATACAGTAGTACTTGGGTTACAACCATTAATTCAACTGTTCAAAGTCATAATGGTGCTAAACAAGGGGAACTTACAATGGTCCTCAGCGTTCCAGCCATTGGAACATTCCCTGCAGTCACTTAATCATAAGCTGGACATGTGGCACCCAATGTGCGATTACGACACTGCAGCAAGTCACAAATAACCATGATTTCCTATATTCCCTGCCAATTTCCCACAAGCAAAATCAATAGGGCAGCTAGCAAGATGCTGGAACTCACAATTGAGTGAGGTTTTTGATTAAATGATGGCAATTAGGACTCTGCCGGAATTGCCATCATTAAGTGATGTGGTCACAATGTGACATTACAATTGTGTTGTTTAGCAACAGTTCCCAATCCCATTTGTTGTTTTAATCTGAAGACTACCTGCACTGATCAAAAAGTTCAACAACCTGAAAAAAATTCTAGTTATTTTATTCTGCAGTAGAATTTTAATAATATTTCATTTAATGACTCTTAATATCATGCGTAGATCATACTACTACTAAGATGAAAGTACATGTTAGCTAAATTTGTTGTTGCTAGGAGTACTGAGGAACATGAAATCTAACCCCCTTTGTTTATAACAAAATCTGGTAAAAACCACTGATAAGATTTAAAGTCTTGGCTTTGCCTGAATATGCTGAAGAATAAAATTGAAGTGAAGATGAATGAATTACTACATTTGTTTGTTTTTAATATTGTCTGGAATGAAGATTGGAGGTTAAGAGCATCAAATAATCCAAATGTAGAAACACTACAAAGTTCTACAATCAAGAGATTGTAGATAATGTAAAATCTACGAGAAAAAAACAATATTGACATAAAAAACCTTTAAAAAATAAAAGAACTTGTAGAATTGAATAAAGATGCCTCTTGAAAAAATCTACTAGAATGGCTGTATGTCATTCATAGCTTGTTTGATTCCAGATGTATACATAAGCGAAAGGATCCCAAGACTGAACAGGGACTCTTCCTTGACAGGCATTTTTGCCTCTGGCTTCACAAATCAAGGTTGGAGGTTGGGACTGGTATAAATTATTACAAATTTAAAGGACTATTATATCAGAAATTATGTGTTACATTTCCTGTTCTATTTCCAACCTTTGTTACAGGCCAAGATTGCCAAAAAGATAAAGTATCTTTATAATAGTGACATTACTACTAGATCAATTATCTCTGTTTTCTCCATTCCGTCCTATGTATATATATTAAAAAGTCTAGTGTTATTGGCAATATAGCTACATTCTTGAAGCAAATGACAGCCTACTGGAATATTAATTCAATAGAAGAAATAAGGCACCAAAACAGTTTCCTTATACTTGGCTCTTCTTACTTAACCAAAGCATCATGTGAATCTTAAAGTAGTTCATTTTTTAAAAAAATTGGAAGATATCCACAATAATGCAGTTGTCGATCCTTTCTTTATATTCATAGAAATTCTAACATCACACAAGGAGAGTGTAAGGACAGGGCAATGTAAAAAAAAAAAAAAGAGCAAAGATATTAGGCCAGCTAGAATTCTACATATTCTATACATCTGGCAGTCATATTCATCAAAAGAAGGGAAGGGAAGGGAAGGGAAGGGAAGGGAAGGGAAGGGGAGGGGAGGTGAGGAGAGGAGAGGAGAGGAGAGGAGAGGAGAGGAGAGGAGAGGAGAGGAGAGGAAAGGAAAGGAAAGGAAAGGAAAGGAAAGGAAAGGAAAGGAAAGGAAAGGAAAGAAGGAAAGGAAAGGAAAAATATCACAATTCCAGTTTTCCTTACTTTCTTTGCACCATAATCACTGTCACTGCTTGGAGAAGACAAGGGCAATACTGTGAGAGGAAAGATAAATGAAAGTTTGCAATTATGAGCAGAGATAATACAGATATACCACCTCCTACTTCCAATAAGTTGGAAGTAATATGCAATATGCAAACTTAGAAATCATTAATATGATACTGAACACTGCCAAGTCTATAAACCGGCACACCTGCACACACACACACACACACACACACACACTTGTAATAATGCTGCAAGTCTAAGTCTGGGCTAAAAAGAATGATGACCCCTAATGTTTCCTTCAGAAATTCTAGTTTAATTTTATCTACAGTTACTTGGAAACAAGTTGCACTGAGCTAATTACTTCTAGCAACATTTTAAACCAATAACTAGTTTCCAATCATTGTTTTTACCTTTTAGCTTGCTTTTGACTTTTGTTTTTTTTCGAGTGTAATCTGCCACTTTGGGCAATGTGTTGCTCTGCGAGTTACGAATCCAGCTTTTTTCACTCATACCATTGCTCAGAGAATCTGAGTTACTTTCAGAAAAGAGATGAGTCTTGTAGTTAGCAGGCTGGGAAAACATGCAAGCAACAGTCAGTGCCACCTGAAAGGTAACTGCCATTACAAAGTTTCATTCCAGAAGCATCTAAATGGCTCACTTTAAAAATCAACATTACTGAGCTAACCTTAAGGGTCAAGTGTACCTATTTTGTTTTGGAATCACATTTCTCCACTAGGGGGAAAACTAAAATGTCTAAAATGTTTAGGAAACCCTTTTTCAATATTGGGCAGAAACTGAATGTTCAAGGCATCAAAACAACAGAACATACACAACGCTCCTAAGGCAGATAGGAGACCCTGCCCTGGTCTTAAAAATGGCAACAATCAGCAGAGAATCTATGGAGATTCTCAATCATCCAGGTCATGGTTGTCCCAAAGGTGTTTTTTTAAAGAAGCAACTGGACTTTCTGGTTTTTCTTTGAGGATGTTTCGCTTCTCATCCAAGAAGCTTTTCAACTCTGATTGGATGGTGGGGAATGAGGTTGGAAGGGGGTGTTTTTACTTCCCCACCATCCAGTCAGAGTGGAAGAAGCTTCTTGGATGAGAAGCAAAGCGTCTTCAAAGAAAAATCAGAAAGTCCAGTTGCCTCTCGAAAAAGCACCTTTGGGACAATGAGCAGATATCATTGGGCAAAGCAAGGATGTCAATGAAGTCCTTGAAGCAGGACCTTCAATCATATCACAGCTTCAGATGAAAAGCCCTTGCCTAAATCCCAAACAACACTGAGAGAGGCAAGTCTTTAATGAACTAAAGGATCTTTGCATTCCTTGTTTCATTCCTTGAATTCCTTACATCAGACTTACGTCAGTCTTCTTGGGCACAGGACCTCTCAGGTATTATCCTGGTCATAATTCTCAGAATTTGGAATCTATTGAGATATCACAACTCATAGGTTTTTGGGGGCATGGAGACTGACTAAAACAGGGGTGTCAAACTCAAGGCCCGCAGGCCGGATCTGGCCCACGGGGTGCTTAGATCCGGCCCATGGGGCTGGCCAGGAAACAGCAAAGGACTGGCCCGCAGTGCCTCTGGCAGTGAAAACGGAGCTCAGAGAGGCTACGCGTGCCCCCTCAGGCTCCGTTTTCACTGGCAGAGGGCTAGCAAAGCAAACTAAAAACAAAAGGAGAAATGTTTTCCCTTTTGCATTTGAGCATGCAAGAAGGGACAGGAAAGGAGAAAGGGAAAGAGGAAAGACAAAGAAAAATAAGGAAAGATGGGAAGAGAGCAAGGAAGGAAAAATAAAAAAAAGGGGAAGGAAGAAGAAAGGAGAATGAAGAGTGAAAGAAAAAGAAGAAAAGGAAGGAAGAAAGGAAAGGAGATTATAATAAGAGTGAGGGAGGGTCTCAGGGAAGTCCTGCCTTAGCACTTGCCACCACAGGTGCCCCCGACATGAGTGATGTCGAGCTGGCTACACCCATCATTGCCACAAGCACACGGCCATCCCCCACCCCTGGCCCTCCGAGGTCAAACACAACCCTGATGTGGCCCTCAATGAAATTGAGTTTGACACCTCTGGACTACAAGAATTATGAAAAAATATTAAAGTAAGGGGAAAAAAACCTGATTAATAACAATAGAGTTTTGATATGTGTTATTTTATTTGAATTTTTTTTCCTCCAAGAAAGAAGAAATGAAAAAATCTTTCTAACCCTATGGATCTTGAGATAATGGGTGTTGCAACATGATTTTTCTGGCAGGTACAAGGTTGGTCTGATCTGATCAAGGCAGTACAAAAGACAGGCAGAGAAGAAGGCTACACATTGAAGTTTTTTATCTCTTGGTGAAGAAAGCGCTGTCACATTCTTTATGATAGAATTCAATGTTTACAAGCCTTAATTTGATTGGATAACAAATCTGGAAGTTTCTTTGTGATTTCAGAAATCTTCAAAGTTGAGTGTCATTTCAGGGAAGGGAGGGAGACAGAGCAGGAATTATAGAATGGTTTTCATGTCTATTCTCAAATCTATTCTAGAGTAATTCTATGTGCTAGCACAGATATGGTAGGTAATATAGAATGATAAAGGAAGAGTAGAATCTTCCCCATTCTGGCATCCTCTAGATCTGTTTGGATTGATTACCAAAGTTGCTATATTGGAATTCTGAAAGTTTTTCCTTTTGAAAGCTTCTGAAAGCCATTCCTTTTTAATGCCTGCCTTGTTTAGTGACTGCAAATACAAAAGCATTTTTTAAAAAAAAAATATTTTTTTTTAAAAAATATATTTTTTTACCAATGCACTCATGATCAAATATCATGCGCTTGGCAACAATGCAAGCCAGGGTGAAAGTAACATAGGCATAGTTGCACAAGAGAACTTTAGCTGAATGCAACACCCAGAGATCTTTGTGCTCTCTCTCTCTCTCTCTCTCTCTCTCTCTCTCTCTCTCTCTCTCTCTCACACACACACACACACACACACACACACACACACACACACACACAGTTTGTTTAGCAACCATTTTCACTTCCGATTTAAGGAACAGATTGTGGTCACTAAACGAGGAAAGGTATACTTCCAATTCATCAGGAGGACTAGATTGTGGGAGATTGAAACTTTCCTTCCCAAGTGCATCCCTGGCATCTCTCCTTCAAAAGGATTAGTTTCATTCCAGTTTCAGTTAAATAGTAGCTATTCTTTAAAAACAAAACAAAGCACCTAAACTGGCCCAGACATATGAAAGACAGAGTATTGGAAGTTCATAGATGGTGAGAGATGATCGATCTCTCGTTTCATGCACTGCTCAAGTAGCAGGTAATATGTTAGGGCGGCAGAACTAATTGAATGTCTTAAAAATTCAGGAAAAATGCATTTAGCAGTTACTAAATGAACTCACAACACCCTGAAATCACAAATATTTGAGTGTCTGAAGTGCCTATAAACCGTAATATAGGCTATAATAAATATGAAAACTGGACATTACCAGACTTCTCTCAAACTTGTTCAGTTTCACATTTCCTTCTTCCAAACTCCTGCATGCAATATAAGACTATGAATGAAGGAGACAGCGTCCGCAGAAAAAACATTTAGCATTATTCTGCAAAATCCTACAGGTCAGTAAATGAAGACTGTGTTTTCTAACCTCCTCTGATTATATTCTCCACCTGTACCTTTCTGCTAAATGTGGTTTATGTTGGAATTACCGGTAATATGTCCTACTTGAACATAATGCAGCCAAGAAGAACTCAAAAGCCCAAATGCTCAAAAAATTAGAGTCCCAAGGTTATTCTCCCAGAACACTGTGTGTAAGAAAGACCTCCAAGACAAGATCTCCACAGATATTCTAACCCAGTAACTCTTAAGAGGCCTCTAAAATTCTAATAGGGTGGGAACCATATGAAACTCCAGGAGGGAGAATTATCTAAATGTATTAAAATGTTTTCATAACAGATATCCCTTCCTTCCTTCCTTCCTTCCTTCCTTCCTTCCTTCCTTCCTTCCTTCCTTCCTTCCTTCCTTCCTCCCTTCCCTTCCCTTCCCTTCCCTTCCCTTCCCTTCCCTTCCCTTCCCTTCCCTTCCCTTCCCATCTTCCTACCTTCCTTCCAGAGGTGGTATTTAGCATGTTCTGACCAGTTCTGGAAAACCAGTAGTGGAAATTTTGAGTAGTTGGGAGAACCAATAAATACCACCTCTGACTGGCCCCACTCCCATCTATTCTCTGCCTCCCAAGTCCCAGCTGATCAGGAGGAAATGGGGATTTTGCAGTAACCTTCTCCTGGAGTGGGGAGGGAATGGAGACTTTACAATATCCTTCCCCTGCCATGCCCACCAAGCCATGCCACACCCACCAAGCCACACCCACAGAACTGGCAGTAAAAAAATTTGATTCCCACTACTGCTTCCTTCCTTCCTCAACCATTCAGAGTTATAACACTCATGAAAAAATAACTCTATGGCCAATCCTCTTATTTATGAGCTTTGCAGGTCTGTAAAGCAAAAGAAAGCTGAATTAAATTCATAAGCTTAGTTGCAGTTTCACTTAGCAATTGCTTTGCTGAACAACTGAGTTACAATCTCAATTGTGGTCCCTTAAACAATGACTACCTGCATCATACTTTTTCTTTGACTTTTCACATTGGCTACCTAATGCTTGTTATAATTCTATACCAATAGCATGACAAAAAGTTCTCATACTTGTGCAAAGTGTTCTTCTGGACAAATATTTTTTGCTTCATTTCAGAGACCTGAAAAACAAATGAAAAGGAATTTTAAAAAATAAGGAAATAGAAAAATGGGACAATGATTTTAAGGCAGAACAGGAATAATATTGTTCCTTAAATACTAAGCCTTTGATCTTTGCAAACAACTAGCTAAACCTGGTTTTAATCCAGACAAATTAGCAAATAAATCATGCTTGCTTCTGCATATATGTTGGTGGGATTTGTTCTCAACAATTCCAAAGATCTTCTTACCAAGATATAGTTCATGTCTTGTCACAATTAATTAATTAATTAATTAATTAATTAATTAATTAATTTTTTCCAAAGATGTGGAAATAAAGCTGGTAAATCACAACATTTTGAACCTAACTACTATATATTGTTAAATAGGTATGAAATTAGGCATTTATGTAGATTCTTGATACAGTCTTAGGTGAACCTTCATCCTGCAAAGAATGAGATATTTACTAAGTTATGATAGAACTTGATTATGAACTCTTCTCAAATTTACTACTGGTAATGAATTATTTATGCCGCACTGGGAAAATAAATAAAAAGGTACTGAATTTAAGATGACTGAAACCATTAACAATGACTAGAAATATGGGGATAGAGGAGATGAAGGACACAACTAATATTGTTTCTGGATATTCTTCTGAAGAAATTTTATCTGGGATTGTTGAAGAGTCCACAGCAACCTGATAGAATGTAAGCCATCAATCCATCAATCAATTTGCCTGTAAACACTCCCCACTGAAATAATGGTTTAATTACATCCTTACCATATCATGTGTGCTTGAACCAGATGAAAAGTGAAATTCATATTCATCCATCCTAAAAAAAATAAATGCCTTGTATAAGTCACTGATTATTTTCCAATGCAATTTCAAAGTTAATGGAATATACATACATACATACATACATACATACATACATACATACATACAGCCATATAGAGGGCACTATGGATATAGAGGATCTGGCTTTCTCAAAAACAAAACACTCCCAGAAGTGCACAGAAAAACTGACTGTGCCTCTATGACAAGAGTGCTTCAACCTTTTTCAGACTTAAGTTGAATGATTCAGTGGAAGGTCTATTAAAGAATAGACTGTAGACTGGTCCATGATAATATAGTCAATAGACTGGCTGTCAACATCCGAGATGGCGACATCACGGCTACGCCCTGCACATTGCTTCAAAGTTGCCAGAGTGAGAAGGGGGAAGAAGGTCAGTTGGGGTGCACTACTGGGTGTCGAGTGATGGGCACACAGAGGGGGGGCAGACAGACTTGGAGGGGGCCCGGAAGAATGAAGCAGCAGTGGCCGGAGAGTCTTTGCTGGAGCAGGCCTGGAGCAACCCATCAGGGTGGGAGCTCTCATAATCAGCTGGCCGGTGGAAGCCGGTAATGCTGGCTAGATTCCCATTTCACTGCATGCCAAGTAGAGAGACCAGTAAAGGGGAATTGCTCTACCAATGGTGTGGCCTCATTTCTTACTAGCTAGGCTCGGAACTGTGACACTGGCACAAACAACTTTAACTAAATTAGATTTGATAAGTTACTACCCATATATTTCATACTTCCTCTCTTTGTCAGATACCAGTGGCCATTTTGAAAAGGTCTGGAGGCTGTAAAATGTGAACTGCTGTTTTAAGATAGGATTTCTAGTAGCTTTCCATCTGATCATTCAAGAGCTGCATTATGATACTGACTCAACTAAAGTGTTCTTGTGACACTAATGACAATAAAAGCCTCTTACATATCAGTTCTGTGTATTTTTAACAGGAGTGAAAGTTCACCCTCGCTAAACTATAAATACATTATTTCCTCTGATACTGTGATGGAAATCTTAGGCTTAATGTAAGCTACTGTGACTTCATATGTTTCTGTGTGTCCATTTAAAAGAACTTTAAAAACAGTTTCTTACTTTGCTTCCACCATTTGCTTACTTGAACCTCTTGCTCTTTTTTTCTTCTCTAGGATATCACCCTGGAACAGAAAGACAGAGCCACGGGTTTACAATTTCCAAAATATTTATTTTGCTTCAAAAAGTTTTGGACAAAAATAAGCAGTTCATGCACTTGTTGGAAAATGCTAGGAAGAAGGGAACAAAACAAACAAACAAACAAAAAACAGGCCCTGGAGATACCATTAAACTGTTTATATCTTAGCAGCAAAAGCAGTTTCTTGCAAAATCAGTTCAACTTTTGCAAAGGGAAAAAACAACAGCGATGAATTGCCAGGATCTCACCCTGTGGCTTCTTTTTATTGGCACTATCATTTCCTCCTTATTTTACTATCTAATCTGTGGAATCCTTGGTGTCTCTGAGCTTGTTTGCTTGCAGGCATTTAATTACCCAACTTGTTAACATCATCGGTGCAAGTGAGGGCTGGGCTTATATCCTATAGCTTGCCCTGCCAATTTTGGTTTTTTTTTCCTTGATAGTTTATTGATTAGGGAATTGTTTTCTGCTTGTTTGCCTTGTGTTAATCCCTGCTTATTTGGGTGTTGGCTGCTGGGGAGGATATTTTTATTGGTGGCAAACCTGACATTCACTCACACTGATGATGTTACCTAGTTGGGTAGGTAGAAACATCTGCAAGCAAACAACAAATCTCAGAGAATTACAAGGATTCCACAATTCATATATTGCGGAGCTACAATATATTTCTCTTTTACTGGAGCTACCTAAACTATCATCCAGTTCACCAGTGATCCTTCATTTGTTGCAAATTTCCACCTTTGTTCTTGCCATTCCTTTTGCCACTTCAGTCTGGTAGTAATGGGGTTCAGGTATCTATAAATGTTGATTTACAAGACAAGCATTTCTGTTAACCTACAAAGCCCAAGCCTAAGTTTTAATCAACTTTATTTTCCCATTAAATAATTATCATTTAAAATCAGTAATAAAAACAAAAAGCAAAGAAAGCAAATTTCTTTCCCCAAAGCAACCATGCTAAATTCACTCTTTCTCAACATTGTGACCTCTTCGTGTGTGTTGGGTGTGAATTCCTACAATGGTTAATTGAAAATTACAGGAGCTGACTTCCAACACATCAGGAAAGCACCAGGATGAAAAGGGCACTGTTGCTAGGTACAACATACTGTACCTCTAAAGGGTGGGTTTCCTTAAGGTGGATATCAGCTTCTCCTTCCACATCTGGTTCACTACATGCCAGAAAAAATAACAGAATAAAAGAAATTCTTTAGCCTCAAGACTCTACAACGACTACATCAGCCCAAATTTAAAGTGTTAAAATAGTTTATATTATCAATTTAAAAATGCATCCATTAAAAAAATAATAAATTCAACCGCATTTTCTAGAAATGTACTGTGGCAGAGAATATTTGACACTATTTCAAATAATGTATCGTTCTGATTTGAGACATTTTAGCAGTACAAAAAGGGTGACATTGGCAGATCTCACTGAAATATAGGAATTCCTCCAGTTAAAACCTTAATGGAATTTGCCTATCACTGTTTTAATGGAAAATTATAGGGGTTGTAAACCTTTGTAAGACATTACCTTTGTTGCAGCAGTCCTTAAGCAAATACTGCAGTCCAATAGTTCAGTATGGGTGCAGTTTTGCCAAAAAACTAGAATAAATGCTGATTTATGACAAAATTGTCATAAAACATGTTCATGTGACTGCAGGAGGGGGCACTGACCAACAGAACTTCAAATTTGGGTCATATCCTGCATATCCTGCAAGTAGGTCCATCAGAACTTTGAACAGTTGCTAAGTGACTGGTCATAAGTTGAGGATTAACTGTAATAATTTCAAGTGAGTCCAAAAACATCTTTCCATTTTGGATTTGCCTGACATAGAAAAACTTCCTTGTAATTACTACATGATCAGCTACATCTTGTACTATATTTTATTGTAGGTCAGTATTTAATTAGCAGATACGAAGAAACAAATTTACTAGGGCTGTGAATTGCTTTGGAGTCTGTGGAAATGCAAACAGCACCGATGAGCAATACCATAAAGCCACTGGTCTAAGGAGCAACTGAAAGGTGTTGTGTTTACAGCCCTCTGCACTTGGGACATTTTTATGTCTTCAAATCCAAAGCAGTGTATAGCTTTGAGATAGAATGACTGATTGATAGGGGATTTATATACTGTATATTTGAATAGGGATTCAAGCCAGCTCTCAACTAACATGCATAAATATTATACTGTAGCAGTTCCATTGACAAGTGATCATAAAAGGCAGGGAGAGGAACTGTAGGAAAAAACATTCCTTGTTCTAAAGACCTCTGTGTGTCACTGGACAGTCTACTCTAGGATATTGGGACACATACAATGGACATGTTTAAGCATTTCTCGTCTAGTGCACCATTCCGGTCACGGGCAGTGAAAACGTTTACGGATATCCTCCAGTATTCACAGTGTCTACCTATTGAGAAACATGTTCAAGTGTAAAGATCAATCTGTAAAGCAGTTAATATGTGGCTCTCCTAAGTATGCTGGAGTACAACTTTCCTAACCACTGTCATGCTTCTGGTAGAAATTAGTGGAAAATGTAGTCCCTTAAATCCACGAATTGCACAGTCTTAATTTAAGATGCAATTCCATCTACTACATTTGGAGAACTTCCAAAAAGAGAGATGGTCTCAAATAAACACGGTATTATGGTAAAAATATGTTATTTACAAATGTTACATTTCTCCATAGATCTCTTTTCAAAGAAGTTTGTGCAGCTAGAACACTTACTCAGCCTTATCCTTTGCTTGTAGCCGAGAAGGTTTCAACTTCTGTGCGGATGGAAGAGCAGCCAATGTATTTAATGAAGATGATGGAGAAACCAAAGATCTACTGCTGGAGCCTTTTAAGGAGTAAAAAAAAAGACACAGCTGCATCTTTCTGGGTAAAAATAACCAGAGATTTTACAAGCATTTATTTTTATGTCCAACATGACTCAACAGGCTTCCTCCCATTATTTTAAAACAAATCTCTTTGGCTTTAATGTGATTAAGAATGTAAGTCTTGTGAGGTAAGAATCACATGAAAGAACAGGAAGACTGCTCTGACCTTGGAAGCCATCTTTGTTTTCCAGTTGCTGGCTCTCTTTCTCTCCATCGACCACAGTTGCTGCTGGAATAGTTATTTTCTTCTAGATAAGGGGATAATCAATACCATTCATATTCTTAATGCCATTAACCCAGGGAGTTTTTAAAAATCTTAACTGGGGAGAAATAGTTCTTAAAAACCAAAAAGTGCAGGTGTTCTTTTCCAGTTCTATAGCAGATAACAGAATAATCAACCTGTTATTTTCCTGCTCAGTGGGAAATACCGTATTTTTCAGACTATAAGACACACTTTTTCCCTCCTAAAAGAGGCTGAAAATTTGGGTGCATCTTATACTCCAAATGTAGCTTTTTTGAAGCTTTTTTTCAGTCCTAACAAGGCGCTAGCGAGTGAAGCGATCTCCATTGTTTGACTGCTTTTCTCATTGCTTCTCTCTCCAAAGATCAATTGTGCTTTAGAAGCTGTTTTTTATCCCCAAGCAGGGGATAAAAACCAGCAAACTAATGTGCTGAAGCTGACCAGACTAAGGACGCTAGCCAGATGAATACCTGGTAGGCAGATTTTTTTCCCCTAGTTTCTTCCCCAAAAACTAAGCTGCGTCTTACACTCCGATGCGTCTTATACTCCAAAAAATACGGTAAATAATTGTCCAATCAATAATTGTCCGATCATCAAGTGCTATATACCTTGGTCTTTTTTTCCATTTGGGCCGTCCCAAAAAAGTATTTGTAAATTGACCGTTCACTAAACATATGGTGGGGCTAATATTCATTCTGAATTTCTTGAACAATTCCTTTTAAGATAAATGAAACTGATTGGATAAATTTTATATTTGTTAGTCTGTACCTAGATTTAATGGGAAATTTTGGAATGCATTATCAATATCAGAGGACCTCAAGATTTATGTCTATGTCTATTGCTGTGCAATATTTCTATTACAATTCTTCTTCTTTCCTCTTATTTTATTCCTACATCATTAAACTTGACTGGAGTGGTGCAGTGGCCTAGAAGTGGAACTCTTGTCTCACAATCAGGAGGCTGTGAGTTGAATCCTAGGTAGAGGCAGATATTTCTCTCTCTGGGCACACTGAGAATATATCTGTTGAACAAAACTCCGCATTGGCAACAGGAAGGGCATCCGGCTATTAAAACACTCTGCTAGCTCCATTCAGTTGCCCAGACTCCATTCCGCAAGTCGTCAAATGAAGATGATGATAATTAAACTTGACTGCTAACTTAGCAGCCTTATAGTGATGGTCGTTCTTCTCTCAATAGCAGGCTGATGAGGCTGGAAATTTGGGAGAATTGCTTTTCTTTTTTTCATTTGTCATTTGCAACAAAGCACAGGAAAGACTTTGGCAATCATAATTCATCCAAGTTTTTCTAAGCTGCAAATATACTTACTATTACAGGAGTAACGGACTCATTGCTTTGGTGCGATGTCAGAATATCTGATAAAGAATCTATTTCTGCATGATCTTCTTTTCTCTCCAGCTGAATATTTCCTGTAATAAAGCAATATTATTTACTATTGCCATATCTTAAAAATATTCAAGGGCAAGAAACAGTGTAAAATGGTCAACAGGAAAGCTTATCCAAATCAACTACTATAGACCAGCCTTCTCCAATCTAGAGATGTCTAGATTTTTGGAACTGCAACTCACTGACTTCACAGCCCACATGTGTTCCAGGGCAGTACAGGTAGTCCTTGATTTACAACAGTTCATTTAGTGACCAAAGTGATAGAGGTGCTGAAAAAAGTGACTTATGACACTTTTCATGTTTCACAGTTACAGCATCCCGATGATCATATGATCAAAATTCAGATGCTTGGCAACTGCTTCATACTTATGATCGTTACAGCATCTCAGGGTCATGTGATTACCTTTTTGTCACCTTCTGGCAAGCAAAGTCAATGGGGAAGCCAGATTCACTTAACAATCAGGTTACTAACTTATCAACGGCACTGATTCACTTAACAACTGTGGCAAGAAATGTGGTGAAATGGGACAAAAACTTAACAAATCCTCACTTAACAACATAAATGTTGAGCTTGATTGTGGTCGTAAGTCGAGGATTGCCTATAGTTTCTAATGAATCCTTTGATATTTATCAGGGGTTCCCTAATTTTCTCAAAAAGGGAGGCCTGACCACTAATAATCTCATAATGATGCAGATACAGAGAAGTGATGTACCCTTCACCATTTTCATCACCCTCCATAAGATCATCTTGCAGATAGGTATCTCCTCTATTTACAGAGACTTTCTAAAAATCTGTCATATAAGACAGAGCAGAATTGTTCCTCGTTGCCCTGACACCAGGAATCGAACCAGCACATAAAAATCACAAGGAGGACATTTTCAGTTAAACATCAGAACTACCGTATTTTTCGGAGTATAAGACCCTCTTGATTATAAGATGCATCTACCTTTTTTGGGGAGGAAAACAGGAAAAAAAAATTCTGACTCTGCCTCCCAGTTGCAGCAAACAGCAAACAGCTTGCTTTAGTTTCATTTTCGTTTTTAGCACAGCCTGATTAGCACAAGAAAAAAAAATCTGCCTCCCAGCAATTTACCTTCTTGCAGCAAACAGCGGAGGCCTGCGGGGCAATAGGCAATGGCAATCAGCCTGAAACAGCTAAGGGTCGGGAGGCCAATCCAACCGACAATAAGCTGCTTGTGCTAATCAGGTTGTGCTGAAGCTGAAATGGGCTGTTTTCTGCTTGCTGCAAGGAGGTAAATTGCTGGGAGGCAGAGGCCAAAGGTTTGAGGCCAGCAGGTGGGCGGGGCTACATTCGGTGTATAAGACACACCCAAATTTTCACCCTCTTTTAGGGCGGGAAAAAGTGCTTCTTATACTCTGAAAAATATGGTAAGTTTCTAGTGACAAAGAGTTTTTCAAACAGTAGAAATTGTTGCCTCGGGCTTTCCTATGTTTTGTACTATGCTCAAGAGTAAATCTTCTAACAAGGGCTCTTTGCATTTCAAATCTCCCACACTCTCTCATTCTCCCTTCTCACCCCCTCTGGCACTTCTTTGCCATAACTCATCTTCACTTGTAAGCTGAATGTCTACTGAGAAAATTGATTCAGTGGGGCATGAGCTGTTGGCTATTTCACATTATCTCAGTTTTAAGCAGAAATAAGGTTATTTCTATCATCAAATACATTAGTACAGCCAACACCTTAAACAGGCTACTGACTAAAGACATATGAAAGAGAGATGGATCTCAGGAGAACTGAAGCGTGGCCACAAACACTTCATTTTAACTTTTCATTCCTTCTATTAAGGCAGAGGAGCAAGAAGGCAAAGGAATGCAAACTATTTCTAACCAGAAACATGAAGTGACTATTATATTGTGTCTCCTCCTTGATCTCCATAAATACTGGCTATGAAAACAAGGATTGAAAAGTGGACGCTTCCACACTTTGAAAATCCTGATGTCTAAAGGACATGAAAGAAGTTCATTACAACTGCAAAGACAAATAGGCCCACACTGTCTGACTGGAACTGATGGGAAGTCACATATATGGAATGTCAGTAGGATATGTCAGAAGGATGACAACAGTGATTGTTGAAATCAATTTATGGCTTTCAACAGGTTTACCTAATTTATATTTTCTATGGATGATGACAGCATCTGCCTGAATGTTCTGGGCATGGAAACCAAGCTGTTTTAGTAGTTGGATTGGCAACCACAAAGAAAAAGGCAGTAGGCTAAGCAAGGAGGTCAGAAAAAATTTCCACAACTTGACAGTAGAAAATCATGTCCAAAGTGTTGTCCATAAAGATATATGGATGTGCCCTATAGTAATCATGAGTCTGCTACTTGATTTGAGAATAACTTTCTCAACACCTACCTGGAGTGTTCGACAAGCTGAAATTAGTTGAGGCAGCTATTTATAAAAAGAGTGAAAAAGCATTCAGAGCAAAAAAGTTTTATCACAAAAAAACCAACAATGTTATGAGGGACACATTTACTTTAGCAAAATACATCAGCATCAGCATCACTATTACTATTGTTGCTGCTGCTACTACTATTAGTACACTACTACTACTACTGTACATATGTTATATAAACTTCTCTTTTGTGGGCAACCAGGAAGTAAATAGGGGAAGTGAAGAACATAATATTAAGACTCAAGATTCAGATTGAAAATTTGAGAAATGCATTTTCTCTCTAAGCAGTCAAAATCCAGGAAAATTAGAAAAACATAGGAGATTCCACCCACCCACCCATTCACCCATCCAGGTATCTCCCTCTCCATCTACCAACCCACCCACCTATCTGGAACATCAAAGCTAGTAAGTGTTTCTGTCCAGGAAACTCCCTGTAAGGTGCCACTGTCAAGAATGCTTTCACCTCTTTTTGCTTATGATCAGGCAAGAAGACAACCTGAAAAATGATTCCATTGGCATTAATTCCCACTCACCTGTTGCAGTTTGCCCTTGGTTGGCATTCTCCTCTTCATTCAATACTATCTATCAAATTAAGTTATTAGAAAAGAAAAGTTTAATACGGAGAAAGAAATCTCTCTCAGGAAAAAAAAAACAGATTTAACCAATCCTATAAAAGTCTGTAGTAATGATATTCCTGAGTTTTAGTGAATGCTTTCTAAATTTAAACAGAGGAATATCCATTAGCTGATTGTTTAGTAAGCATTTTTATCGAACTCAGTTGTCAAATTAGGGTCCCTGAAATATTTTTTTTTTTCACAATTTCTCTTGGTTCAATTCAGAGGACAACTGATTCATTAGATGAAGAGTGAGTGGAATTTTCTACTACTTCCTAGTACTAGAATGCAACAGAGTTGATAAGCAACTTAAGAAATTAACCAAAGATTTGGAAAACTTTGGTGCTGTTCCTTCTCAAAAGTTTTGATTGGCCAATTTCATCAATAAAAAGAAGCTTCATCAGGCATGTGCATTCCACGTGCACTTTCTCTTCATTGGAAGAGAAGATTTCAGCCTTGTCTGTCTCATATGTGCCCAAATGTAGAGGTTCTGTTATCTTCCATCCTCAGAGGTGTCATCCATTTAAGGATTTTTATAACATTTCTCAGCTAAGCAAAACTACCAGGGTTATATAGCTAATGCAAATATATTTCCTATACCACTTACTGTTTCTAAATCCTGCCTCAAAACTAGGTTTTTTTTATCAGCTTAGATCAGTTTTTAGAAGCATTATATAGACCCTTTTGCCATTCATGGACTAAGTTTGTAGATGGACTAATAATTTATTTTAAGGTAAGGGAGGGGAAGCTTTTGCTCTTCTGATACCCCTTCTATTTGTAAGAGTTACCAAAAGAATTAGGATATATAATAATTTTCTAATTATATATATATATATAAATATATATATATTTATATATATTTATATATATATAAATTAGAAAATTATTATATATCCTAATTCTTTTGGTAACTCTTACAAATAGAAGGGGTATCAGAAGAGCAAAAGCTTCCCCCCCTTACCTTAAAATAAAATATTTTAAGATGTCCCTTCAGATCAAACATGTCTTGCTCTCTAGAGAAAGTTAGCATTAGAAAAGATTACAGTAAAAAAACAATGCAAAGACTACTGACTGTAATGTTTAAAAATACTTGTGAAGATTATTTATAACATTACAACCAACTACCCATTAAGAATATTCATACAAATACTTTGAGCGAAATTTCTAACAATATTCAAACCAAAAATAACAGCTTAGTTTGATACAAAACTGTAAAAACCTATAGAGTTTTTACTAGACAAAAGTTGATGGACAATTCTCACACACACACACACACACACACACACACACACACACACACACACACATCTTGAACTCCTTACCATTTTATCTTTTCCGATAGCTTTCAGGAGTGGTGCTAAAACATCAAACCGGTTATCAAAGTGAATTCTGATCTTGGTGTTTTCTGCTTTGTTGATCACAACAGACTTTCTCATGGCGATTATAAGAATCTTTTCTGCTTCTTCTTCTTCTTCTTATGCAAAAGAAAAAAAACACATGCATTTTCTAGTCATTCCCACAATCGGCAACTTTCTCGGAATAGCTTCAATGAAGCATCCTATAATACTTATTAGGCACAAGGATCAGTGTGGCATATTCTGCTGTTTGAAACAAAATACCAAATAGTGATCTCCACACCTCAGAATATCCAAAGCACAAAATGAGCTGTCATAGATCAAGAAACTTTTCTCAGAAATCAAAATATTCTTCCATCTCTCAGATATTCTTCTGTCAATTAACTCAAAGAATTCTGTGACACTTTAGAACCAACCAACCAATCCATATAGACATATATAAAAGAAACATCAACTTGCATATGATTTGTTTAAAAATATGAAAGGAGCAAGGAACTTAACTGGCTTTATTTATTTTTTATTTGAGATAATTTTTATTGCCACCTATTCATACAAGGGCTCAAGGTGGCTTTATTTATCTCTGTTAATTTGCAGTCTATACAAGACTAACTCCAAATGGACTGAAATGAGACAGTTTTTTAAATTGTACTTGTGCCATTCATGAAGATGCCTTGCTAGTCATTTGCTGAGAACATATCCCCATGATGGAGCCTGTTAAGGAAACTCCAGGTTGACTTTAGGTGTTCTGGCATACAAATACATTAGAACCTCTGGCCACAAACGCTTCTGACCACGACCAAATCGGGTTCCAACCAAAAAATTCACAATTTTTTTTCCACGACTGATTTCTCCTTCCGCACCATTTTTTTTTGTAAGCACCAAATTTCCAAAATTAGGTTCAGGTCATGACCAAATTGGTTTGTGACCAAAGTTATGGAACTAATTATGGTCATGACCAGAGGTTCTACTGTATTATGCCTACTCTTACTGTAATACAAACCTTCCAAGGCAGGGGTCTGCAACCTTAAATACTCAAAGAGCCATTTGGACCCATTTCCCACAGAAAAGAAAATACTGGGAGCTACAAAACCTTGGTGGGCATGGCCAACTCGATGTCACTCACTTCCACTGGTCACATGACTCCCCTAGCCACACCTACCCAGCCAGTCATTAGGACAGAGAACCAGTTGTTAAAAAACACTGTGAACCACAAAATCCTTTTGACATCTCTCTCTCTCCCCCTCTCTCTCTCCCTCCCTCTCTCTGTATCTCTCTGTCTCTGCCCTGGCCGCTTCTCCATCCCCCGCTGTGGCCCTTACCTTCTCAGGCCAGGCGAGGAGTGACTGGGAGGGGAGGGCCAGCCAGTGGTAGGATCACCTGACAGGGAGCCACAGCAGAGGGCCCAAAGAGCTGCATGCGGCTGATTGCTAATCTCTGTTCTAAGGCATATGGAGGAGAAGACTTCAGAGATCAACAATCTTCTGGTTCACCACAGACCTCTCTAATTGCTATGCTCTGCACTTTTATGACCATTTCTATTGCAACTGTGAGATAAATTAGATTTCTTGATTCTGGGAGAAGGGAAGCAGCTTTTTAGCCAACGTGCAACTTTATTCCCAGGTGACTCTACATATGGCATATTCACAGCTCCTTAATGTAGAGGTGGGGGAAGTTATACACACATTCAACAGTGTTCCAGCTAACCCTGGAGAAGGGTGGAAATAATCTTATGCTCAAAGCCTTGGCACTGCAGCAGAGAAGCAGTGGAGGTATGTATTTCTGCCATGGCGTTTTCAAGATGCTTAATAAGCGCAACCAAAAATGACACACATTTTCAAAAACTCAATTTAAGCATAAATATTTCTGCTGAGAGTAATCTCTCATGGACTTACCCTGTAGGTAATAACTGCTGATGTCTTCCTTTGGCAATCTTACTGACTCCCAAAGTATGTCCTGAAAAACAATATTTGAGATAAAAGTCATGTTAATGGCAGCTAAGTAAGTAAGTAAATAAGTAAACAAAGGCCCATTTAAAAAAATATAATTTTACCTCTAGGCTCTCTGAATAGAATGTAATGCTCTCACTTCCATAATTGAAGTCAATCCAAAAGTCTTCTAGTCTGTCATCTGCAGGTTTCTTTAACTTGGATATAAAAGGAAAAAGTCTCAATTTGATTTCTACCCCCCAAAGAAATCCGGTACAACATAATTTTGCATTTTGGAAACCCAAGAAAGAAGTTATATAGTACAATGCTACCTGTTAGAGAGCCTCAGCTACTTCCCTTCTCTTGCACAGAGCCCTCAAGAGAATTTCTACCGCTTTAGATTCCTGAGGTTTCCTAAGGCATCAGCTGAAGGGATAGTAAAGCTTCTGAAAGCTTTTCCTTCTTCAAAACAATTAATTCCCAATGAAGTCAGTGTTTAGCAAAATATAAGTTACCTGACTCCTTGTTGCATAATGAATTAAAGGTGATTAGCTTTAATATTTAGTACTAGCCGAATATATGCAATTTTTGGAAGCAATTTCTGAAGCTGTGGGTACAAGAGGCACTTCAGACCTCAATAAAACATAATTCTAAAAAGTATTATAAAACAACGTCGTAGAAAGAATGACATGTCCCACAAAAACCCAAGTACTTTTTCTTCAGTAGTTTTAAAATAAGAAATTGCAAAATACCAATTTTATTTGCAATTGTTGCACTTGTACTTATTATTTGCAAGTTTTATTTTCATATAGTATTCAAGAATGGGTGGAATTATATGCATCAAGTGTCCCTGAGAACTGTTTTCAACACTTTTATTCGACAGCTGAAAAGATCATACACCCAAGAAACCAGGAATAGCAACAAAAAGAATCACAATTATGGGATGGGAATAGAAGAACGTTTATTTCTCAAAGTTACATAAAAATATTTTCACATCTTGTTTGACCTTCATCAGCTCTGTCTCCCTAAATTAATTTTCCCCAAATAACACTTTTGCTATCCCATTATTAAACTAGAAAGAATAGATTATTATAAACAACCCTATTAAAATCTCTATACTTCCAATATTTCATAACATCACAATGTAATTGTTAGCTTAATTACCTCCATCAGTTCAGTATAAGCAGCTTTACACGGAATTGAATAGATCCTGAAAAATAAGAAAATTTTCATTGATCCTGAAACACAATTTCTATTCCAATCTGCTTCTAGAATAGATATAGTGGGCATGGCTTGGAACTCAGGCCTAATTCATCTAGAGCAGTGTTTCTCAACCTTGGAAGCTTGAAGATGGGTGGACTTCAACTCCCAGAATCAAGCTACCAAAGTTGAGAAACACTGATCTAGAGGTTTTCAAGTTGTAAAAGCTTAAATGATAAGCAAAGATTAAACCAGAGAAGATCAAGCTTATCTAAACTATCAATTGAAGCCAATCTGGATCTATACAGCAATGTACTGTCCCCCAGTTAAGACATACTGTCAAGCCTGGAAGCCATCTTTGTATTAGGCCCTCAGACCTGCCAAACATACTTCATCTTGAACCTTCAAAAATGCAACAAATCTATACCCATCACAAAGTAACACTAGATCTAGAGTTTTTAAAATTATATTAATCACAGTATTTACTAAGACAGTAAGGTGCTTCAAAGCAACCTACATCTAGGTGGTTTTACAAGTGAACTTGAGAACATTTATCTTTTGCTCTATTGTACTGAATATGGCCTGAATACATAAAAAAAATTCCTAAACAATTCATAGGAATAGTGCTGGCAGGTATGATTCAAGCATACAAATGAAGAGAGGCATTACTAACAAACATAACACCATGTTATCCATGAAGTTTTCTCATGACTTAAGAAGCAAATCTATGTGAAGTGTTGCTTAGCAAAATATCTAACTTAGCAAGACACAACATGAGAAAGAGTGATTTATCCTGGGCTAGCAAACCTGTTTAGAGATTTTTAGGGAAGGTCAGCACTATCTTATGTCAACATGTGGTGGAAAATAAAGCAAGCCCACATCTAATTCCATGCTTCATCAGCAATTCACACTTCATTAAGAGAGGCACTTCCCTTTCCGCACTGCTTAAGGTAATATCAGAACTCCAAATTAAGTAAGATAGCTTGCCAATATGGTTGTTTTCTGCACTGGTGTGGCAGGGGGGCAATGAAACTGGCATGGAAAAAGGACAAATCTTCCTGACAATCAACTTCTGACATTACTGCATCTCATACCACTTGATAGTATCAGCATAGATATTGATGTGATTCAAAATTGGATATCCACACTTTTTTTTTTAAAGGAACATGTTTCCTGATCCTGCATGAATAAGACAGTCCTCACTTTTTCAAAAGTTTGTGCTTTCAAGATTTTTTAAAAGTTCAAGAGGATATTAATGGCATTAAAGAATAATTCATATTGTACCTATGGCCTTAAATATTATAAAACTACAGGAATCATTTGTTTCAAGAACATCAATTGGGCTACCATGTTTCCCCGAAAATAAGACCTGGTCTTATATTAATTTTTGCTCCAAAAGACCTATTAGGGCTTATTTTCTGGTTAGGTCTTATTTTTGGGGAAATACGGTACTAAATGCATCCATCTGGCTGACAATCTTAACTGGGGCTTATTTTGGGAGTAGGGCTTATATTACGAGCATCCTGAAAAATCATGCTAGGACTTATTTTCCGGTTGGGTCTTATTTTGGGGGAAGTTTTGTATAAAAATGCAGCCGATATTGAATATCTTGCATTACTTACCCTTACTATCTCAAATGGTCAATGCTGAAATTAAAAAAAATCTTTCCAATAATTTGAAATAATAGTTAATACCGAATTGTTAGCTAGCATGTTTCTCTCTTTAATAAATTCCTATTGGCAGACTAAGCTGTGTGCCATTGTGCCCATCTGGGAAAGGTTCATAGGAAACACTTACCTTCTTTTATCACCAAGTCTTTCATTTAATTCATTAAGAAGCTTTCTGCTATCCTTGAAGTGAAGACGGAAAACAGAATGTTACATTTATTTTAAAAAAACGCTCTCCTGCCAAGTTGAGGAGGAGGGAATACTATAGAAAGTACATGTTCTCTCCAGTGGTATTCAAGATAATATGCAAAATATTTGTGTGATAATTATAATGGACTATTAGTTAGCTTAGGTTCACTTCTACCCTCAAAAAGACATTATAGGGCACTGCACACCAAAACCGCACTGCACAGTGCACACTAGACACAAGGACAGTTTTTTCCCGAATGCCATCACTCTGCTTAACAACTAATTCCCACAACACTGTCAAATAACTTATTAAGGCTGTATTACTATTATTCTTCTCTTCCTTACTAGTATCTATCTCTTCCCACTTATTACTATAACCATGTCGCTTGTATATTTCAATTATATTGTTTTATTTGTTTCCTGGTACGATTTGATAGCTTATTAACACTAAGTGTTGTATCTTTTTATTCTTGATTAATGTATTTTATTCTCCTTATGTTCACTGAGAGCATATGCACCTAAGACAAATTCCTTGTGTGTCCAATCACACTTGGCCAATAAAGAATTCTATTCTATTCTATTCTATTCTATTCTATTCTATTCTATTCTATTCTATTCTATTCTATTCTATTCTATTCTATTCTATTCTATTCTATTCTATTCTATTCTAGCACAAATTATCCTAAAAGTGAATTATGAATAGCCTTTTGCAGGGATGTGAAACTCTGCTGAACCATTATTCCCCCACTTTAAAAGTGAGGAATACCCAAAGCTGAAATTCAAATCTGAATTGTTATACAGAGGTACCTTGGTACTCAACTGCTCTGAAACTCAGTGAATTTGGTACTCAATGCATTTTGACGTGAAAATTTTGTCCCAGTACTCAGCGTTTGTTTGGTACTCAATGCACAACCTAAAACTTGTCGATGTTGGCTGTCTTGTGACTCACTACATTATTTCTTATGGGAAAAAATGTTTAGAACTCATTGCTTTTGGTAGTCATCGTGCCTCCTGGAAACCAATTAACAATAAGTAGCGATGTACCATTGTATGTTCTGTATTACTGACCTATAAATTTAAAAACAACCACTGCTGTCTGATTCCTTTCTCCCCTTCCCCATTATTTTATTTCCTTTCTCCCCTTCCCCATGACTTTATTTCTGATATGAATCACAAAAACCCTTACTGTCTCAAAGTCTTCATCCTTGATTTCTCTAAAAACCTTAGTAACAAATTGATCTTCAAACCAACTGTGCACCATTTCATCTCGGCACTTTTTCAACATCATCCTAAACAAGGCTTCAACAAAAGCAACCTGAATATCATAATCTATAGGAAAAAATAGGAAGATTTTTTTTTCAAAATAGCAAACTTAGCTACCCCCACCCAAGCCCACAAATAATCTTTTCAAAGCAGGAAGAAACTCATTTCTATTCATAGCATCAAGTTTAAATTGAAAACCTTTTGGCCTTTTTTTTTTTTTTTTGCATCACAAGTTTAAATTGAAAACCTTTTTGCCCCCTTTTTTTTTGCATCACAAGTTTAAATTGAAAACCTTTTTGCCCCCCTTTTTTTTTGCATCACAAGTTTAAATTGAATTTTTTTTTTGCCTACATTACTTTTTTTATTCCATCCAGTCAAATCCAATTCTGAGAAATTGCCTGGACAAGTCCCTGCAGGGTTTTTTTGGCAGTTTTTTTTCTAGGATTTGTCTCCTTCCTAGGGCTGAGAGAAAATGATTGGCCCAAGGTCACATATTTTGTTTTGTGTCCAAGACGGAACTAAAACTCACAATCTCCCAGTTTTTATCCTGGTACTTTGACCAGTACATCAAACTGGCTCTCAGCCCAGCTCAAGGTAGTGAGCATAATACTTCTGCAACTCAGCCTCTTGGTTTCTAGCCCAGCACCTTCATCATTGATCCATACCGACTCCCATTGCTGTCGTTATTACCTTTTGGCCAAATGTCAATCTACTAAATGTACTAAGATAGTGCACCATGAAGAATAAAGTTAAAAATAAAGGTAAAAATTTTATTTCCAATTCTTAGGCAAGGCATGGTGAAGGACTCTCCTGACTCTCCTGAAATTCTCTCCCTCTCTGTTCACAATCTTAAATTCCAGCTCTTTATTTTCAATTCAGAATTTCCACAGCTCTGATCAAGATATCAAACATTTCTTACCACCAATATCTTGAACAGTTTTCACAAGTTCCTTCCTGAAACAACATAACCCATTAATAACATTGATGTCTTGAAAGAGTAAAGCAGTAATCTGAGATTAAATTTTTTAGAAGTAAAATGCAAACATGTCAAAATTTAAAACAAACTAATGTAACCCAATGGACTGCAGAGGATCTATTGCTAAATTGCTCATATTTTTTAGGGGGGAAAAACCCAGGATCAATTGGGTCTATATTAACTATTCAAATGCTTGTCTAATAATGTAAGCAGAAAAGCAAGACAAATGAACCAGTTCCAGACTTAATCATAATTAACGATTTGCATCCTTCTTTTTCAGTTCAGAAAAAAAAAACCCTGAGAAACTGGTAAATACAACCAATTAAGACAGAAAATAAGATTTTTATTTATATACCCTGCTGTTATTAATTTTACAAATCACTCATGGGATATTCTTCAAATATCTTTGAGGGAGATAGGCAATAAAGGAATGTGAAAAATAAATAAAAATATAATCCTGACATGAAAAGTTGACTTACATAAGCAAGCACATCTCTTCAGAGGCAGCAAAGGCCTTCTTCTCCTCACGGGTGACATTAGCCAAAAGTGTATTTAATGTTCTCAGAGCCTTGGTTTTAGTGATCGAAAGAAATAAAGAAAAAAGACAGGAAATAAAGCTCAGCTATCCCAATCTGATCAAAAGTGCTCTCCTACGTAATAGAAATTTGCAAGCTGATAAAAATTGATAATGATTTCATGCCTTAAAGTTTGCTATATGGATTTTAAACTAACCTCCTGTCGAAGGGCGTAATTCGCATTAGATTCCATGGCTAAATATCCCAGATGTTGTATGAACGAGTCAAGCAACTGTTTTCTTCCTATATAAATTGAAGAAGAAAAGGTGGCAGGATTGATAGTATTAACAATTGCACACCATTTCTCTAATTGATTTTTAATATTCCTAACAGTTTTATGAGGTTTACTTTTTAGTCCTTTGTTTTAAATAGTATTTCCATCTAAAGCTATAATGAAATGTCAAATTCGAGCCAATCATCTCCTTTTAACTCATAACTGCATATCGCTGTTTAATTCAGGAGTGTAGCTTTTGAGATATTGAAACAAGTCAAGCTATAAGAAGAAAAATCCATAGTTGAATTTTTGAAGCTGTTTTCTGTCTAATGTATATAATATGGAACAACAAATTGCTCCCATAACTTCCTAACTGATTGGCTGGAGCAGCACCACTGGAATCAATTAGCTTTAGCATTTTAATGATTATGCTAAATAAAATTTGCAGCCTTATTTATGGTTTTCCCCGCTCCCTCAAAATGACTCATAATACCTTTTCATGCAGACCCAACAATAAAATCCACAAAGACTCATCCTACGTTTACTCAAATGTAGATTCTACATTTCAATATGCTACAACTCAATATGCATAGACTAGTCACAAAATCTGAATGTCACTTTGACTATTCAGTAATTATAACACTATTTAGTAACTGACCTTCAGTGCTGTTTTTGCCAATAATCTAAAAGGAAGATGTTGAGGAGAAAGGAAGGAACAGGAGATAGAATGGACATATTAAAAGTCAGTATATGATATTTAGCAAGAATACAGAAGTTTCAAACACTTGTGTTACTTTATGCAATCTATACACTAATATTATCAGTATATAGTCATGTAAATTTTTAATGTTTTTTAAATGTTTTAATGGTTTTAATGTTTTCTTTTAAACTTTTGTATGGGATATTGTTCACATTGTTTTATTCTCTGTTTTTAGCCGCCCAGAGTCCCTCGGGAGTTGGGCGGCATAAAAATGTGACTAATAATAAATAAATAAATAAATAATTCAATTTGTGTTGCTGCAATAATGAACTCTTCAATAGAGTAGTTTGGGGCAACAACTGATACTCCTTTCCCCTATTAGTCTGTGAAAATGAGGCTTCACTGTATAACTCAAGAGTCAGTTCCTATTGTACATCATTACAACAACATATTTATGATTGACAACTGCTCCCAATGTTCTAGTGAGTACTCCCAGAGTACTTGCCATAATAAAAAGATGGGATATATATTATATGTAGCAGGTAATGAGTACGGAGCATGCTAGGTCTGATGATACTGGAAGATGAATTTGTGCCAAACTCCCTAAGTGAACCACAAAAGAAATCAATGGACCCCAAAAGTCTTTTCAACCCCACTTATTGGCAAGGCTGTCAGAAAAAAAGAGATCTGTAAGTCAGTTGCTTCATAATGACAAGTATTAGAATGGAATGGAATGGAATGGAATGGAATGGAATGGAATGGAATGGAATGGAATAGAATAGAATAGAATAGAATAGAATAGAATAGAATAGAATAGAATAGAATACAATACAATACAATACAATACAATACAATACAATACAATACAATACAATACAATACAATACAATACAATACAATTCTTTATTGGCCAAGTGTGACTGGACACACAAGGAATTTGTCTTTGGTGCATATGCTCTCATTGTACATAAAGAAAAAATAAAACATATTCATCAAGAATCATAAGATACAACACTTAGTGATAGTTATAGGATACTAATAAGCAATCAAATCATACTAGGAAACAATACAAAACAATATAAGTTGTAAAGATACAAGCAACATGGATATAGCCACATGGATATATATTAATAGGGAAAGACCACCAGATAATAGTTTTGTTGTTCTTTCTATGTGCTTACCAAGGTTGTATTAAAGAAATCCTCGACAAGATTTTCCAGCTCTTTGTTTTCTTTGGATTCTCTCAGTCTCAGAAATACTCTTGTCCTTTCAAACCAAGCAACCATGTAAAAAGGAAGGCACATGCAAGTAAAAATCAAATGAGCATCTAAAGCCAATTTCACACCAAATTTTAATATACAACTACACA
This sequence comes from Pituophis catenifer annectens, assembly GCF_029215685.1. Taxonomy (NCBI): domain Eukaryota; kingdom Metazoa; phylum Chordata; class Lepidosauria; order Squamata; family Colubridae; genus Pituophis; species Pituophis catenifer. The sequence continues at coordinate 69,345,486 of NW_027256883.1, forward strand.
GGACAATAAGTAAAATGACAATGTTCTCTAGCAGAACATATATTGTTACCGTTGGTGTTCTCTATTGAAGTGCATGGGGAGATAGATTTACTGCAACAAAACTTACCCAGTTCTCATTCATTTGTTGGCTTCACCCAGCACACTAAGTAACCATGTGATTTGTGTGCCTTGCCTTCACTATCATGACTTAGTGCTACAAAATCTTCTGCTCATTATGGTTCAGTCAACCAACCATGACAAAAACCTATGGTTCAGTACTACTACTTGCTGGAGTTTGGGCACCAAAGCAAGCAAACATTTCAACACCACCACTTACTTACAAGGTCTACCTACCACTAAGCCCATGATGGCGAACCTATGGCACGGGTGCCACAGGTGGCACACGGAGCCATATCTGTGGGCACGCGAGCACATGTGCGTGCTGGCCAGCTGATTTTCAGGCCTTCCGGATCCACTGGAAGTTGGGAAACGGGCTGTTTCTGGGCCTCCGGAGGGCCTCCGGGGCGGTGGGGAAGGCGATTTTCGCCCTCCCCAGGCTCCTAGAACGCCTCTGGAGCCTGGGAAGGGCAAAAAATGGGCCTACCAGGCCCACCGTGTCATCATGTGCCAAAAGCTTGGGGAGAGCGGGGGGGTCACGTGGAGACTCTTCGCGTGGCCCCTGCAATTACCTGGAATGATGAATGGGCCACGTGGAGACTCCTGGGAGAGGTGGAGTGGGGTGGGCAGGGTGGGGTGGGGTAAGCGTAGCCAGCCAGGGGTGGCATTTGGGGATTCCCTGAACCCTGGCAATCCTTGGCTGGAGGATTGCCTGAACCCTGCCGAACTCCCAGGAGCCCACCCCAGAAAAGAACACACAGTAGTCTGCATTTTGACTTGGTGGAAGGAGAGTGATCTCTCATGCTTCTTAATCTGCAAAGTGTCTTGAGACAGCCCTAATTACTCTGTTTCCCCCAAAATAAGACATCCCCTGATAATAAGCCCAATCGGGCTTTTGAGCGCATGGCAATAAGGCCAAGCGCTTATTTCAGGGTTCAAAAAATATAAGACAGGGTCTTATTTTTGGGGAAACACGGTATATTTTCAAATTCCATGGAGGTTCTGTAGGCCATTAATGAGGTTCCTCCAACTGACCTGGGAAGTACATACCTTGCACTTTTTCTATTCTCTAGTCAAGAAACACACAGCTACACACAATGCATTCCCTATGGTTAAATTTGTCTCTCTCCCCAAAAGCGGGAACATTATGAAAAGGAATATGGGATTGTAGTTTTTAGGATATAAATGAATCAATGTTATTGCATTTGGGCTGCATCAAGAGAAGTTCTATTTCCAACTCATGTGAATCAATAGATTGTATTCTGCATTGATCAACACTGAGAACCATATTTAGCTCTGGACACACTTTAAAGCCAAGGTTGGAGACCCCTGCTTTAAAGGATTCAGACAAACTGAAACAAACACAAATAAAGACAGGGATTTAGTTTACAAAGGGTGATTTGGGTTTGGTAATATTCTTCTCAAGTGCATGAAGAAGTAAATATCAGATCCTGGAAATTATAAAAAGGCAGATTTTGGCTGAATGTTAGGGAAAACTGTATACTAGGAGGAAGGAAATCACATAAGAAAGGAAAAGGCTCACCTTTTGCTAAATGCCTTCAAGGACAGATTGGATTTGTGGGATTTACTTAATTTGGATTTTCGCACTGAACAACAGTTGGACTCAGTCCCTAACATATACAGTAAATGGGAAGTTTACGATTCTTGCTCACAATCAGCATAGCGAGGTAAAGTGAAATTGTAAAACAATAAAAACGTAATTGAGAATAAAGTTTTAGCTGCAACAAGAAATGTTTATCTTTTAGATAACAACTTCATAAACACTTCCAGCCAGGCAAATATGTTTTAGAATATAATATAATACTACTGATTAGTAACAAAGATATTAATGCATTAGGTTACTTATCTTTGGTATCAATCCTTGCTGAAGAAGCAGTTTTATACTT